>NC_080180.1:4659181-4984370 GCF_950295315.1 Erinaceus europaeus | reverse complement strand
GGGAGCCTGTGTGTCTGCCTGCACCCCCATCCCCGCCTGGCCTGTGACCCTGAGAGGAGATGACTGGTGCCCCCTCCCTTTGTCCTGTGCCCTTTTTTTTTTTTACCCCGGTGTGGTTCATCTGGAGCTGTCTGCAAAGTCCCCAGGCAGCTCATGCAACACATTTTTTTAAGGGAAGAAAGGAAAGGGGCAAAAAAAAAAAAAAAAAAAAAGAAAAGAAAAGAAAAGAAAGAAAAAAGTGGAGCACACTCTACTCCACAGTGTTTCATAGGATGACCTATTTCAGTCCTGACTATATTTTAACTCAGTTAAAATCTCCTTGTCCCACTCATTCAAGGCCCTGCCCAGGCTGAAAAGGCCTCCAGTGGTGTAGACAGTGTGGTATGTGCTCATAGCCTCATCTGAGAAGCTTTGAAATGAGATGATAGCTATCTGTGAAACCTCTGATGCTGTCCAGTTCCACCCAGATGGAACATGGCATAAGAACAGGTTTTTAATTTTTTTTCCTGGTTTGAGCCCCCGGCTCCCCACCTGCAGGGAGGGGTCACTTCACAAGTGATGGAGCAGGTCTGCGGGTGTCTATCTTTCTGTCCCCCTCTCTGTATTCCCCTCCTCTTTCCATTTCTCTCTGTCCTATCCAACAATAGCAGCAGCAATGGCAACAATAACAAAAGGGGAAAAAATGGCCTCTAGGAGCAGTGGATTCATAGTGCAGGCACTGAGCCCCAGCAATAACCCTGGAGGCAAGAAAGAAAGAAAGAAAGAAAGAAAGAAAGAAAGAAAGAAAGAAAGAAAGAAAGAAAGGAAAAATAAATCATCTCTTGGGCTCAAGGAGTTAGCACAGAGGTTGTGCACGAGAAGACTTCCATGCCTGAGGTCCCAGAGGTCCTAGGTTCAATCCCAGGCACTACTCTGTGTCAGAGCCAAGCAGTGCTCTGGCTGTTCAACCCCTCTCTCTCTCTCCCTCCTTCTCCCTCTCTTTTTTTCTCTCTCCCCTCTCCCCCCTCCCCCTCCCCCTCTTTCCCCTCCCTCTCTCTCAGAAATGAATAAATCAATCTTAAAAATAAATAAAGAGGGGCCAGGTGATGACTCACCAGGTAGAGTGCACATGTTAGCATTTCCGAGGACCTGGGTTCAAGGCACCGGTCCCCACCCTCAGGGGGGCCGGTTTTACAAATGGTGGAGCAGTGTTGCAGGTGTTTTCCCTTCTCAGTTTCCCTCTCCCTCCCTATCTCTCTGTGTCTTCTTCTTGCCTCTATTAAAGAAAAAAAGAAGGAAGGATGGAAGGAAGGAAGGAAGGAAGGAAGGAAGGAAGGAAGGGAGGAAGGGAGGAAGGAAGGGAGGAAGGGAGGAAGGGAGGGAGGGAGGGAGAGAGGAAGGAAGGGAGGGAGGGAGGGAGGAAGGGAGGGAGGGAGGGAGGGAGGAAGGAAAAGAAGGAAAGGAAGGAAAAAAAGAAAGGGAAAAAGGAAGAAAGAAAGACAGACGGACAGACGGGAAAATGGACCTCCAGGAGGGGAAGGGTCATGTAGGCACTGAGCCTCAGCAGTAATGCTGGTGGTATTTCATTAATTAGCATGAACTCATCTTTTGGAGGGCTTAGAAACTTCCGCAGGGGATCTCATCACATAAATCTATTTCTCTAGTAGCATCACATTATGTCACCCCAGTGACAACCCACATCCCTCAAATAATTGAATGGTGACAAATTTCCCCCTCTGCAATGTGAACACCTAGGTTAGAAACACTGGACTCTCAGAGGTTGGAGATAAACAGATGGAATGCTCCAGGTGTTAAGAACTCTGATTACTAACTAACTGCAGGCACAGTCATTACACCTTCCAGGTGTGTCCGACTCGGCACCTGAAATCACCACCCGGGGCCATTCTCACCACCAGGCCTGTTTTATTATTTTAGTTTTCTGAGGTGGGCGGTGGCTCGTTCTACTGCAGTCCTGCCACTGTCTCAAAGTTAAGTTCCGTCTGCTCTGCTCTGATCAGAGGTTGCGCGAAGGCTGTGCTGCTGTCAGGCCGCCCCAGGATCACCAAGCCCAGATACTGTGTCCAAGCTACAAGTTCTCAGGCTCAGCCCCCACCAAGGCAAAACCAGTGCCTGTTCACTGATCAGTACCCTCAAATCACACTGCTGCCTCTGTCTACCTGTGACCAGACAGACAGACAACAGCCAAAGAGGACATAAGGGCCTGTTTGATGCCAGAATTTATTATTTTTTTGTAGCAACCCCAGAGGTGGTACAGCAAGAGAGCACAGGAGTAGTGAACAGGAAGCCCTGAAGTGGACCCCTGGCTCTGCACGTTCCAGACTGACGCTCTGGCTCTCTTGCTCTCTCTTTCTCCCTCATCGATGAATAAGTAAGTCATATTTAAAAATATGTGTGGGGCCTGGTGTTGACACTACTGGTAGAAGGTGCGTGTTGCTGTGTGTGAGGACCCAGATTCAAGTCTCCAATCTCTACCTGTTGGGGAGGAGCTTCACAGTAGGTGGGGCAAGTCTCTCTTGCTCTCTCGCTTTCCCTGTCCCTCTCAACTTCTGTCTGTCTTTAGCAAAACAAAAGGGGGGAGAAAACTGGCCTCCAAAAACAGTGGGTTTGTTTTGTAGACACCAAGCTCCAGCAAGAACCCTGTAGTGAACATGCAATCCTAGTAACTATAGTACGCTTAGGACACCTGCATTGTGTGATAAAGACAGAGACCTACGTATACATAGGATAAGATGTCAACCCGAACCTGATTGGCCAGTGGAGATGTAACTTTGAAACCAGAGGCAAGCTAAATATAATTAAAGGCTCAGAAACCAGCTGGATGAAGTGATTCCACCGTTACTGACCGGGATGCTGTGGTGCTGCAGAAGACTTAAGCACACGCGGCCAGGCTAAGTAACCGCTTCCCCAGCTCCCAGGGACCCTCCCTCATCTGGTCCAGCCAGCAGATGAAGGAACCCCCCCCCCCCAGTCCGGCAACACAACGGCTGGAGACAGTGTCGTGAGCCTTACCTGTGAACAGCTATTAAGTAAGGAAAGGTATCGGGTCGACTGTGTGTTGTGTGAATTGTGTGACCTTTCTGTGGCTTCTAAAAATAAGTGGAAAATTATTGCTTAACCCTGACACACTCTCTGAGTGAGTCCTTGCTCTAATTCCTTGCTTGAGACAAACCCTGGTGGCAAATTAAAAAAAAAAAAAAAAGTTTGTTTTATAAGTGCAAAATATTATTCTCCAAATGGCTGCAGCTGTGTTCAAAGTGAATTGGCTCTTAGCAACTTAAGTGGTTGGGAAACAAGAAACTTTCCAAGAACTGTGAAAAAACCATCTCATTCCTTTTTAGTATTTAGACTGGAAATGCTGCGTGTGATGACGGCTGTTAGGTGTGAGCTGTTGTTGAAGAAAGAACAAGAGAGAGATGCCTCGGCCCATGGTGGGTAGAGGCTGAGGGTTAGTCCTGGACCTGGAGCATCCAGGCCAGCAGTCAGGCCCTCGCCAGGAGGTGAGCTCTGACATCCAGGAAGTCCCTCTGCACATGGGCAGGGACAGCCACACCCACTGGCTCCTGCACACGCCACTGGAGAAGATTCCTCTTTGTTGAGCCTCATTGATTCTGAAGTATGCAAAGCTGGTAACCTACAACAGTAGAACAATCAGTGTTCTCACTGACTCAGGCAGATGTGATCCCATCTCAAAAGAGCCCTCCTGGTATGAGTGGCCCGTACCCTGGATGAATGCCAGGAAGAGCAAACTGGTTTTCAACAACTGGACAGAACTGGCCTCTCCTCCAGTTCTTCCCTTCAGCCCTGCTTGGTGTGTTTGGGTCAAGCACAGTGTCTCTGAGAATGAGGCAAAAGATGTTCAAAGAGAAGGCCTGCTCCTGCTTCAGAGAACCACCCTCCTCAGAAGCTCCCACCGGAAGCCAGTTTTGTTTTTTTTCTCCAATGCACAGTTCAGCTATGTCCTGGTGGAGCTGGTTTTCTCAACTCTTCCTCTTTTTTGCTCTTAGGTCAGGAAGATATCTGGGGAAAGTCAGAACCATGTCTACACTTTCAAAATACGCCATGGATGACGTGCATTGAGTAAACATCACTCCCATTGTCTTTGTTCTTCTTTGAAATGTGTGTGTTCACATGTCAACCTGTCCTCAGCACTGGGACATGGGCCACACTGGCAGAAAGCAGGACAAGGAATTCAGTTTCCTCAAGTACAGTGTATGCCAGGCGGCATAAGAAATGATTTACCTGAGCATGTAGTTCTCTTCTCCTGATGGGGCAAATATTACGACTCATGGTGATGCTGTTTGTGAGTTGTAGGATACCGTCACATAAAAGATTTCTTTTCATTGAAACTGTGATGCATGCAGGTGAATTTCAATAACAGAAAACCACATTGCCACATTGAAGACTCTGGGTGCAAAAATGTCAGACTACACTGAGTTCTCCCCATGGGTAATATACTAATTATTGATATTTTTAAAAAAAAAGAGGGCCAGGTGGTGGCACACCTGGTTGAGTGCACATGTTACAGTGCACAAGGACCTGGGTTCAAGCCCTCAGTCCCCACCTGCAGGGGGAAAGCTTCACAAGTGGTGAGCAGGGCTGCAGGTGTCTCTCTGTCTCTTGCCCTCTCCGATTCTCCCTTCCTTCTGTTTCTGGCTGTTTCTACCCAAAAAATAAATAAAGATAATTAAAAAATTTAATAAAGGAAAATACTAGAGAATTTTTACAGGGAGTTCAGAAATTATACCCATGTGTCAACAACTGTGCTGTAAAACATTAACTCTGCCATTAGAATGATAAAAAGGAAATGCTGTTATTTATATAAACCATGATAGTTGATTGATTCAAAGAGGTGATAGTTAATAGTATTAGAAAGAGAATCTAGTAGGGGGCCAGGCGGTCGTGCAGCAGGTTAATAAGTGTACTTGGTGCAAAGCACAATACAGGCGTAAGAATTCCAGGTCGAGCCCCCAGCTCCCCACCTGCAAGGAGGGTCCCTTAACAGGTGGTGAAGCAGGTCTGTAGGTGTCTTTCTTTCTCTTCCCGCTGTGTCTTCCCCTCCTTTCTCGATTTCTCTGTCCTATACAACAACAACAATAAACAACAAGGGAAACAAAAGGAAAAAAAATAGCCTCCAGGATCAGTGGATTGGTAGTGCAGGCACCAAGCCCCAGGAGGCAAATAAATAAATGAATGAAATAAAGAAGTTGAATCTAACAGAAGGCCTGATACATGATCTTATCAATGTGATGTACTCAAAACACAGGTCAAGAGGTGCGTCTGATAATAAGCCAAGCATTCAGGCTGATCTTTTTTTATTTTTATTTTATTTATTTATTTATTTATTTTTCCTTTTGTTGCCCTTGTTGTTTAACATTGTTGTGGTTATTGATGTTGTCGTTGTTGGATAGGACAGAGAGACATGGAGAGAGGAGGGGAAGACAGAGGGGGGGAGAAAAAGAGACACCTGCAAACCTGCTTCACCGCCTGTGAAGACAGAGCGGGTGGAGAGAAAGACAGACACTTGCAGACCTGCTTCACTGCCTGTGAAGCGACTCCCCTGCAGGTGGGGAACCGGGATCCTTCCGCCAGATCCTTGTGCTTTGCGCCACGTGCGCTTAACCCGCTGCGCCACCGCCCGGCTCCCCAGGCCGGTCTTAACATTGGAAGATAGTTTTGCTGGGTGCAAAACTCAGTGTTGCAGCTAGCTTGTTTTCCGTTTATTTATTTATTAAGGGGATTAGTGCTTTACAGGAAACAGAGTTGTTGGTACATGTATAAAGTTCCTCAGTTTTCTGGGAAGCATTTCCTCCTCCAGCCTAGGTCCCCTTTCTTCATCTTGCACCACCAGAGTCCTTTACTTGGGTGCAGTACACCAGCAGCTAGCTTATTTTCTGTCTACATCTTTGAAGATGTTACTTCACAATACTTTTAATTCTACAGTTGTTACCCAGACACTTTTAAACCTGTTATCTTCTCTTTATACACCACTTGGCATTCCCTCGTTACTTTAAATCTTTTCGTCAGTTTGCTACTGCTTTACCTCAGTCTGCCTCTCCTGGGTGTCTTTTTTATTTTATCATCTATTATATTAGCTCTTTTCAGCAAACAAATTGTTTGTTAAGACTTGTGAGAACTATGTATGGTGGTTATCCTTGGGAGGTTGGGGATATGGAATTTTAGTGGTGGGTATGGTGTGAAACCATACATAGTAATCTTTCAATCTTGTAACATCCTACTCATAAAAAATTAAGAACTATTAAAATGTTGCTTCTTTTCTTATACTTAACAGGAGAACTTTCATGTATATTTATTAATTTGTAATTTAACATGGACATGGAGTATCAGAGAAAGAAGGGAACACCCTAAGTGTTAACTTCTATTTGAAGTCAATTGTTTATCGGACAACTAAAGACATGCAGGTGGGTTTCAACTGCCCAAAACGTAATACTGTCACGGCTAAGGGCATGTGTGCCAGTGTCTCTTGTTTCCCTTCACTCTCAACGGGACCCTGATTTGATTTTTGCTAGATTGTCTCATTCTTTTTTTTTTAATCTTTTTCCCTCATTTTTTCACTTCCTTATCTCCCAGGTTTTAATTCTCAACAGTTTTTAAATCTTTTCTCTAATGTTTCTGCTAACCCAGCCATGAGATTCCAGGCCAGTAAGGGTTTTGGTTTGTTTGTATGTTTTTTATTTCATATATATACATGTATTTATTTATTTATTTATTATTAAGAGTTATTTGTGAACTTCTTTCTACAGTCTTTTGTTCCATGATTATTTTTGTGCTTCCAACTTTTTAAAAGTAGTATGTATAAAAGTATATTATATTTTACTTCTGAAATCCCCAATATCTGAATTCCTTTGAATCTGAATCTATTTGTCCCTTCTGGTAATTCTCACTCACTCAGGGTGACTGGTTTCCTCACACATGTGGTAATTCTAAACTATGTGCTCCAGTTTCATCTTATATGGTAATCAAGAGTACTTACCCAGAGAATGCTTTTCTTTTTCTTTAGACCCACTTGCTTATGCTGAGACTCAGTGGGTGTCATTAACTTGGAGTTATTTATTCACTTCCTTTCAAAGTCCAGAACATTCTATTTCAAGTCTCTCACCATGCTGCTGGCCCAAAGCTCAGAATTGCAAAACGACAATGGTCCTTTTACATTGGATCACTGTTTAATGCCCACCCTTCATTCAGTTGTTTGCTTATTCTGTTACTGGGGAGAGGGGGTATTGGGAGGAAATGAGCTATGATTCTCTCATCTTTATTTGAATCCTCTGAGTAAAGGTGTTAACAGCTTTTGTTCTGAACTATCTTTGCAGAGATGTTTGAATGAAAGATAAAGATGGTCTCTCTATCTAGGATAGAGGGGAGATTTACCCAGAACATCCAACATAATTTCTCCCTCTTGGGGACAAAAACTGAGCAAGTTGGTTGGCTACCCTTTTAAGAAATTGGGGTTCCATAATCAAAACATCTTCAGTTGTGATCCACCACCCCATAACGCTCGTGCTGTCTGCTGCATTGTGAGTAATAATCTACATTGTCTTCCAGCCAGATGTCCCACATCTTTGACCAGCACCATGGACCTGATTCTGGTCACCTGTTAGCTTACAAACAGGCCTGAGACTTACGCTTGCCTTAGTTCTTCACAATGGGGAAAGCCTATCAGTGTTTCCTCCGATTATCTGCAAAGAAAGCTAGTAAAGAGAAGGGCTGGCTGGTTACTTGGAAGCAAAAGGCCATTCAGAGTAGCCTTTCCAATATCTAACCAGAAGTAAAAACAGGACAATAGTTTGTATATGCATAACATTTCCCAGTTTTCCATGTAACAGTTCAACACTCACTGGTTCCTCCTCTGCCATCCTGTTCCAGGACCTAGGCCCCACCCTCACCCCACCCCGCCAACCCCAGAGTCTGATACTTTGGTACAATACACCAACTCCAGTCCAACTTCTGCTTAGTGCTTTCCCTTCTGATCTTGTTTTTCAACTTCTATGAGTGAGACCATGCCATATTCATCCTTTTATTTCAGATGAGTTTTCGTTAGTTTCTGTTTGTGTGGACCTGGGAAATTAACTCATGTATGTGATACCATAAATAGTGGCCTCTGCAGTCCAAAGTCTTCATTATTTATTTCATACAGGGAGAGGTGAATGAGAGAGACAGAGAGCACCACTCCACCATCCAGGGATCTCTCTCTGACATCCAAGGTGCTCCCCTGAGGTGCCAGGGCTTCTGGCATGGAAGGCATTTGCTCTACAAGGTGAGCTCCTTCCTGGCCCCAAACTATCTAAGCCAGACTGAAAGGACTTGACATTTTCATTTAATTCTACGTAACTGGTGATCAGGCCAGGTCTTCAGCATTTGCCCAGCAGCTGATAGAATTGGTATGACATCAGATATATGTCACACCTAGATCGACAAGATGAATTTGAGGGTAACATGAATTTCTCCTCTAGTGAACCTGCCTCTCAGCTCCCATGTCCAGTGGTTACAGATCCTGTTGGCACTGCACAAGGTCAGCAGGTAGATGTGTGCTGACCATTTCAAATTTTAGATTTCCTCACATGGGGTGATATTAAAGATGAAATTTAAAAAAGAAATTGCCATCTTGACATCTTCCCAGACAGTATTTTTAGTCCACCTGCTGTTAGCTGTCGGGCTCAGGCAAAAATTACTATAGTCGTGGACCCCTTAGAACATAACTAAAATGGACTTCCTAGCTTCTTCCCACACGAAGACCCCTAATTTCATCTGCTCTACTCCTACCTTTGGGTTCCTGTTTATTAAACAAATTGTCCGGCTTTATGCCCTACCGCCTATCAGCCACCAGGTTTCAGGTGCTACTGTGATGCCATCCTGACTTCCCTGGGCAGACGACCTCACCAGTGTGTCCTGGAACCCAACCTCTCCAGATCCCTGCCCCATTAGGGAAAGATAGAAACAGGCTGGGGGTCTGGATTCATCTGCCAGTGTTCATGTCCAGCAAGGAAAGACTTAGAGATTCCAGACCTCCCACCTTCTGTACCCCATAAAGAATTTTGGTCCATACTCCCAGAGGGATCATAGAGCGTATGGGACATGGTACTCTGGTGGTGGGAACTGTATGGAATTGTCCCCCTATTATCTTACAATCTGGTGAACCATTACTAAATCACTGATAATTTTTTTTTTTTAAAGTTGCTCTATCTCTCCATCCCTTCTCGGTCTCTGTCTCTATCCAATAATGAAACAAAGAGTCAGCAGAGGCCAGAGAAAATAGGACAAGCCATTTTCATATGTGTCTCTCATAGCATGGGTTCCCCTTTGCTTTTTTTTTTTTTTGAAAAGGTTACTCTTCCTGTTTTCTTTCCATTTTTCTCTGAATCCCACAGCTTCAGAGAAAGCTGCTATAGGCAGCCCTGGACAGGATCAAGATGGAGCACTCTGAGCCCTGGGTCCCCAGCGTGCATTTTTAACACACTCATGTAACATTTTAACACACTCACGTAACTGTAGCTATGCACAGGACTTGAGCCAGGGTCCCCCTGAGACTGCGGAGCTGAGTGTTACCCCCACAGAAAGCTACCCTGGGCTGGACTGCCCCATCACCACCTTCTGCAGCATCTAAAGGAGACTCCATGCTGGTGATGAGCCAGGGAAGATGGACGCCCACCTGGAGGCAGGATGGAGTTTGATTCCTTTCCTTTCTCCTCAGACTTAGAACCTAACTTGCCAGAAGGTAGGCTCTGCGACAGATGGTTATATTTGATATTGGCCACTCTTTTTGGAATTCATTTGCAGACATAAACACAGTTGTATTAATCTGTGAAAATACTTTGCCTATTTGATTTACACAGCTTTAGCCTCTAGTAACTTTGCCACTTCTCAGAAGCTGCATGTAATGTGCTCATTGTTTGCCTGTAGAGAACTGCAGAGTGACTTTAAGCTAGATTCGCTGGGTTAAATTGAATTTTGTAATATTTATTTATGTATTGTGATAAAGAAACTGGAGCATTGCTCAATTCTGACATCAAGACCTTCTGGGGATTTGAACCTGACACTTCTGGGATCTTGGGCCTGTAAGTCCTGTGCCCTAAAACAGCGAGCTATCTCTGTGGCCCAGCATTAAGATTCTTTACATTGGTGAAGGGGTTATTAATGCTTTTCAATCCTGAGAATGTTATTTCATTCTGGAAAATTTCCACTGTCCAGTGGGGATAGATAGCATAATGGTTATGCAAAGAGACTCTCATGCCTGAGGCTCCCAAGTCCCAGGTTCAATCCCTGGCCCAGCCATCAGCCATAGCTGAACAATGCTCTGGTTGAAAGAAAGAAAGAAAGAAAGAAAGAAAGAAAGAAAGAAAGAAAGAAAGAAAGAAAGAAAGAGAGAGAAAGAGGAGGAAAGAAAATTTCACTGTCAACTAGATCAACTCATATACTGCCAATAACTGAAGTATACAGAGCAAAAATATATGTGAATTTTGTCTGTTTCTCAACTCCATACCTCCATTCTCTACTCTTTACAAAAAAAGAGAGAAGGAGGAGAAGGTGGAGGAGGAGAAGGGGAAGGAGAAGAAGGTGGAGGTGAAGGTGAAGAAGAAGAGGAGGAGGAGGAGGAGGAGGAGGAGGAGGAGGAGGAGGAGGAGGAGGAGGAGATCCTTGAAAAAAATTGAAATCTTACAATTGGAAAAGCAGTCCACTGGGAAGGCAGCAGGTCTTCAGGCCGCAGGCTCCATGGCTGCTCATGGAGGCCTGGAAATGAGTGTGCACTCCTCTCCTCACTGATGGTGTGTCAGACTGTCTTGCAGTGTAAGAGAAGAATTCATCTGTCACTCCCTCTGCATTGCTTAAAATATGCCCTCCCGCTTCCTCCGTGAACGTGCCAGCCACGTTGGCCCACAGGATTAATTTTTGACTTGACTCTTGTAGGATCCCAAGGACATGTGTGAAAGGACCTACTCTAGCTTTGTGGACATGGGCACAAACTCCAGGCAACGTGGACAAAGAGAACAGCGTCTTTCTACAGCAGTTAGTTGGCAGCACCCTATTTCAAAAGCCCTCAGTCCCTGTGTGCTCCTGAGCTCTGCCTACTTCTGTCTGTCATTTTGTGGAGAAGTGGTTCAGAAACTCTCAATCAAGCTGCTAGCCAGCCTGTCTCAAGGCCCTGCCCGGTGTCAAGCCATTGTGGTCAAAGGACCTGCCTCCCGCACACACATAGTCCCATCAGAGAAGTGACAGGAGGTGTGTGCCGGCTCAGCCATTTGCACTCAGGCTTCTCCCCAGATCTTCGGGGGGCCTGGGAGCAGATGATGGATGGCATATTCCAGGAGACCGATGACGAATAGATGAGAATGTCAGCTATGCTTTCACACTCTGCAGGGCATGGCAAACCAAGTATTCTGTTTGCATTTTTTTTTAACAGCATAGCCATCTGTTGGGATTCAGAAATTGATGCGTGAGCCTCCAGTTACCACACTGATGTTTCTGAGGTCAGACTGATGACACTGAATGAGGCTTCAGAGTTAGTGTCCAGAGCCATGAGGGCTGCTCTTCCACTCTTTAAATCTTTCACATTCAGCAGAGATCAGCAGAGAAATGAACTTGCAGTTGTCTCTGTGAGACAACTAGCTTATTATTTTCACTGCCCCAGAATACCTTCTTCCTCCAACCCCCAAACCCTACCTGCTCTGCACTCTCCCTCCCTAAACACCCCTACATCCAGCTCCTGTGTACCTTCACCACAGCCCAGACTCCACACAGCCTGTCTTTGATGTCTCAGGTTTAGGTTGGGCGGTGCTTTTCACCGTGTCGCTGCAAACAGATGCCTGTTCTGTCACCACAGCCCAGCTGTTCTTCAAGGAAACAGGCAGCAACTCCCACAATCCCTCAGCAGCTTAGCATGATTCAGCATGAACCTACTCTCTTATTTATTTCTGAATTGCTTCACCTCCTTTCTCACTAGAATGTAAGTTCCAAAGGACAGTGACTTTGTCTTCAGAACAGTGCTTTGTGAATGACAGGTCTCAACAGATGTGCCGAACGATGAGTGAATGTGTGAGTAGGAAGCTAACTCTGCTTTGCCTTAAATGGTACCATCTTTATCGCTTACTAAAAGCTGATGGCAGAGGCCAGGTGGTGGTGCATCTGGTTAAGTGCACACATTCTAGTGCACAAGAATGCAGGTTCAAGTCTCTGGTCCTCACCTGCAGGGGGAAAGCTTCACAAGTGGTGAAGCAAGGCGGCAAGTGTCTCTCTATTGTCTATTTCCCCCTCCCTTCTCAACTTCCCTTTGTCTCTATCTAATAATAAAAAGTAAAATAAATAATACTAAAAGCTGATGGCAGTCACAATCTTTATGAAAGACAACTGCCTGTGGGGCTGGGCAGGTAGCTCAGTGGTAGAGTGCATGACTCGAGTGAGCAAGGACTGGGCTCAATCCCCAGCATAGCACAGCACGAGATAGTAGATCAGGGTCTGCTCACTGTCAGAAGAAATGACGAATATTAAAAGCATTCAGTGGAAGCTTTGAAGTCACAAAGGCATATATAGAAATCATCTTTCTTGCTTTCCATCACTTCCTAGTTCTCTGATACTAAGCAAACCACTGGACTCTGTGCCTCAGATTTGTGTCGTTGAAAGTGAGGATGACAATCCCTACCTCCTAAAAGTGATGCATTACATAGGACATGGTCAGTAAAATCTTTGCCTTCTGATAGCTACAAGCCTTTCCTAAGTGGTCACTTGCATAACAGTGAAACACACACAGACACACACAGACACATACACACAGAGACACACACACACACACAGTGCTTGGTTGGCTTCACTCACTCTTATGATGACTTTCTGGCAACACGTTTCCTGCTGAGCAGTTTTAGGTGAAGGTTCGAACATGGATGGGTCCACCTTCAGTGGAGGAATCAATTCCTTTTTTTTTTTTTTTTTTTGCCGCCTCCAGGGTTATTGCTGGGGCTCGGTGCCTACACTACAAATCCACTGTTCCTAGAGGCCATTTTCCTCCTTTTGTTACCCTTGTTGTTTATCGTTGTTGTGATTATTGTTATTATTGTCATTGTTGGATAGGACAGAGAGAAATGGAGAGAGGAGGGGAAGACAGAGGGGGAGAGAAAGACAGACACCTGCAGACCTGCTT
Organism: Erinaceus europaeus; assembly: GCF_950295315.1. Lineage (NCBI taxonomy): Eukaryota > Metazoa > Chordata > Mammalia > Eulipotyphla > Erinaceidae > Erinaceus > Erinaceus europaeus. The sequence goes on along the minus strand of NC_080180.1, from coordinate 4,971,226 downwards.
CACCGCCTGTGAAGCGACTCCCCTGCAGGTGGGGAGCCAGGGGCTCAAACCGGGATCTTCAGCCTGGTCCTTGTGCTTCACGCCATGTGTGCTTAACCCGCTGTTCTACCACCCGACCCCAAAACATCTCCTTTTTAAAATTATTTTTTATGTTTTAAAATTTAAATTATTTTAAAATTTATTTGTTTTGTTTTAGAGAGAGAAATACACAAAGAAAGACACAGAGAAAGACCAGAGCACTGCTCAGCTCTGGCTTCTGGTGGTTCTGGATATTAAACCTGGGACATGACTGTATTTTACAAAACTATTATGCTGTCCCCTCCTGTTCCATAATTTTTAATGAAGTGCCTTGTCCCTAAACTGAATACTGTTTGATTTTATTTGATTTAATTTCATTAATTCCATTAGTTTTAATGCAGCCCCAGGAGCCCTGAGCCTGTGGTCTCCCTGGAGTAATGTTTGTTCTTTCTTATTTTACAGATCAAGACAAGAGAGACTCCTAATCAGCTGTCCACCATCAGTGATGCTCCTGTGTGATGCCGGGGCTTGACATGTGTTCAACATGGTATGCTCTGCCAGGTGAGTAATCTCCAGGCCACTGTATTTAATTAGATTTATTTTTTAGAACCATTTGCTTCATAAATAATAAATATAAAATGTCTGTACATTTAAAAGACTGCCTGTAATACATAGAATGTTCTTAATCCAAACTTGTAGACAATTCCATAAATATTTCATATCCCAGTGTCATCCCAGGACTTGTCAGACTACAGTGTCCTGGGACTTCTTGCGCAGTCCTTGGGGTCTGGCATGAAACAGCAGTTTGTGTTATCGGGATGCCCCACTGCAGGGGGGGTCACTTTGCAAGCAGTGAAGCAGGTCTGCAGATTTCTGTCTTTCTCTCTCCGTCTTTATCACCAATGAGCTCTCCTAAATCAGGTCTCTGATGGAGAGGGGGGTGAAGCTACTAAATGTACCAGCGTCAGTTTCACTTGAGTGGTGATGGTAGACAGTTAATAAACATTTAGAGGAGTAATTTGGTTCAGTCTCAAGTACCTTGTAAAAATCTACCAATGTGAAAACAAGCTAACTTCAGGCAGTCAACTACAATGTTTCTCTGGCGGTGTTTCCTTCACAAATAATAGAACATGACAAAGGGATCCAAAGCAGAAATAAACATTGTATTTCTCTTCCTGAAAGAAAAAAAAAAAAAAAAGCATCAGAGAATAAAAAGAAGCTCTTTCTCAAGTAGGTGAGGGGTGATTTTCTGTAATATCTTTGCTGGCTCAAGCTGACAAATTTTGAGGAGGATGGCCCTCTCTTAAGAAATACTTTTGGAACATGAAATTTCATGTTTAAAATAACAACAACAATAACAACAATAAAAGGGTTATTCTGTTTCAAAAGTCAGTTTAACCCCTGGCTATGTTGTAAAAACACAGGAGGCTGAGTGCTAGGGATGTAGGTTACAGTTTAGATTGCTCAATCTCATTAGGAAAAGCTGTCTCTCCAGCCATTAAATCCAGACTTAAAACTGGGAAACAATACCAGGTTGACCTTTGATTCAATAGAAGGACCAGTAAGAAAGGAAAAAGTTAAACGACTCGAGGCTTTTGAAGATCACTTTTCATTTCTTCACAAAAGCTAATGCATAATTATCATCTTAGAGTTATATACCAGTAGCCATGAATCAAAAATGGCATTCCTCCAGTATGTGAGCAAATGCAGTCTATTCTTTTTAGTACAGGCTGTGTATGTTTTTCAGCCAATAAACACATATATATTTACTTGGGGCCTTTCTTAAAATATTTACTGAATTCTTAATGAGAAAAAAAGAGAGGAGGCCAGGCGGTAGTGCAGCAGCTTAAGTGCACATGGCACAATGCTTGTGCAAGGACTGGCTTAAGGAACCCGGTTTGAGACCTCAGCTCCCCACCTGCAGGGGTGTCACTTCACAGGCAGTGAAGCAGGTCTGCAGGTGTCTATCTTTCTCTCCCCCTCTCTGTATTCCCCTCCTCTTTCCATTTCTCTCTGTCCTATCCAACAACAAAAACAGCAATAACAACAATAATAACAATAACAAAGGCAACAAAATGGGGAAAATGGCCTCCAGGAGCAGTGGATTTGTAGTGTAGGCACTGAGCCCCAGTGATAACCCAAGAAAGAAAAAAAAAAAAAAAAAGGAAAAAGAAGACATATAAAGAGAGAGATAGGAAGGCCCAGAGTAGTACACTAGCACATGCGATGCCAGGAACCAAATATAGACCCTCAGATTTTTAAGACCAATACTTTAGCCACTGTGCCACTTCCTGGCCACCCAGTTAAAGTCTTTCCTAAGTCCTCAAGGACAATGTTTAATTAAACAAAATGTGCAAAATGACCTAGTGTGGCAGATTAAGTTTTCCAAAATGACCAGAAGAAAGTTTCTATTCCATGGCTTCTACTTACAAGTAAACTTTGACTTTGAGAGATGAGCTTTCTGTTTCTGCCCCCGCACACTGTATCCAGAAAGCACACGTGGTCCTAGCAATGCTGTGCAACTCAACTCCTGAGCCCCCAAACCACTAACGATCACAACTAGGGACTGAAGTGTTAAGTCAGTTGTGCACCTGTGGACACTAAGCACACACACTGGCCTGTTAATATCAAAAAGCTGGCTCATGCAGCTGATGGAAAACACTGAACCAGTATGCAGACTGGGAACAATTCAGAACTTGGTAGATTTAAATAAGAGATTTTGGGTCACTTCTCTGATCTTTTTTTTTTTTTTTTTTTTTTTAATTTTTTTTTTTAATATTTATTTTTATTTATTCCCTTTTGTTGCCCTTGTTGTTTTATTGTTGTAATTATTATTGTTGTTGTTGTTGTTGGATAGGACAGAGAGAAATGGAGAGAGGAAGGGAAGACAGAGAGGGGGAGAGAAAGATAGACACCTGCAGACCCGCTTCACCGCCTGTGAAGCGACTCCCGGGCAGGTGGGGACTTCTCTGATCTTTAAGTAAAATCTTATCCTTTACTTTTCTAATACTGCCATTTTATTCTTCTGTGAGATGACTAAGGACACATTTTACAATATTTTATTTTTCCCCTTATAGCATTTTTCTATGTTTTTCTTCTACTTCATAAATAATTTTGTTCTTTAAACCCTATTGCATGTTCTTGGTCACTTTTGCTTCCTGAGACTACTCCTTCTTCCAGACCTCTCTATGCTCCTAACCTCAACATTAATTTGTTAACTAGAGCCTGGTGTGTGTGTGTGTGTGTGTGTGTGTGTGTGTGTGTGTGTCCCACCAGAAGAAGAATATAGATTCTTTAATGTCAAGAGTTATATTTCAGGTCAGCAAATTAGGTCTCCTGGTTAGTGCACCTGCCCCATCATCAGCTCAACCTAGGGTCAAGCCCCTGCCACCCTAGAGAAACCTAACGTGCTACAGTGTCTGTCTCTCCAGTCTCTTTCAGTCTGAAAAAAGTCAGCTCAGAGCCCTGAGAAAGTTGAGGAAGAGAAAGTGAGCAGTAATGAGTCCTAACAGCTCTATCAGTTTGATCTTTTCTTCCGCTGGAATTCAGCGTGGTTCTTCACCAGGACTGCTAAGCATAGAGTGAGTCTACATGCACACACATAAATAAATACACAGTCATAATCACTTAGAATAAATAGGAATTTAAAACAAGAAGCAGAGGAGTCCTACTTTCATCTCCTGTTTGTATAGTCTTTCATTAATTGGAGTGCTGGCAGAGCTGTTGAGAAAGCTGTGTGACCACCCAGGACTGGAAATAGAGATAGAATGTTAGCTTTTTTGTCAAGTATCAACTTGAAGTCTCCAGTTCTATCTCCTACTTACCAACAACTCTGGAATTGTGTCAAAGCTCAAAACAGAGGCAAGTCATTGATTTTTTTAAAGGATCTGTTTATTCTTTAATTTTATTTATTATCAAGATTATAAGATAATAAGGGTACAGTTACACACCACTCCTACCTCCAAAGTTCTGCACCCTACCCCCAATAGTTAACAACTATAGTTCTCCCAAGATCATAGTTATGAGTTGACTACATATATATTTTTAAGGAAAATTATTTTCTTTTTAAAAAATATTTATTTATAATTTTTATTATCTTTTATTGATTTATTGGATAGAGACAGCCAGAAATCAAGAGGGACTGGGGAGAGAGACAGAGAGACACCTGAAGCCTCATTTCACTACTCACAAATCTTTCCCCCTGTAGGTGGGAACTGAGGGCTCGAACCCAGGTCCTTGTGCATTGTAATGTGTGTGCTCAATTAGGTGTACCACCACCCACCCAGCCCCTTTATTTTTTTAATTTAATTAATTTATTGGATATAAACAGAGAGAAACTGAGAGGAGAGAGGGAGAGGGAGATAGAGAGGGAGAGACAGAGAGAGACATGCAGCCCTGCTTCACCATTCACAAGGTTTTCCCCCTGCGGGTGGGGTCCAAGGGCTTGAACCTGGGTCCTTGCACACTGTTGTGTGTGTCCTTAACCACCACCTGGCCTCTACATATTTTTTCTCTTTTCTAGTTCATACATTTCAATTCTCTATATTCCTCTTATGAGTGAAATCACCCCATAGTCTTTCCTTTTCCCCTTTCCTCCTAGATAAACAAAAAAGTACCTGACTTCCTCAGGTGTTTGTCAGAATCTTCTCTCTCAGTGTTGTGCAAAAACAAAGGTGTCCAATCCCAAAAGTCCTGGATCCCACTGGGACTGGGGTTCAGAGCTCTCTGGTCATCTCCCCCTAACATTTACTCCTCTGGAAGTATGGACCAAAAATTTCTGGAGCTACAGAAGGAAAATATTCTGCCGTCTATAATTGCTTCTCTGTTGGATGGGGATGTTGGTTGGTTGAGGATCTATTTATTTTTTTTTAATTTTTATTTATAAAATGGAAATGTTGACAAGACTATAGGATAAGAGGGGTACAATTCCACACAATTGCCACCAACAGAGCTCCATATGCAATCCCCTCCCTTGATACTTTCCCTATTCTTTACCCCTCTGGGAGTACGGACCCAGGGTCATTGGGTGCAGAAGGTGGCAGGTCTGGCTTCTGGAATTGCTTCCCCGATGAACCTGGGTGTTGGCAGGTGGATCCATGCTCCCAGCCTGCCTCTCTCTTTCCCTAGTGGGGCAGGGCTCTGGGGAAGTGGGGCTTCAGGACACATTGGTGAGTCCTCTACCCAAGGAAGTCGGGTTAGCATCATAGTAGCATCTGGAACCTGGTGGCTGAAAAAGAGTTAAGATATAAAGCCGAACAAATTGTTGACTAATCATGAACCTAAAGGCAAGAATATTGCAGATGAAGATTTGGGGTCTCCGTTTTGGAAAAAGCTAGTAGGTCTATTTTAGGTATATTCCAAGGGGCCCATGAGTTTACTAGTTTTTGCCTGAGCCTGATACCTAATATGCAGGTAGACCCAGGTTACTATCTGGGGAGATGGTGTCATAATTGGGAAAAGGACTAGAAAGCTAGATCAGGGAAGAGAGTAGCTCCCAAATATGGGAAAAGTGTCTCAATATTGTTGACTGTAAACCCCATCAGTTTGATCTGAGGCCTACACGGCTCTAGCGTCTATCTGCCAGTACTGACAACTGAACTTGGAGCCTCGGGGACATCAAGCATATAAGGACTATATTTTGATACAAGGTGGCTGCCAGGCCCTAAAAATATGTTTGTTTGTTTGTTTGTTTTTAATCAGGTTGCTAGCTGGGCTACCAGATAAGTAGGTGGCCACACCACATTTGAGGCAGTGTGTCTCATTCTTTCCAAACCCCATAAGCAGAACTGTTACACGGCAGGCAATAACTATGTGCTTTGCTACTTCCAGAAAAAGGGGCCTCGCTGAACACTTTGCTCTCGGGTTAATGAAATTCAACTAAGTCAAAGTAGACCATGTTGAAGACACCAACAAGGAGTAGGGAAGAGCATCCATCCAAGCTGGCAGCTTGAGGCTGCACTGTCATGAGAATGCAACTAGCAGCATCGAAGTCACAGTCACATAGAAGACGGAGAAAGGCGGCAGGTTTACTGCCCATCGAAATGCGTGGCTCAGGTATAGCTGAAGCGTTTCCAATTCCGAGTAGCAAAAGAGATTGTATCACCGCCCCGTCCCCCGGGCCAAGCGGTGGCACACCTGGTTAAGTGTACACATTACAGTGCACAAGGACCTAGGTTCAAAGGTTCAAGCTCCTGGTCCCCACCTGAAGGGGGAACGCTTCATAAGTGGTGAAGCAGGGCTGCAGGTGTCTCTCTGTCTCTTTCCCTCTCTCTGCCTCCCCCTTTTCTCACTTCACCAGGGCTAGGAAGCTCAGTCAGCCGAGCCAGCCCAGTACACGTGCCCATCCCAAACCCCCAAGTCCCCAGTGTGTCACAGAGGCTGTGTGCAGAGAGGGTGTTGTGGTCATGGGGCCTGCACACAGGCCATTCAAGCTGCATGCGGTAGTCTCACTGCAGGGAGAGTGGGGTCACAGTGGCAGAGCTCTCCCTCCACACCCCTGCTCTCCTCTCTGCCTCTTGCTGTTCTGTCCAGCGGCATTGGTGCCCCCTCCAAGGGGCCAAGTATGGTGTCTAGCACTTCCTGTTCATGCTTCCCTGCTTAGCAGCCCCACGGGAACCCTTCTCTCCCTCTGTCTCGGTGGGCTCTAAGAGAGGGCTCTGAACATAAAAAGCTGGAGAGCAGAAACTTGAACGAGCTTCCCGTGCCAAGGACCCAGGGCACCACAGTCACTCCACTGGGCTCTCAGGACCGTCCCTACATTGAGTGGGAGGAGTGTGGCCTTCCAGAAAGGGTGAGGGCGGAGGGGGTTCACATACATACAGAGACACGGACAGACAGACACACACAGCCTGTGACCACTGCCGTTATCCTTTATTCTTTTGAAATCACTATGGATCCCCTCCTGAATTTTTTCTTGTGGGGTTTATCAGGAGACTGTTTAGAAATGCAGTTTTAGATATGAATAAGTTGAGTGGACTGAGTATTTCCTCCTGGACAAGAGAGTGGGGAACGTCAACACGCTGGACACTGATCATACACTCCAGAAAAAAGGCCCAGCCTGAGGGGTGGGGGGTGGCGCAAGTGAGAAAGATGCAGAGGATGAACTTTGCCTGTTTCACGGCTTTGCCCGCAGCGTAACTGCGCCCTGCAGCTAGGAGAAGACTACTCAGAGAAGCAACACTGTGCAGTATGAACAATGAGCCACAGACGTCTGCAGCACCAAAATGAGCTGAGAAGTGTTGGGATACAGAGAGCAAGGCCAGCACTGCGTCACACAGAAGGGGGGGACCGCCTGTGAGTCCTGAGCACTTATCCAGACATGCAGTCGCTCTCTGTCCCCAACTGACAAAGCCCCTTCTGTTTTTCACCTTTTCCCTCGAGGCCGCCAAAAATAGCACATTTTGAGTCCAAAGGTAACAACATAGGAGGTTCGCAGTGGGAAGAGCACAGACTTAAAGGCATGGGGTTCCAAGTTCAATCCCTGATGTTGCATATGTCAAAATGATGCTCTGGTCTGTCTGTCTGTCTGTCTGTCTGTCTCACATAAATAAATTATTCTCTTTTTTTTTTTTGCCACCAGGTTTATTTCTGGGGCCCCAGCAGCATTTTTCCATATCTTTTCCCTCCTATTTTATTGGGTAGCACAGAGAAAAATTGAGAGGAGAGAAAGAGAGGCCCCTGCAGACCTGCTTCATGACTCTTGAAGCTCCCCCCTGAAGGTGGGGAGCAGGGACTCAAACCCTGTGTTTTTTGTTTTATTCATTTCTTGCCTCCAGAGGCTCCATGCCTGCACTACAAATCCACTGCTCCTGGTGGCTATTTTTTCCATTTTATTGGACAGGACAGAGAGAAATTGAGAGGGCAGGAGAGGAAAGAGAGGAGGAAGATGTAGCCACCTGCAGACCTGCTTTACCACTTGTAGGTGACCCCCCCCCCCAGCAGGTGTGAAGCTAGGGGCTTGAACCAGGATCCTTGCCCAGTCCTTCGCTTCATGCTATGTGTGCTTAACCCGGTGTGCCATGGCCCAACCCCCTCAAACTCTGGTCTTCATGCATGGTAATGTGTGAGATCAACTGGGTGTTCCGCTGCTGGCCCCCTAATCTTTGTTAAAATAAGGGAATCGGCTTGTTTGTGAATATAGCATACATCCGTGCACATGGATACTTGTTTTTATGGTGCAAAGATTGTGTTGTTGATTTTTTATTTCTTGCATCTGTGGTTTTGCTTTGCAAAATCACAGGATTTCAGGAGTATAATTCCACACCCACACACAGTGCGTATCAGTCACCACACCTTCCACCGCAGCTGGGTCCTCGGGCCACTGTTGGAGCAAGCAGCTTACAAGTGAACGAGAGCCAAGTTTCCTGGGGGCTCCTGGGGTCAGAGGTTCATCCAACAGCTTTTGAACGAGATTGCATTCAAGCTGTTCTCCCAACTCAGCTTTTCTCTAAAAGCCAACCAAGGAAGAAGATGGCATGAGAGATCCGTAGTTTTTCTCCATCCCAGACTCCAGCAGTAGGGAACTGGCGGCAGGAGGAGAGTGAGAGCTACCCAGCAGCTGGGCGGCACGGAGGTGGCGGGGACAGGCAGAGACAAGCACAGACAGAGCGCTGGAGTAGAAAGCAGCGGGGCACTGGCGTGAGGCAGGCCTGACTTAGACTGCATTTTTGCTGAGTAGTCAGTGTGCCGTATTGAATAGCACACTTAAACTGTTGTCTTTCAGTCCTGTTTGGTAAGTGGAGTTAATACCCTCCTCATCAGGAGAGAAATAATAAACTCGGGCTGATGGCACAGTAGATGCCAACGAAAAGAAATAACACTATTGGGGCCAGGTGGTGGCACACCTGGTTAAGCGCAAACACAACAGTGTACAAGGACTCAGGTTCAAGCCCTGGTCCCCGCCTGCAGGGGGAAAACTTCACGAGTGGTGAAGGGTCTCTCTATCTCCCTTCCCTTCCCAGTTTCTCTCTGTATGTAATAAATAAATTAATAATATTAATAATAATAATAATAATAATAAAGAAAAAAGAGAAAAACACCGCTATTACAAAGAGAACTGGATTATTAGATTCCTCACTAGGACTTTAATGAACTTTGAGGGAAAGTTTAGCCCAGTGGCACAACTATCTTCATGTGTCACTCAACAAACCGGGACCTCAAAGGCAGGTAGGTAATTTCTTTCTTTCTTTATTTGTTTGCTTGCTTGCTTAAAAAAAAATCTTTTTACTTACTTATTACTGGATAGAGAGAGAGAGATTGAGAGAAGAGGTGGGGGAAGAGAGAGGGAAAGAGACAGAGAGACACCTGTGGCTGTTTGAGAAAGACACTCGTGAAGTTTTCCCCCCTGCGGGTGGAGACCAAGTGCTTGAACCTAAGTTCTTGCACACTGTAATGTGTGGGCTTAACCATGTGCACCACCACCTGGCCCCTATTTAATTTAATTTTTAATTGCCACCAGGATTATTGCTGAGGCTCGGTGCCAGCACTACAAAACCACCGCTCCTGGTGGCCAAGTTTTCCTTATTTTTATTTTATTAGACTGGACAGAGAGAAGTTGAGAAAGGGTGGAGAGATAGACAGAGGGAGAGAAAGACGAACACCTGCAGACCTGCTTCACCATGAAGCAGACCCCCTGAAGATAGAGGAGGGTACTCAAACCCAGGTCCTTATGCTTGGTAATATGTGTACCATCCATTATCCAGCCTCAGTGATTCATTTTTCTAAATCACTTTATTGAGGAAATGTTGGTCTACAGGATTGCTGTTGTCACAGGAATACAGTTCCACATCCCCTCCACCAAACCATCCTCCTCCTCCACTACAGAGGACCCCTGGACTTCAGCTCTCCCGAGAACCCACAACACCCTCCCCAGTCCCTGGTTCTACTGTGATAGACTTCAGTCCATTGAAATTTCACCCTGTATGACCCCTTACTCTGTTTCTATAAGTGCTATTATCAAGGATCTGTTCTTCTTCCTCGGGCTTTGTTCAGTTAAGAGGGTTCCTTCCTGGGGCTGCGTGGTGACGCACCTGGTTGAGCGCACGTATTACAATGTGCAAGTACCTGGGTTCAAGCCCCGGGTCCCCATGTGTAGGGGGAAAGCTTCGTGAGTGGTGAAGCAGGGCTGCAGGTGTCTCTCTGTCTCTCTCCCTCTCTGTCGCCCCCTTCCCTCTTGATTTCTGCCTGTCTCTATCCAATAAATAAAGATAATAAAAAAAAGTTTTAAGAAAAAAGAGGGCTCCCTCCAGTCCCATCATGTTTTAGCAAAAGAGGAGATATCATTTCTTATAGGTGACTAGTTATTCGCAAAAGCCGCAGTAATGTTCGTTTCCATTGGGCCATCAACCCAAAATTTCAGGAGACAATTAAAAAGCTGAAGTGTGTTTATTTAGCATCAAAGAATTGTAATTTGGGGTATGCAGACTCAAACAGAAAAACCAAAATATATCCCTTGGAGAGACAAGTCAGGGTTTTTTCGTTTGTTCATTTGTTTGTTTGTTTTTTAAGGGAAGAAAAGAGAAAAGCAAATGTTTTTTTAAAAGTGTTGATTCATGTTAATAAGCTTAGAAAGTTCTTGTTTGCTCTGTTTACTTCCTGATTTACTAGAAAGGATGGAAAGGGAACTTGACTGATCTGTCCCTCAATTAAAGACTATAATTAACAGTTCCACCCAGATGGCTTCACAATTATTTTTATTTTATTATTTTTTTATTTATTTTCCCTTTTGTTGACCTTGTTGTCTTTTTATTGTTGTTGTAGTTATTATTGTTGTTGTTATTGATGTCGTCATTGTTAGGACAGAGAAATTGAGAGAGGAGGGGAAGACAGAAAGGGGGAGAGAAAGATAGACACCTGCAGACCTGCTTCACCGCTTGTGAAGCGACTCCCCTGCAGGTGGGGGGCCGGGGGCTCTGACCGGGATCCTTATGCCTGTCCTTACGCTTTGAGCCACGTGCGCTTAACCCACTGCGCTACTGCCGAACTCCCTGGCTTCACAGTTATTTACTTGATGATTTCTAAAAACAATGGCTTCTGACTAATTGCCATGTCTTTGGCCCCAATTCAAGGAGGCAGGAAATGTAATTCTCTGTAATGGTTCCCAGCTCTGTTTTAAAAATGGCTTCATTGGTGTCAGCTTGTCATAAGTCTTGGGGGGAAAAATAGTTTGTGTAAGTGAGAGACCCTTGTGAATTTTCCATACCACCAGTTACTTCCTCATCTGGAGCAATTATTTTGTAGGCCACCCTCTGTGCTTTGAGAAAGATGAGACAAGACTCTCCACACCTTCCCCCAAAGCATTTTCTAGGGACTATAACTAACAAACAACTCCAAAATACTTTAAGAACCCTCTAGCCATAAGCATGCGATTCTATTCAGCTTGAAAGTGGGAGGCTTAATAAACTGATTAGGTAACAATATAATTATTTTAATGATGATGCAGTTTGGTTTTCTCAGCTCGTGACAGTTATGTCTACCAGGCTAATAGCTGAACATCAAGGAACCATTTAAAATGAGTTAATTTGTGTGTGTTTATGTTTGAGCCTTATATCATGATTTTTGAATGCTTTCAGAATCGCAGAGTCATGACACACACAATATTTTATTTCCTGTTACACAGGCCTACTGCTGAAACCTAATATTTTTCAGGGTGGTAAGAAAAAAAAACCAACCATACACAACACCTACAATTAAACAATCATCATATTTCATATTGTCAACTCTGGGGTCCTAATCCATGTATCTCTATTTTTTTTTCTGCCATTGTCTTCTAAAACCTTTCTGAGAAGAATGTGCTTTATTTAGTATGTGAACTCTTGAGCAAGAGGTCTGCAGCTCACAGAGTAATTGCAAGTCATGCAGAGGGAAAGTTTTCACCCACATTGGCAAAGAACGACAGGCAAACGTAAGATTTTTCAACCCTCCGTATTTCAGAGTTCATGAAAACAATGCTCAGACATTTCGACTCCTCCAGTCCCCCACCCCCAAGTGCAAGGTCAGTTTGACACTCTTAATGGTTAAATCATCCTGGGCAGAGCCTGCACTTGGCTGAAGCTCCTTAATGAGAAAGCCAGATGACCGGTGTCGTGTGCAGTGTGAGTGCCCGCACTTAATCTAGCTCCAGTCTGTTTTTGTAAGGAATAGCAGTGACTTAACGCAGTCATTAGGGATGCCTGGGAGTTTAACTGCTTTGACACTCGATGTGGTCTTCCCCTTTAAGAGCTCCGGTGAGTGTTAAGCTCTGCACAGAAATAAGCAGGGAGGCCTCCCAGTGCAGGATTCCATCAGCTCTGGCTCTGGTTATAAAAAATGCAAGTCTTTTCTCTAAGTACAGGCTGGGTCTCAGGGAGGAAAGCCAACAACCGAATGCCAAGGCTCACGGTACCCAACCTATCCGGGATTTTCCACAGTGGCTTGAAGGAGAGTGCAAAGTACCCTTTTTCAAATAGCAGGCTGAGATGCTCAGGCCCCTCAAGCAGCATGTGCTGGCTAATCCATGCATATAAACAAAAACAGTATCAGAACTCTCCAAACCAGCCCTTCCTTGCGCAGTAAATGACTGGATGGTCCAGGCCCAGCCAACATGGATGCTGGAGCTCTTGCATATATTAACACCATTGTCACAAACAACAGGGGCAGGCAGGGAGACCAGGACCTGGTTTTCTGAGTTGGTCATCATAGGAAAATCATCCAGTGAATCTAATGAACCCAACTTTTCGTTCATTTCTTTTGACTACACGTTTCTCAACAGGAAGCAGATAAATGAGTGAGCAGGACAGCCTGGCAAATTCTGCAGTGTCCTGAGAACCTGCCCTGGGGTCTGGGAACAAGCATGTGCAAGGCCTTGGGGCTTGAGGCTGGTACCTAGGAGGGGGACTGTGGGGGGTTTTCCTGAAGGGCTCCTTGGTTGATGAAGCAGTGCTGTGGCCTCTCTCCCCATTCAAACTTCTTTAAAAGAAGAAGAAGAAGAAGAAGAAGGAGAAGGAGAAGGAGGAGGAGGAGGAGGAGGAGGAGGAGGAGAAGGAGGAGAAGAAGGAGGAGAAGAAGGAGGAGAAGAAGGAGGAGAAGAAGGAGGAGAAGAAGGAGGAGAAGAAGGAGGAGAAGGAGGAGAAGGAGGAGAAGAAGGAGAAGAAGGAGGAGAAGGAGGAGAAGGAGGAGAAGAAGGAGAAGAAGGAGAAGAAGGAGAAGAAGGAGAAGAAGAAGAAGAAGAAGAAGAAGAAGAAGAAGAAGAAGAAGAAGAAGAAGAAGAAGAAGAAGAAGAAGAAGACGGAGAAGAAGAAGAAGTAGTAGTAGTGGTGGGTGGGAGGTGGCACCTCCAGTTTTAAGCACACACAGTTCCGAGCACAAGGACCCATGCAAGGATTCAGGTTTAAGCCCCTGCTCCCCGCCTGCACTGGGAAACATTTCACCCGCAGTGAAGCAGGTCTGCAGCTATCTATCTCTCTCCCGTTCTATCTCCCCCTCCCGCTCGAGAAAAAGAAGGGAAAGCCCACAGAAGCAGTTCAGCCTGGCAAGCTACATCCTCTTCTCATGAAGAACAGGTAGTGCGTGGTGAATGAGACCCACAAAGGTAAAGGGAGCTCCTGGAGCTCCAGGGGTCATACACTCAAGGGGGAGGCCACAGACTTATTCTGGAGAGTTGGACTTGACCAGACTCAGCTTGGCATGCACTTTCCACCTTCCTTGTGATCCTAACACTCTAGCAGGTGAGTGGCCCAGGGCTCTTCTCTCTTTCCCAGGGAACACTAAGCCTCTGGGGATGGCAGGAGGTCACACTGGGTCCCTCCTTTGATCCAGACCTCCAAACTGCATCCTGTCATCAATTCCTACCCCAATCCTACCCTGGAACTAAACAATAACCCCAATAAGGACCAATAAAAGCCCCTCAAAAAGATTTGTACCTAATGGCTCTCCAATATCTACATCAGCAAGACCCTGAAGGAGGAAAGAGACAGGCTGTGCACCCAATAAGATCTGGAGACGCACAATAGGGGTGGAAAAGGGTGGTCGGCAGGCAGGTTGATTTCATGTTCTTCATCAGGAGCGAGGACTCTGTAAACAGAGGAACAGCGTGATTCAGCAGCCATTATAGCAACCAGATCACAGATGCTCTTTCAGGAAAGAGCAAGGAAATTTATTTTCAAAGTATTGGCAACTCATCAGAGAGGAAAACTGAGCAGTGATGCCCTGTAACAGGCATGCCCCTGCTCTATTTATACTCCTCAGTGACAGAAAACGCATGTGGGGGAAGTTGGAAGGACACCAGAGAACTGGATTATGGGAATCCCCCCCACCCCCCATGGCTCAGTCAGCAGGGCATCTTCTTGCTTTACTACTCCCTGAACTCCAACCAAGACCTGGTCAGAAGCAGCCAGCCTGCCTGGGGGAGCCAACAGGAAGCTTTCCCCTGCAGAAGCCAGTTGGAGAGGGCAGGAGCTGCTTCAGCTGGAAGCCATTTGCTCTTTCCCCTGGTGGCTTCTGAGTGTCCACCAAAGGCGCGCTTGCTTCCCCAGACCCGGGCTATGTGCAGAGGCCCAGCTGCTAAGGCATTTAAGGGAAGTACCTGGATCTGTCTTGTTGGTTTTGATGGAAAGCAGGGACCCGAACGGCAGAAACAACCCACAGGGTGGAAAAATAAGACTCGGAGGTGTGGTCCACTCCCCAAAGGTCACCCGGGCTTTCCAAAATTCCACTAGGAGATTCAGGCAAGGCTGGGTGGGAGCTCTACCACGTTAGAAATTTTTCCTTTGGGTCACCTCATCAAAAAGGGTCTCCCTGAAGGTTCTGTCTACACGATGAATGAATCTGGAGCTGGAAAAAGTGCGATGGAGTGATTCCAAGGGCAGGGAGTTCCATGAGTCATGAGAAATCTACAAAAGACCCGCTGTGGAGATCAGTAATTGTTTGATGATGTATATTTCTAAAAAGGTGTGTTTTGCTTAGTGTCTCTGGGGACAAAATGGGTGAACTGGAGGTGATGATGATACGGAAAAGAAGGGGGTTGGGGTAGATAGCATAATGGATATGCAAAAGAGACTCTGATGCCTGGGTTTCCAAAGTCCCAGGTTCAATACCCCGTACCGTTATAAGCCAGAGCGAATCAGTGCGCTGGTAGAAAGAAGAGGGAGGAGGAGAAGGGAAAAGAGAGAAGAAGAGAAAGACAACCGCCCAGTGGCTTCACTCGTATATGGAATATAAAGGACTTGGAATAAACCTACAGCAACAACACCAACAATAATATGTACTGCGACTCTGGTGCTGTCTGAGGGAAGGAACAGGCAAGGGGAGTAAGGGATCAGTAGACCACGTTGCAGCTTCAGTGCTGTGTGGGAGTTGTGTTCACACACACACACACACACACACACACACACACACGAGATGTGAAACTACACTTCTAAAATGGTATGGCATTATGGGTCAGTGCCAAATCAGCAAAGGTAATTTCAATAAACAAAGAAAAGGTCTTCTTTTGTCTTGCTGAAAGTCTCCCAAGAAGAAGGTGTCCCCCCACAGTGGGTTTCTGTTGCCAGTTAGTCATCCAAGTCATTGTGTGTGTGTGTGTCTGTCTGTTATGGTAGAGGAGGAAGACACTGCTGACCTGTGACCCCTCTGGCCATCCTCTCTTGTGTTGCCAGCTAGCAGAATCGCTCCCCTCCAGGTGTTTTTTCTTTATACTGTGTTTCTGTCTGTCATAGACGGTACGGGCATCCTTGTGGCTGCAGTTAAGTGCTAACCTGCTGCAAACGTGTTGGTTTAACACAGCTTTTCCCTGGGTGAGAGACAGAGAGACACACTTACATTACTTGCTTCCCCACTCATGAAGCTGCCTTCCTGCAGATGAGGAGCAGGGCTCGAACCCAGGTCTTCGTGCATGGCAATGTGCACACTTAACCAGGCCTCTCTCTTTCTGTTTATTATTATCTTCACTCATTTTTTTAAAAATTTTTTAACCAGAGCACTGTTCAGCTCTGACTTATGGTGGTGCGGGGGGATTGAACCTGGGACTTTGGAGACTCGGGAATGAGAGTCTGTTTGCATAACCATTATGCTATCTACCCTCCCTCCGCCCTTATCTACACTCATTTATTGGATAGAGACAGCCAGAAATTGAGAGGAGGGGGAGACAGAGAGACACCTGCAGCATTAACTGCCTCACCACTTGCAAAGCTTTCACCCTACAGCTGGGGCTTGGGGGCTTGAACCCCGGTCCTTGCACATTATAACACCACCTGGCCCCATCTCTCTCTCTCTCTCTCTCTCTCTCTCTCTTTCCTAAAGCAAATGAAGCTTTAATATTACTAGCTCCAGAAGAACAGCTCATGGGAAGATTCTCGCAGAGTTGGCAAAGAACATGAGTAGATCCTTGTGTGCTCAGGAGCTGACAGCAGCTCCCTCCAGTGTGGCTCCGCCCCTGTGTGAGCAGGCTTACCCTTCGGGGCTGGATTTTCTCAACCTAGAGACATGCATGCCACATGCCACGTGCCTGAGGGCCTTGTCAAGAACTGGAGGCTTAAAGAAAACTCAGACTAGGGCCGGGTAGTGGTGCACCTGGTAGAGTACACATGCTCCCATGCACAGGCACCAGCTTCAGGCCCCGGGTCTCCATCTGCAGAGGGAATAGGGAGCTTCACACAAGGTGAAGCAGGGCTACAGGTATCTCCCTCTCTCCCTTTCTATCCCTCTTTCCTTCTCAATTCCTCTTTCCTATCTGATAAAAGGAAAAAGGCAAGGGAGCGGGTAGTGGCAAACCCAGTGAAGTGTGCTTATGTGTGAGGCCCAGGATTGAGCCCCCACTCCCCACCTGTACAAGGTGGGGAAGCAGTGAAGCTGGTCTGCAGGTGTCTCTGTCTCGATTCCTCTTTATCTCCCCTTCCTGTCTATTTGTCTCGTCAAATGAAAAAAAAAAAAAGAGGGAGGGGCCAGATGGCGGTGCACATGGTTGAGTGCATACGTTACAGTGCACAAGGACCCAGGTTCAAGCCGACAGACCCTTCCTACAGGGGGAAAGCTTTGCAAGTGGTGAAGCAGGGCTGCGGGTGTCTCTCTGTCTCTCTCCTTCTCTATCTCCCCCTCCCCTATTAAGTAAAGATAATTACAAAAAGAAAGAAAGAAAGGAAGGGAGGGAGGAAGGAAGGGAGGAAGAAAAAGAAAGAAAGAAAGAAAGAAAGGAAGGAAGGAAGGAAGGAAGGAAGGAAGGAAGGAAGGAAGGAAGAGGGAAAGGCTGAAGTGATGGCTGCCTGGAGTTCTGGAACCATCGTGCTGGCAGTGAACCCTGGTGGCAATTTAAAAATTAATTAATTAAATCAACAAATATTTATGGGCCAGGTGGTGGTGCACCTGGTTGAGCACCCATGCTACAGTGTGCAGGGGCTGAGGCAGAAAAGCAAGGGGTTAACTTCCTTTTTTTTTTTTTTTTTGCCTCCAGGGTTATTGCTGGGCTCAGTGCCTGCACCATGAATCCACTGCTCCTGGAGGCCATTTTTCCTGCCTTTTGTTGCCCTTGTTGTTGTAGCCTTATTGTGGTTATTATTGCTATTGTTGATGTCCTTCGTTATTGGATAGGACAGAGAGAAATGGAGAGAGGAGGGAAGACAGAGAAGGGAAGAGAAAGACAGACACATGCAGACCTGCTTCACTGCCTGTGAAGCGACTCTGCCTGCAGGTGGGGAGCCGGGGGCTGGAACCGGGATCCTTACGCCGGTCCTTGCACTTTGCGCCACGTGCGCTTAACCTGCTGCACTACTGCTCGACCCCCAAGGGTTAACTTCTTAAAGAAGAAAAACACAGTTGGCAGCCATCTTCCCCTTCCTCTCGGCAGACATAGGGCTTTCTGCTGCTGTCATCAAAGTGGCCTTGGTCAGTGGCCTTAGAGGCTGCTACGTCTGCCTAAGAGTTCTCCAATAATCTGATCAAATTGCACTCTCTTTATGGAGAAAAATAATAGCCTGTTCAACATTGTTATAAGTTACTATGGGAAAGTTGAAAACAGATAAGTGCCACTGTGCTGGGGGGGGGGGGTTGTTTGCTTGCTTGAGGGAGAAGACTGGTGGGATATGAGCCCACTGAGTCAAAATGCAGGCAACAAATGCTGCTTCCTGCATTAGTCTCTGGTGCGTCCTGTCTCGCTGCCTGAGAATCCACTAGCAAGGCTGGTGGTGGTTGTGTAGGGCAGAGACAGCCAGCCAGAAGACTCTCCTTCACTGATCAGGACCCAGGAAACCTCACCCTGTGACTTGGTCTCTTGGTCACAGTTCCCAGGTCTCACACTGAGGCAATGTCTTCCCGAGAAGAGGCTGCCTGGCTGGAGGGCTGTCGTGAGGGCAAACAGTGTGGAAATCCATCAGACCCTTCCCCCACCCACTCATCTGCTGGATGGATGAGCAATAGAGTTCTCTGCAGAGCTGGGCTAGTTTGTAAACAAAAGCAAAAACAACAACAAAAACCCTTCTATTAAGCAGGCATATAAGCCAGTTACTTATAAAACATCCATTTTCAAAGTGATGTTATTCTCATTCCCTGCCAAAGGCTCAGCGATTTGGAGTATTTTGGTTAGAGCAAATTTCTTTTTGAACAGAATTCCAGCAAAGCACAGTGAGTGTGGGCTGGGGGCCAGGACACAGAAACGGCTGTGTGATGGAGAGCAGGAGCTTATAATGGAATTAAATTAAAGCC
Source organism: Erinaceus europaeus (assembly GCF_950295315.1). Classification (NCBI taxonomy): domain Eukaryota; kingdom Metazoa; phylum Chordata; class Mammalia; order Eulipotyphla; family Erinaceidae; genus Erinaceus; species Erinaceus europaeus. Next base: position 4,952,539 of record NC_080180.1, on the reverse strand, counting down.
ACCTCTGTCTCTATTTAGCTTTTAAATGTGATAATTCAGTGAACACCTCCCACTCTGTGCCCGGGACATCATCAGTGTGTTGGGTAAATAAATCAATAACCTGAGACCTTTGAAGTCTGACTGGAGCCCTCCAATCTGATTCTAGGGGGGTCAATGTTTCCCTAACGCTGTTCTCTGAGCTCCGCAGAGGTCAGTGGGCCAGCAGCTCCGGCTCCTCCCCTAGGGCTCTAAGCTAAGCCCGCGTGTGTGCTCTTACAGCTTCATGAAGAAGCGCTCAGCTAGGAGCATCTTTGGCATATGGTGTCTTTTTTGAATCAATGTTTCAAGATTAAGTTAGAAAAGAGAGAGTGAACCAGTGCATCCCAGTGGCATCTGGACAAAAGGAAGCTTCTCCTATGATCTCCGTTCTATTCCGTGAATCTGAGATAAGATATGTGTATCAGCTACACAACTGAAACTTGTATGGTGTCATAATGCAACAAGACTTGAGATTTGGTCCCTACTCCCGGATGGGGAGAAATGTCAGGGGAAGATGACCAGAGGGCTCTGAACTCCAATTCCATCAGGACCCAGAGACAGAAGAAGAAAAAAGGAAGGACATTCGGAAGTAGCAACAGGTGCAAATGTGATTTAGAAAGTGAGAGAAGGCAGGACCATAGGGAAAAAAAAAACAACATAGATATAGAAATGATAGTCAACCCATATCTGTAACCTTGGGAGAACTACTGCAGTTTCCAGTGGAGGGGGGTGGGAACACAGAAATCTGGTGGTGGGAATGGTGTAGAATGATACCCCTGTTAGCTCATTACTTTTGTAAATCAATATTAAGCAACTAATAAAAAATAACAAAAGATTAATAACAGAAAGGAAAGGACCAATTTTTGAAAGAAAATTCCAAAAGAATATAAGGGATATTAAATTGAAGATACGGGTAGGGAAAAGCAGACTTAGGAAGCATTAAGAGTAAGTCTCATAAGGGGCCAGGTGGTGGCACACCTGGTTGAGCGCACATGTTACAGTGCACAAGGACCCAGGTTCGAGCCTCTGGCTCCCACATACAGGGGGAAAGCTTCACACGTGGTGAAGCAGGGCCGCAGGTGTCTCTCTGACTCTCTCCCTCTCTATTACCCCCTTCCCTCTCTATTTCTGACTGTCTCTATCCAGCAAATAAATAAAGATACAAAAATTTAAAAAATAAGTCTCACATGGATCAAACTGCCAACACCCATGTTCAGCGGGGAAGCAATTACAGAAGCCAGACCTTCCACCTTCTGCATCCCACAATAATGATCCTGGGCCCATATCCCATTTCCCCAGAGGGATAAAGAATAGGAGAGCTATCAGAGGAGGGGATGGGATACAGAGTTCTGGTGGTAGAAATTGTGTGGAAATGTACCCCTCTTATCCTATGGTCTTATCAATTTCCATTTTATAAATAAAAATTATAAAAAAAATAAATCTCTTTCCTAAGACCTGAAAGTGTCTGGAGATGTAGATATTTTGTGGCTGCAAAAAGACAAATTAAGAAGACAGGTTTGAAGTATGTACTGGAACCCACCTCCCTGATAGAAACAGCTGGGGGTATGGATTCACCTGCCAACACCCATGTCCAGCAGAGAAGCAAGTACAGAAATCAGAACTCTCACTCTCTGCACCCCATAAAGCATTTTGATCCATACTCCCAGAGGGATACCTATAGGGAAAGATAATCAGAGGGCTGTGAACCCCAACTCCACCAGGACCTGAAGCATTGGTCACCAGGAATCTTGTTTTTATACCAGCAGTGAAGAGGAATCAAGTGTGGAAAACACCAGAAGAATCCAGGCGCTGTTTCTCTTATCTGTGAGAAAAGAGGGAACCAGGAAGGACACTCAGAATTAAGAATAGTTGTAGGTGTGAGTTAGAAAGGAAATAAAGGCAGGACCGGAGGGAAAAAATGGGCAAAATATATAGAGGCAGAGAGAGAGAGAGTCGTAAAATCAGCCAGTATCAGTGACCTTGAACATTAGAACTATGGCAGTTTCTCATGGAGCAGATGAGGACACACAACTATGGTGGTGGGAACAGTGTGGAATTATGCCCTTGTTATCTTATAATCTTGCGAATCAACTCTAAATCCCTAATAAGAAATAAATTTAAAGAGAAGACATGTTTGATATTTTCTCCTCTGTGGTATTCTTTTCACTAGCTGAGAAGAAGATCAGGAAAAATGGTTGAAGAAAAGGGCAAAACAGTATTTGCCATCTGTGTAGCAGAAGTGATTTTCCTTCAGAGAGATGGAAAGAAAACTGGTTTCTAGATGCTCCTCCAAACACGAAAGGGCTTCTGACTTAAAGATTCAAAATTGAAGGAAACAGGCTAGGTTGGTAAACCAGGGAAAAGACAGAACAGGTCAAGGTAATTGGAAAAAAAAAATTTTATTGTTTTTTAAAACAGAGTAGTGAGTAGTGCTGATGCTCTGGCTTCTCTCAGTAAATAAACAAATGTTGTTTAACAAAACAACAACAACAACAACAAAAAACAAAAAACAGCAGTTGTTATGAGAGAGGAGGGGGGAGGGGCAGGCAGATACCAGAACACTGCTCAGCTCTAGAATAGGGCAGTGCTGAGGGTTTAACCCTCAGCCTCTGGGGCCTCAGGCACCACTCAAGTCCTGTGCTCTAAGCCTGAGCATCTCCCTAGCCCAAGACTTCATTTCTCAGTAGGTAACAGCATTTCAGGAAAAATGACCTAAGAGAACAAGATTTCACCCTGGACATCAGACAGAGAAAAAAGAAAAAAAAAAAAAAAACTCATCCAAAGGCACCAATGGTAGCCAAGTGGTGGCATTAGTTCTCTGTTAAGGGCTGTGATGGTCACTCAGGAGCTCAGCATGAGGCATGCATTATTATCTCAGTCTGCTGGCTGGCAGCCCTCCAGGAAGTGTCCTCTGGACGAAAATCAGTGTTCCAGCAAGCTGGGGTTTTCTGTAGGACAGAAAGACATATCCTTGTCTTGTCCTGCTTCTTTCAGCTGGGTTTCTGGTCTCACAACCCCTTTAACCACCACCACCACCCTTCCAACTCACTGCCTTCCAACTTAGAAGGGCCTTCATGATTATTTTTTTAAAGATTTTATTTATTAATGAGAAAGGAGGAGAGAGAGAAAGAACTAGACATCACTCTGGCACATGTGCTGCCGGGATTGAGCTCAGGACCTCATGCTTGAGAGTCTAGTGCCTTAGCCACTGCGCCACCTCCCGGACCACGGGCCTTCATGATTATATTGGGCTCCTCTGGATAATCCAGCCTCATCTCCACTTCAAGAGCCTTCACGTGGCCACATCTGCAGGTAATTTTCTTAAGAACATAATGAGTGTGGGTGCTGTTATTATCCCCACTCTGCAGGTGAAGAAGCAGACCCGGCTAGATTCAAGTCACAGAGTTACCAGGTGCCAAAGCCAGGATCTGAAATGAGGATTCAGGCTCATTTCTGTCTCCCTCGGGAGTGGGAGCTTGCAGCCACCCTGCCAGGAGCACACAGAGCAGATGGGGGAGGGACCCGGTGCTTAGGTCACACACAGGACCTCAGTGGGTGAGAATGGTGCAGCAGGTTGCTGGGTGGCTCAAAGCAAAGGCTCTTACCCAGATAACTGTCCCTCCCAGCTGTAACCTTTCGTGAGAGTTTGTAGGCATGATGGAGTTCACTAATGGAATTTGGCGAATACTAATAAATACCTGGGTATTCCTAGAACATGTTCTCAGAAGGGCCATGAGGACACTTCAAAAGGGTCCAGTCTCCAGGCTGGTTTTCTGATTCAGCACAACGGCAGGTCTTTGCTCATCACAAAGAAGGGAAGAAGGAAGCTGGGATGGAGATGGCCTGAGCCCGTGAGAGCCCTGCTGACAGGCAGGCCGAGTGCCCACTGACTCTGGGCTGTGGATACTGCCGGCGGGAGACTGGATGTTGTCAAGGAGCCAGGAGGGAGCGGTGGAGACAGTGAACGCTGGGGACAAGAGTGAGACAGGATATCAGGTTGGTGAGCCTGCGAGCAGCGTTCCTTCTGGGGCAAAAGCATTGGCTTCTGATCAGCGTCGGGGCTGGATGACAGAGGACAGGCTGAGCGGGGTCTGTGGCTGGCACTGAGAGCAGAGGGACAGGGAGCGGCATGTCAGTCCCCCAGGCCCAGCGAGGTGGGTGCTGGGAATGAGGAGAAGGTGTGGCTGTGGCCCTGCTCCAGGGGCTGGTGGCCTGTCCTGATGAAGGTCAGACCCCTTCCTGGTCTGCGCTTTCTCCAGGGCCACAGCCTGTCTGGCAGATGGACAGCGTCTCTCACATAAAACAGTTGGCAGCAGCAGACACGTGTTTGGAGCTGACTGTTCGCGTCTCCTGATGTACGTTACAGAAGCGCCAGTGTAACCCAATGTCTCCTTAAGTGGGCTTGAAAGGCAGGCGTGGGAATGCCGTGAAGCTATTTGGCTGTAAAGGCCAAGTCCTGAGAGTTGGGTTTCTGTACGTGAGACTGAAACTTCATCTCTGGGCTTGACTTACAAATGTACCAAACAGGCAGACAAGGCTGAAGCAGAGCCCTAGCAGTGGGGTGCTAACTGGGGAGCAAGGAGACCACACAGCAGAAGGGCTGGAACTTACTAGTGGGGGTGGGTGAAGCACTCTGTGGTTTTGGCTCAGTCGCCTGGGACTGCTTCTTGAACATTTTAAATTTAATTGTGTGTGTGTGTGTGTGTGTGTGTATACATATATATACATACTCTTACACACACACACACACACATGTGCATATATTAAAAATCACACTTCTCTGCCAAAACCCTCTCCCCCGTCTCCACTCACCAGCCAGATGGCTATTTGATGTGTACAGTCCACGTGCCTCTGCTGTGCTCAGGGAAGCCTCAGGGACCAACTTCCCCCCACCCCAGGACATTCCTCCACAAAGCTTATCCCTGGAGCTCAGGCCTCTGAGCAGGGTGAGCAGAAAAGTGGAGCCGCAAGCTGACACCCGCCTGGCTCCTGATTCTCAGGGCAGTGTGCTGTGGACAGGCCTAGGGGTCTCTGGAAATAGTTCTTCTCGTCCAGGATGGGTGGGGGTGGGGGGAGCCAGGACTCCAAGGCTCCCCAGGCCCAGCTGGGTGGGTGCTGGATGGGTGCAGGCTCTTCAGTTTCAAAGTCTAAATGGCCAGCATTTCTTGGCATCGGATTCTAATTTGCCTCTGAGCCACAGTATGGAAGGAGCCCTGTTGTCACAGGAGAGACTTAGACCCCACTATAGGCAACGCTTATCTGCACTCATGGGGCAGCTTAGCTGCCATTAGTAGGGGCAGCACTGGCTGATGGGGTGTAATCAAGGGGAAGAAGGTGACCTGGCTCTTGACTCTCTCCCTTCCTGCCCCAGCCTGCTGGAAATGGAAGGTGCTGGGAAGGGAGGCCAGGGGAGGAAGATGAGGAGACAGAAAGGCAAGTAGCCTTTCCTTGGCCGTGTGGAGGATGTGCTACATAGAGCGGGAGGTCTCCACTGGAAAGGCCTGTCCAGCTGGTGTTTTCATGTCCTCCAGGTAACTGACCAGGGCAGCACAGCAGAATCAGACTGCTGGGGTAAGGGAAGAGAGCGGGACAGCCTGGAGAAACGGACATTTTGCTGTGCCCCATCTGCACACACTGGAAGCAGGAATTACAGCACATGGACACCTTTGCACCAGGTGAAAGGAGTTTCTTTTTTTCCTTTTTATTTAATGTATTTATAAAGTAAAAAAAAATATTGACAAAAAATAGGATAAAAGGTATAAAATTCCACACATTTCCCACCACCAGAGTTCCATATCCAATACCCTTCACTGATAGCTTCCCTATTCTTTATATTCTCTATTCCCTATTCTTTATACTCTCTATTCCCTATTCTTCCATACTCTCTCTGGGAGTATGGACCCAGAGTCATTATGGGGTGCAGAAGGTAGAAGGTCTGGCTTCTGTAATTGCTTCTCTGCTGGATATGCAGGAGTTTCTAACAAGGTCAACACACCTGGCAATTTCAGCAGAACAATGGGAAGCTGGTCCAGATGTGACACCATAGGGTTTAGGAGGAGGGAACATTCACACAGAGAGGCCATGAACCTCTGTCTTCAGGCTCTCAGGGGTCTTTTCCTCCTGAGTCTTTTCTGATCATCACTTCTTCACAATTCCTACCCCACGGCATTAATAACTGAAGCTTGGGACTTGTGTACCACTCACGGAGTCTGTCTCGCAGTTATTTCAAGGAGTCTCGTGACCACAGCCCCAGTTAGTCTGCCGGCCTGTCTGTCTGTCAGTCTGCCTGCTTTCCTGCCTGCCTGTCTGCCTGCCTATAAGCGTATCTGCCTGTCTACCTGCCTACGTGTCTGCCTGTCTGTCAGTCTATCAGTTTGCCTGCCTGCCTACCTGCCTGTCAGTCTGTCTGTCTGCCTGTCAGTCTGCTTGCCTATTTGTTTGCCTGTCTGTCAGGCTATCTATCTGTGTGTCTGCCTGTCTGCCTGCCTGTCTGTCAGACTGCCTGCTTGTCTGTGCATCTGCCTGTCTGCCTGCCTGTCAGACTGCCTGCCTATCTGTGTGTCTGCCTATCTATCATGTCAGTCTGCCTACCTGTCTGTTAGACTGCCTGCTTGTCTGTGTGTCTGCCTGTCTGCCTGTCTGTGTGTCTGCCTATCTATCATGTCAGTCTGCCTGCCTGTCTGTCAGACTGCCTGCTTGTCTGTGCATCTGCCTGTCTGCCTGTCTGCCTGCCTGTCAGGCTGCCTGCCTGTCTGTGTGTCTGCCTATCTATCATGTCAGTCTGCCTGCCTGTGTGGGAATGAGGGCAAGCTTCCCAGAAGACAGAAGGAAGAGGAGGCTGTCTGCTTGCAGGTCTGATTCCTGCCTTCAGTCCTGATGGCTAACTGGAGGTAAAGTAGCCAACCCCCCCCACACACACACACACACAGCCCTAGCCCCCCTGCAGAGGGGCCCTGTCTCCTTGGGTTCAAGGCTGAGATGCTTGGTGAGTGACCCGGAGCCAGCTGGCTGTGATGCACTGGGACATACGTGGGCTGCCTCCCCAAGTCGGGAGGGAAAGCCCTCTGAGCTCATTCTTTCCACCCTGCAGGCCCGCGCCTGCCAAGGTGGGATTCCGTTCAAGTATGTGGTCCCATCTCCTTTGAAGGAATCTAAGTCACGGGGCTCCCCCAGCCTCCCTGGGGACCCTCATTCCACAGGAAGATTCATCTCAATCTTCAGAGAACGTTCCTGATGTTCTCCTGCAATTTTCCTTTGCTCGACTGCACCCCTGTGAATCCTTCCTGTTGCCCCTCAGGCCACCCTGGACAGCATCCCAGCTGACATTAGCACTGGTTTAAGCACACATAGTACTGAAGGCAAGGACCCGCACAAGGATCCTGGTTCGAGCCCTCGGTTCCCCACCTGCAGCAGGGTGGCTCCACAAGCAGTGAAGCAGGTTTGCAGCTGTCTATCTTTCCCTCTCCCTCTCTATTTCTCTCTGTCCTATCCAATAAAATGGGGGGAAATGGCCTCCAGGAACAGTGGATTTGTAGTACAAGCATGGATTCCCCAGTGATAACCCTGGAGGCAGAAAGAGAGTGGGAGAGGAAGGGAAGGAGAGGGGAAGCAAAGAAAAGAAAAGAGAAAATAAGTCATATAGCAAGCATGCCTTCCTGCTGGGCCAGGGTAGGGGTATAAAGTGAGTCACTGAACCGCTCAGGATTTCAGCTGGTGGGGGGCATGGGGATCCATTGGGTGTGTCTGGATGTGTGTGTGTGGGGGGGGGGTGGGTGGGCGGGTATTTCCAGGTTCCAGGGAAGAGTTCAGATGGTCAGTGGCAGGTGTCTTAGTCCATCCAGCTGATTCTGTCACTCCCAGACAGAGAGCAGCCATGACAGAATGTCCTGGAACCTTCCGCATGCCCACCTCACTGAGAGCAGTGGGTTCTCTCCTCGAGACCTTTGAGGTAGCTAAGTCTCTTTAATTCCCTGATTGTTTCTCCCCTGAGAGCAAAGCTCACTTCCAATGACAAAGGGGGAGGAGGGTTCTTAGGGAATTTAATAATTAACCTGGAACCAGTAACGTTACGTGCAAGAAAATGGCAGAGTAACTGCCTGCCTCTATGTGTATCTGCCTGTCTACCTGCCTACGTGTCTGCCTGTCAGTCTATCAGTTTCCCTGCCTGCCTGTCTGCCTGTCTGCCTGTCTTCCTGCCTGTATGCGTATCTGCCTGACTACCTGCCTACGTGTCTGCCTGTCTATCAGTCTATCAGTTTGCCTGCCTGCCTACTTGCCTGCCTGTCTGTCAGTCTGTCTGTTTGCTTGTCAGTCTGCTTGCCTATTTGTCTGTTTGCCTGTCTGTCAGGCTGCCTATCTGTTTGTCTGCCTGTCTGCCTGCCTGTCTGTCTTGGGATGTTGTTTTGACTGTGGTAATGAAGAGAAAGGTGCCTGGCTTGGGGCTGCACTGTGCACACTCAGTGTCCAGTTCTGTTCAGTCATGGCTCTGATGTTCTTATCAGAACAATGAGTTTGCAAGATCACCTTGGCCCAGTCAAAACCAGGAGAGCATCATCTTGTGCTTTCTCCCAGGGAAGGCTTCTCATACCTGCCACACCACATGCCTCAGAACTGATTTTGCTTTTCCATGTCCCAGCATCCCTCTCAGTTCTTTTGAAGAAAAGAAAAGTGTACAAAGCTACAAAAATGTTTGGACCCCACTCTACTGGCTACAACCCCCCCTTTTTTGCCTCCAGGGTTAATGCTGGGACTTAGTGTCAGCACTATGGGACAACTGCTCCTGGTGGCCTTCCCCCCCCCTCCATTTTATTAGATACAATAGAGAGAAATTAAGAGAGGAGGAGGTGATAGAGAAGGAGAGTGAGAGAAAGACACCTACAGCCCTGTTTCACTGCTTGTGAAGCCTACAAGTGGGGAGCCAGGGCTCAAACCCTGATCCTTGTGCAGGCCTTGTGCTTAGTACTCTGTGCACTTGACGGGGTGCACCATTGCCTGGACCCCTGTATGACTCATTTCCACCCAAGTAAGAGTTAGTGCTTCTGAGCTCTGAACCTCCTCTCACCTGTCTTTTCTTCAGCCAGGGGACTAGTGCAGGTGAAGAAAAACCTCTTGGCCCTTCTGGTGGCCTGTCCTGCTGTGGGGTACTCATGGCTTGCATGGCACACTCATCTGTTCATGCCAGTCAGGGCTCTGCAGTTTCTCCCTCTCTGTCCACTGCTCACTGTGTCCTCCTGCAGAAGGGCTGATGGTATGAGCCATTCTGTCATGGGTGGTCCACCCCATGCGCTCTTCTCCCCTGGGCCTCCTTGGAGAGCGTACACATTTAGTCACCTCCTTAGAACGTTACTGGGAACTTCTGCATCCCTTTCCTTCCTCACCCGGGCTCCTGGGAGCCTAGAGAGGGAGAGAGGGAAGGAAGGAAGGAAGGAAGGAAGGAAGGAAGGAAGGAAAGGAGGAAGGGAGGGAGGGGGGAGGAAGGGAGGAAGGGAGGAAGGGAGGAAGGAAGGGAGGAAGGAAGGAAGGAAGGAAGGAAGGAAGGAAGGAAGGAAGGAAGGAAGTCTCCTTGGTCAGCTCAAATATGGGTGTTTGTCACAGCTGTACCTCTTTCCAGGCTGAATTGGAGAGACTCTTAGCAAGCAGATAGTCCCTGCTTCTCAGCTTCTTTCCACCACAAGATACAGTGCATGATGGTATTTAAAAAAGGTGGGGGGGGAGTCGGGTGGTAGCACAGCGGGTTAAGTGCACATGGCACAAAGCGCATGAATCAGAGTAAGGATACTGGTTCAGGCCCCCAGCTCCCCACCTGCAAGGGAGTTGCTTCACAGACAGTGAAGCAGGTCTGCAGGTGTCTTGTCTTTCTCTCCCCTTCTCTGTGTTCCCCTCCTCTCTCCATTTCTCTCTGTCCTACCCAACAACAGCGACATCAATAACAACAATAATAATAACCACAACAATGAAACAATAAGGGCAACAAAAGGAAATAAATAAAATTTTTTTTAAAAAAAAAGCTGTCAGTGCTGAGCGTGAATGTTCCCATGTGCAAGGACCCAGGTTCAAGCCCCTAGCCCTCACCTGCAAAGGAGAAGCTTCACAGGCAGCAAACCAGTCTTCACGAGTGCTTAACCAGCGTCTCTTTCACTCTCCTTCTCTCTATCTCTTTATCTGAAAAAGAAAATTACTGAAGGTGGGGCCAGGTGGTGGCATACCTGGTTAATCACACACCTTATAGTGTGCAAGATTTAAGCCCCTGGTCCCAACCTGCAGGGGGAAAGCTTCACGAGTGGTGAAGCAGGGCTGCAGGTGTCTCTCTGTCTCTCTCCCTCTCTGTCTCCTCTTTCCTTCTCAATTACTCTCTGTCTCTATCCAATAATAAATAAAACAAAAAAGTTTTTTAAAATGAAATAATAAAGTTGTTTCTTAAGTTTTAGGGTTAAAAATAAATTGCTTACATTATTTAAATGAAAAAAATTACTGCAGGGAATGGTGAAGTCATGCAGGCACTCAGCCCTAGTAATAACACTAACGGCGAATAAATAAATGAATATTAAAAAAATAAACCAAATGGCAGAGAAGGAAAAATAACAGACCTTAGGGGGTCAGGCAGTGGTGCACCCAGTTAAGCACACATAGTACTGTGTGCAAGGATCTAGGTTTGAGCCCCCGGTTCCCCACCTACAGGGGAGACATCTCACATGCAGTGAAACGGGTCTACAGATGTCTGCCTTTCTCCTTATCTTCCCCTCCTCTCTCAATTTCTCTCTATAATATCCAGTAAAATGGGGAAAAATGGCTTCAGGAGCAATAGATTTGTAGTGCCAGCACCGAGCCCTAGTGATAACCCTGGAGGGAAAAAAAAGAAAGAATGAAAAAAAGAAGGAAAGAAAGAGAGACAAAGAAAGAAAATACACCCAGAAGTGTGAATCTCTGTCCTCTCCATTCTTTGTCTTCCTTCCCCCCCCACACAAGGGACAGAGCATCTTTGCATTTTGCTGAGCAGACCCCTCCTGCCCCCTCCCCCCAATGGTCTCCTGTGCCACATGGTCATACAAGTCTGTCAGACTGGGCGTTTATTTTGAGATTGCGTTCTGTTCCAGGAATGAGATGAGGGGCTTTCCCACATGTCAGGTCTGAATAATCCACTGAGGTAGGCCTGGCTTCCCCCAGGGAGGGAGCAGGAGACCAGGCCTCACTGAGACTGACCAAGCTCACTCAGAACTACCAAATTTAGTCAGAGACCAAAGCCCAGGGAAATTCAGCCCTGCTTGCTGACTTGGTGGTGGTGGTGTGTGTGTGTGTGTGTGTGTGTGTGTGTGTCGGGGGGGGTACCTCAACCTTCTCTCTCCTGGGGCTTTGAAGAAAAGATGGCCTTGAGTTTCTGGGGGACCGTGCCATTGTATAATTAGGATTGCATTATTGTTTTAGCTTCTGCTTACAGAACAATGTGTCTGTTTGTGAAAGAAAGAAAGAATCCTGTGAGCTGGCCGACGACAGGTCTAATTTGTCACTTCCTTGGAGCTAACAGTCCCTTCTACGCAGCCCCTAATCAAAGCTTTGCAGACTTTCCTCTGATGAGAGGAGAGACTCTGGGATTAAGAAAAGCAAAATCAAGGGCTGGGTGACTGCACACACAGTGGAGTGCATGCCTTACCTACCATGCACTAGGACCCCACCTGCAGGAGGGAAGCTTCACGAGTGGTGAAGCAGGGCTGCAGGTGTCTCTCTTTCTCTCTCTCTATCTCTCTCTCTTTCTCTCTCTCTCTTTTGCTCTCTCTATCTCTTTCTCTGCCTCTGTCCTTAATAAATAAATAAAATGGCTGAGAGAGAGAGAGAGAGAGAGATCTGACTGGCCTGAGGCTTGTGGTTTGGAGGACCTGACACCCCCCATCCCTACCCGGGAGCAGCCTCCCCTGTCCACTGGGCTCTGGTGGGACCCAGAGCAGAAAGCCCAGCTGGGAAGGAGCTCAGGGCCTGGCTGACAGGGCCATGCAGTGGAGGCCCGGCAGTGGAGCCCCACGACCTCCACCACAAGCTCCTCTAAGGTGTCTCCCCACTCTGAATGCACACACTGTGCAGGCCCTTCTGCTGAGCGGCCTTCCCTGCCCTCCCCCCATGCCCCCATACAGATACACCATCTCCCCAGGAAGCCCCCACACCTGCAGACCACTGGGTCACGCTGGCCCTGCCTCCTGTGACCCCACCCACATCCCTTCCTCCAGGTGGCCCAGCACATCTGTACTTCTGCCGTAAACTAGGTGGGGCCTCTTAGCACCACCAGGATTTACTGTCCCTGCCTGTCTGTTGCCCGTTTCTCAGCAGCTTCTGGAGTAAAGGTCCTTCCTGTGTCCCTCTTCTCTGGACTGCAAAACTAGAGAGGGGGGGGGGGGGAAGAGAGAGAGAGAAATAAGAGAGAGAAGGAGCACTCATGGTCCCATGCCCCCGCTCCCTGCTTCTGACTGGTTTCCCCTGCCCAGGTAGAGGGAGTACCCAGTAGTCCCAAGACCCATTCAGCTGGCATCACTGTCACCAAATGGCTGGCATGAAGATGCACATAGCCCTGGGTCTGCTGGAGCTAGAAACATCAAATCATGCTGGGTGAGAGCTATCCTTCCAACCCCTCTTCTGTGGAAAGTTCTGGATTTGGAGAGCCCTCCCATGAGCCCTTGGGAGGAACTGGGGGCTAAGCCTACAGTGTCTGGCCTGGGGCTTCCCTGTCCAGAGGCAGAGGGCCAGTGTAGGCCAAGTCCAGGAAAGCAAGGGGCCACAGCACTGGGGGGCGGGGAAAGGCTGGCAGTGTAGGCTAGTGGTGTTTGAGGCTGGTTCCTCTTCAGCAAGAGAGATGGTTGTGTCTTGCTCCTTGAGAGTTTCGTTTCCCTGAGGAGAGAAGTACTACTTCTTGTGGTCCCGATTGTGAAGCCTCCTGCCATGGAACCAGGAACTGGCAACTTGGCAGATAAGCCCAGCACTTGCAGGATCTGCTCTGTGTGACATTTGATTGGTGAAAACATGTCTAAAGCATCAGCCATGCACTTGGCTTCCTGCACTTGGCAGTCAAAGGACACACAATCACAAAGCCAAGGGCTCCCCTGGAAGAGGCACAGCTGAAGGCTCCTCCTTGCTCCCTCTGTGGTCCTGGGCCCCAGACTCAAAACAACAGCAAAGCCTTCAAGGCCACTCTGTGATGCCTTTGCTTCTCAGCACCAGCAGGTTTCACGTTTGCGCCTTGAGATGAACCCCTGCTTTACCATACAGACCTTAAAGGATTTGTCAAGAAGGTACATTAATTCTTTTAACTGAAAGGGATAAACAGAGACAACACAAGTGGTTAGGGTTGAAGTCATAGGTATCTGGTGTGTGTGTGTGTGTGTGTGTGTGTGTGTGTGTGTGTGTGTGTGTGTGTGTGTCTAGGCCCAGGAAAAAAAGAGTTTCTTATTTTTCACCAGAAATAAATAATAAATATGGTCATCCTGATGTTCTGAATTAAAACAACAATAACAACAAAAGGGATGGGCAGTGGCACACCGGGTTAAGCGCAGTTAGTATAAAGTGCTAGGATCCTGGTTTGAGCCCCCAGCTTCCTGCCTGCAGGGGAAAACTTCACATGTGGCAAAGTAGGTCTGCTGGTGTCTGTCTTTCTCTCTCCCTCTCTCACTCCCCCTCCTCCCTCAGTTTCTCTCTGTACTGTCCAAATGAGTGGAAAAAATGGCCACCAGGAGCAGTGGATTTGTAGTGCTGGCTCCAAGCCCCAGCGATAACCCTGGAAGTAAATAAATAAATAAGTAAATAAATAAGTAAATAAATGCTAGATCATAGTCTGGGAGGTGGTGCAGTAGATAAAGTATTGGACTCTCAAGCATGAGGTCTGCAGTTTGATCCCAGAAACCACATGTACCAGAGTGATGTCTGGTTCTTCCTCTCTTTCCTCCTATTTTTCATTAATATATAAATAAATAAAATCTTTTTAAAAATTATGAAATAAATGCTGTATCCACTTCTTCTTCTTCTTCTTCTAGCATTTGCCCTTCTTCCGTAGCCAGTCAACAGCGTCAAGTTGAGCCTGATGTAAAGTTTCGAGACCTCCTTTGAATCTGGAGAGGTGGCAGTCGTTGACTATGTGGGTCATAGTCTGTCTGGAGCCGCAGGGGCAGTTCGGGTCATCTCTGGCTCCCCAGCGATGGAACATAGCGGCGCACCAGCCATGGCCTGTTCGATAGCGATTGAGGAGGGCCCAATCATAACGTGCCAAGTCAAAGCCGGGTTGACGCTTGCAGGGGTCTGTGATGAGGTGTTTGTTCTTGACCTCAGCTGACTGCCAACTCTGTTTCCAAGAGTCTGGAACAGAGAAGTTCAGTGTAGGCGTAGGAGACCAGATTGGATGACGAGATGTCAAGCGTATCCACTGATATGTGACATTAACCCAACCAGCTTGGTCCGGTAGCTCACTGTGAAATTCCTCCAACTGCTGAATGATAAATGGACAAAAAGCACCAATTCCAACCTAATTTTTCATCCAGATAAGGGGCCTAGGGTGGGGGGGACAGGGAAAGATAACACTGGAGCTTCTCCTGGTATCATGGCATCTCCCATGTGGTGCTGGGGCTCCTATGCATGGCAAAGCACTTACCATAATCAGTGAGTTCCCTCTCTGGCCCAACCTGGCATGTACGTTGCCAGAAGAGGAATGCCCACAGAGTTTCTTCTTCATTTGTGAGCCTCCTGTTGGGCTGTTTGAAGCTGGCTTACAGAGGCAGCAGGGAGGTGGTACTCCTGGACTGCATATATGGTTTCAATAAGCACCCAGACTAAGAGAACATCAAAGAGAAGATCAAGAGAGGCAGAAGTGATATGGCCAGGGGCTGACTCCTTGAGCACAGGCCGTTAGCTGCTAACAATGCATGTTTATAAGTACTTCCAGATTAAAAACGTCTACTTCCACACTCAACTACGCTTTTCAGAATTAGCCTGATTAGAGAGAAATGTTCTGCGAGGGAGTGTCTTATTCAAAAACGGCAAACAAGGAGATTAAGCATCTATGTGAATCATTTTTATGACTCGTAACCAAGACCAGAAGGACCACTGAGGAAAACATCAGTTGCTCTTGGTGCCAGCATCGCTGATGTGCTGACAGGACGGGGGCCTGAGAGCATCTCTATAATCTCCTCCATTCAAGAATTCGGGACTTGGCTCCTAAGAGACCCCACTCAGGATATGATATGAGGCTTCAGAACAGAAGCAGTTTGTTCAGAAATGTTGAAAAGTGATGAGTCTTTTGAAGATCTTAAGAAAGGAGGCTGGGGTGGGGGTGGGGCAGGTGGTGGCACACCTGGTTGAGCATACAGGTTACAGTGTGCAAGGTCCTGGGTTCGAGACCCCGGTCCCCACCTGCAGGGGGAAAGCTTTGCAAGTGGTGAAGCAGGGCTGCAGGTGTCTCTCTGTCTCTCTCACTCTCTCTATCTCCCCATTCCCTCTCAGTTTCTGGCTGTCTCTGTCCAATAAATCACCTCCAGGACACACGCTTCATAAGTGGAGAAGCAGGTCTGCAGGTGTCTGTCTTTCTCTCTCCCTCTCTATCTTCCCCTCCCCTCTCAATTTCTTTTGGTCCTATCAGGTAAATTAAAAAGAGAAAATATTTGTTTTAACTATCTTAATTTATTGGATAGAGACAACTAGAAATTGATAGGGAGAGAAACAGAGGCTGGGTGATGGCACACCTGGTTAAGAACACGTGTTACAATGCGTAAGGACACAAGTTCGAACCCCCGATCCCCTCCCACAGGGGGAAGCTTCATGAGCAGTGAAGCAGTGCTACAGGTGTCTCTCTTCTCTCCCTCTCTATCACCCCCTTTCCTCTCAATTTCTTACTGTCTTTGTCCAATAAATAAATAAAGATAATACAAAAAAATTAGAGTGGGGAGAGAGAGAGAGATCTGCAGCATGCTTCACCATTCACAAAGCTTTCCCCCTGCTGGTGGGACCTGGAGGCTGAAACCTTCATCCTAGTACATTTTAATGTGTGCCACTACCCGGCCCCTGAAAGGAAAAATAAATAAAAGTAAAAGTGGTCACCAGGAGCAGTGAATTTGTAGTGCAGATACTGAACCCCAGTGATAACTCTGATCACAAAAATAGATAGATAGATAGATAGATAGATAGATAGATAGATCAGGAAAGTCAGAAATCACCGAGGAATCACCGAGGGAAAGTACTGCTTTTTCTGCAGTCTCCATGCCCATCCAGCTCCTAAGTCTCCCTGAAGGCCAAGGATGAAAGCTGCCTCCTGGCCCCATTACTCAAAAGTTACTTCCTTTGGCTGTTCTTGTACCTGAGAGAGCTCAAGCTTCTGCCCACACCTTGTAAATGATGGTGTTATTTGTGTACATTCACCCTTTTTGTTGGGAGATTTACAGGCTGAAGACAATTCTGCCTAAAGGACGACTCAAATATACGATCCTTTTCAGCTGCTGCTGGGAAATTGTGAGCTGGGGATAAGAGGGGGAAGCTTGTCTTGATGGAGCACTTCCCCAGCCCCTCTCCAAGGACTGGACTGGGCTTATCTATGTCTGGACAGTGTACAGAGCAGTGAGGTAGTGACTCGTTTTAAAGGCGAAATTGTTCAGCTTCTTGGGACAAAGGAAAAGGAAAAGAAAGTCTAGTATGGTTTATTAGTTGTGATTCCCCAGAAAAAAGAACCAACAGAAAATACAGGTGGTGTGTGTGTTGGGGGGTGTTGCTGGGTGGGGTGACACCCAGTGAAGCACCTCATATCACCATGTGTAGCTTCCCACCTACAGGAGTCTGAGCAGTGAAGCAGTCCTGCAGGTGCCTACCTTTCTCTCTCTCTCTTTATTTATTTATTTATTTATTTCTGGATAGAGACAGAGAAATTGAGAGGGGAGGAGCAGAAATAGAGAGGGAGAGAGACAGAGAAACACCTGCAGCCCTGTTTCACCACTTGTAGGTGGAGACTAGGAACTTGAACTTCCTCTCTATCCCCCCCCCCCCAATTTCTCTCTGTCCTGTCAAAAGACTAGAAAGGGGGAAAAATTGGGTAAAGTGGCTGCCAGGAGCGGTGGATTCGTGCAGGCACCAAGCCTCAGTAATAACCCTGGTGGCAAAAAAAAAAAAAGAAAACCAGTCAGAATATACAGGTAGGTAGGTGTGAAGGAAGGAAGGTAGGAAAATGCTAGACAGACGGAGATTTGTGATAGATGATAAATATGTAGATAATTGATAGATAAGATGTTCATGTCTAGATGACTGATGATTGTATGTCCTATCTGTCATTTGTTTAGGTCTATAGCATTTAACCCTAGCAGTACTCACCCTTGGGATTTTTATCTCCCAGGGAGCACTTGGTAGATTTTTGTGATTGTCACAGAGACAGACCCCATCTGGTAAACACCCCTGACAAAAGCCTGGATTTCCCAGTAAGGCAGACCCTGTAGGATTTGTCAATAGATGATAGATAGATAGATAGATAGATAGATAGATAGATAGATAGATAGATGATATGTGTTATGATAGATGATTAATATATATATATATATATATATATATATATATATATATATATGAGGTAAATAATAAATATAGATAGACAGACACTGGGTAGCTAGTGATGCCAGTGGATGGATGAACAGATAATGGACAAACAGACAGACTTAATATAAGTCATCTTCTTGCGTATTATGGAGGCTGAAAAGTCCCAAGGTCGACAAGCTAGACACTCAGGTGAGCTAGTAGTTTAAGTCTCTTGTGGACAACTTGGTACCTGGGCCCTTCTTCCAGGCTGTCTGCAGATGAGGAGGAGGGTTGCTAATGTCCTTCCTCCAGGAGTCTTTCCCTTGGTGGCCCCAACAGTTCAGTGGTAACACATATGCCTTGTATGCTAAGGAGGGCCTGGGTTCAATACCCAGAATAACATAGAAATCGAAGGACAGAGGCAAATAGCCAAGTGAGGAAGAGTACTTTGGTCTCTTTCCTAGCGTGTAGGACTCCTTAGTTCCACTTGGGGTGGTGCGCTTCCTAACAAAGCTACAGAACCTAGATAGATCTGGGCCCACGGGACAGGGCGCATGTGCACATGTCTCCATAAGTCAGGGCAAAATCTGTACCCGAAAGTAAAAATGCACAGCAGTCTACTGTGAGGAGACTTAGATTCAGTAAGTCCAGCGAGCAAGTGGAAACACCTGAAGAAGACATCCTGAAGAAAGTACCCAGTCAAATACGCACTGCTTAGGCCCAGAACCCTCTTCTCCTAGCCCCTGCTTCACTTCCCTCAATCACTTTAAGTCCGACCCTGTCAGATAAAATAAGGACGACAAAAGCTGGCTACGGGCAAGAGACCGGCACACTGTAAGGATGGCTTCTTTGGTCACTACCAGGCTACCCCATCATTAATAAAGTCATGGGCTCCTTGGCATAGACCTAAAATGGACTTCCTAGCTCCTTCCAACATGAAGACCCCAAATTTCATCTGCTGTACTTTTACCTTTAGGTTCCTGATTGTAAAAACAAATTGTTCTGCTTAATATCTTAATGTTTTTCAGCCCCCAAGTTGCAGATGCTACCATGACACCAACCTGACTTCCCTGGGCAGGTGACCTCACTGATGGGTCCTGGAACCCCACCTCCCCAGAGTCCTACCCTACTAGGAAAAGATAGAATCAGGCTGGGGGTATGGATCCACCTGCCAACACCTATGTCCAGCAGAGAAGCAATTACAGAAGTCAGACCTCCCACCTTCCCATAAAGATCTTTGGTCCATATTCCCAGAGTGACAAAGAATAGTTAACCTTTCCTATTTCCAATGGAGGGGAGGGAATATAGAACTCTGGTGGTAGGAACCATACTCATGGTATATACCACAATCTTGTCAACAATTACTAAATCACTAGTTTGTATTTTTAAGAGTACTCTGGTCTCTCCCATGTACATGTGTACACAAGGTGAATAAATCAAGTTTCTGTATTTTCACTTGCCCTGGGCTTAGCTATTTATTTTGGTCATTATACTTCACTTCTATTTATCAAATGCCCTGTCTACAAAATGAACATGATAATAATCTCACAACATTGTTATAAAAATGAGCCACTGGTCATCATTTTAATGTGTATCCTAATATCATACACAGGACTCAGTCTATAAAGTTTGGGTTATAGTTTCCAGGAAGAGGGTAAACCCCACCCACATTCTTTTTGGTCTCTGTGACATTAAAGCATCATTTTAATAATAGGTATAAAGTAACAGAGGAAGCACTGTGGACATCAGAACTTCACAGCTGTGAGTGATGTGTTGTCAAGATCCTGTCAGGCCACAGGATTTGCCCAGTGAGTAAGAAACTGGAGCCAGAACTCCAGCTCTCCCGATTCAGACTGCAAACCTCTTTATCCTTGATCCACTGCCCTGTGCTTCCTGCTGTGGCAGATAATTGAGTGTTGGCCAAATAAACTGAAACATGCTGCATCTAACATCTAAGAAGAGGCACTTCTTAAATTTAATAGATTTAAATTTTAAACATTCTTATCTCCATAGATTGTGTCTTGAGTCTCCAAACTATTTCAATAAAAATTATAAGAAAAAAAAGCCAGTTTAATCAAGTTAAAGGTATACATATTCATTTGGCTACTCTACCACAGGCAAAGAAATGTGAGCTTTGTTCTCCAAGCAAAATATTACCTTTTTAATATAACTATGTTATTGAATCTAAAATAGAATGATCAAGTCCTCAGAATTTGAGCTTCTATTAAAAATGCAATCCTTTGATAGAGTTACAGGCTAAAATCTCTTCTAAAAGAGAACTTTATTTTCCATAGAAGTAGATGAGGTATAAGGATCAAATATACGTATATCTTACTTATTAAATAGAAACAGAAGTTGAGAGGGAAGGGGGAGCGAGAAAGATATAAGTGGCAAAGCTTCACCACTTGTGAAGCTTCCCATCTGCAGGTGGGGGCTGGGGGCTTGAACCCTGGTCCTTGCACTCAACTGGATGCACCACCTCCCAGAATAATGCTCAAGTTCTTTTTTTTTTTTAAATTGGTGAGGTCATGTATGCACCATGAACTTTTAAAAAAATATTTATTTATTCCCTTTTTGTTGTCCTTGTTGTTTTATTGTTGTTGTAGTTTTTATTATTGTTATTGATGTCGTTGTTGGATAGGACAGAGAGAAATGGAAAGAGGAGGGGAAGACAGAGGGGGAGAGAAAGATAGACACCTACAGACTTGCTTCACAACTTGTGAAGCGAACCCCCTGCAGGTGGGGAGCTGGGGGGCTCGAACCGGGATCCTTACACCAGACCTTGCACCACGTGCACTTAACCCGCTGCGCTATCGCCCAACTCCCCCCTAATCCTCAAGTTCTAACACATCAATAACTCCTTATTATTAAGTAGGAGCTCTCTGACCTAGAGGTCCTAGGATTCTCAGAACTGTCATAAAGATTTGAGTTCCTGGAGACATTTAGGAATGATAAACTTAAACATTAATAATGTGATAATGGCTTACAGGAAGGACTATTAAGGTCTCAGGGGATGAAATTCCACACTGCACTCACCACCGAAAGTCTGCCTACCTCTAGCCACCAGAGTTCTCACAAAGTCCTAGACAGTTTGGTTATTTTTGTTCTTTTCCTGCATATTCATCTGTTTCAGTTCTCTATATTCCACACCTGAGTGAAACATCTAGTAGTTGTCTGTCAACTTTATGTGCTTCCCTGGACACAATCCCCTCCAGTTGCAGGAATAAAGAATTTTAGAAATCAGCAGTTCAGCTGGCAGAGTGCAGGACTTGCATGCCCTGGAGCTCCCAGTTCCATCCCTGGGGCTGCTTAAGCTGAGGTGTTGTTTTCTTTTTTTAATCTCATAAGACATAGGTATTTTGAAAAAAATGAAGTCAAAAACACTTGATATTAAAAGAAAGAGAGAGAGAGAGAGAAGAAAGAAAGGAAGAACATGATCAAACCTGGATCCCAAGACAGCAGGGCAGAGCTCAACATAGAAACTTCATTCTAATTTTACCCTCTTGTTCTCTTATCTGGTTACACCTACTATTTGATTCCTTTTTCCCTAGCAGATTTACCTTTAAGTGTAATAATGTTGAAGCCAGGGCCTGGGAGGGACAGGGCCACCTGGTGGCCCTAGAGGAGCAAGGTGACCTGATTGAAACCCCAGACCAAGCCAAAGTTAAGCAACTCTTGCATACACTGGGCAGACACAGTCAATAAGCTAAATTAGAATTTGCAAAGAATTAACCACAAGCAGAAACTCATACCTCTCCTTTGTTCTTTCTTGCCTTTTTGCCCTCTGCCCTGGGGCAAGCAAAAACATTTGAGACTGTTACAAGGAAGTGATGAAGAGAGACCCTCCTCCCCCCCCCCCAATCTAGAAGGTCAAGACCTGATGACCTCCAGGCCCCGTCTTGTTTGTTCCAAAACTTACTTGAGTTCTTGAAGAAACAGACAATATGAGTGAAACAATCAACTGAGATTTGCCCACTTCATTGGGTGTAGGTTTAGCTTTACAATAATAATAGTAAAGAACTGTAAGGCTGAGTGACTCTCAGCTTTGGATAAAAATAAAGAACTGGAAGCCTAGAGATGGCACATTGGGACCAGTGGCCCAGGTTCAAGCCCCCATTCCCACACCTAATGGGGAAGCAGTGCTGCAGGTGTCTCTCTTTTTCTCTCACTCACTCGGAGGCTTCTTTTTCAGTTTCCCTATCTAATAAATGAATAAATAAAAGAATATTTAAAAAAAAATTAAAGTAAAAATAAAAATCCAAAGGGTTATCTATTCAGAATGATCTGGGCAAGTTGATGCCTGTATAGATGTCAGACAATTTTCAGTGGAGTCTTTATAAAGTAAAAGTCTGTAAATATGTTAATGAAGTCAATTTTGCCAGTATTTAGATAATAAAGTTTTAACTTGCTGGGAAACGTTTGTTATGTTTTTCTCTTACTAGTACTTAAAACTGCAACTTTTTTTTTTTTTAGTTTATCTTTATAGAAACACATTGAGAGGAAAGGGAGAGACAGAAAGGAAAAGAGAGAAAGAGAGACACCTGCAGACCTGCTCACAGTTATGTGACACTTGCCCCCTGTAGGTAGGGACCAGAGGCTTGAACCCCCATTCATGCATGATAATATATATGAGCACTTTACAAGGTGTGTCACCACACAGCCCCAAAACTGCAACTTCTTTTTTAAAAAATTTCTTTTAATATTTACTTATTTATTCCCTTTTGTTGCCCTTGTTGTTTTATTGTTGTAGTTATTACTGTTGTTGTTATTGATATCATCATTGTTGGATAGTACAGAGAGAAATGGAGAGAGGAGGGGAAGACAGAGAGGGGGAGAGAAAGATAGACACCTGCAGACCTGCTTCACCGCCTGTGAAGCGACTCCCCTGCAGGTGGGGAGCCGGGGGCTCGAACTGGGATCCTTATGACGGTCCCTGCGCTTTTCACCACCTGTGCTTAACCCGCTGTGCTACCGCCCAACTCCCAAAACTGCAACTTCTAAACAGCAAATAAGAAGAAAATATTTATGGAGAGAAAGACCTATCAGCAGTGATGACTTTAGAGTACGTGCATCGATTCTTGCGGCTTTCTTTGAATTGCTTCCTTACCTAGGTAGGAAGGTAGAGGGGTGGATATACTGGTGGGCAGGCAACAAAGCAAGTGGAGATAGTATCATCTACGGGGCAAGTATCAAGTCTGTAACACAAAGTGTGCCTTTCTTACATGCTTGCAAATTTCAAAATTACATGACAAAAGAAAGAGAGAGAGAGAGAGAGAGAGAGAGAGAGAGAAGTGGGAAGAGACCAAGAGCTACTGAGAAGCTGGAAGACTGGCCACACGGCCACTTTGCAGACCTGACGTCTCCATTTCAGTCCCCAGTGTCACGTATGCCAGAATGATGCACTGGTTCTCACTCTGATAAATGCATAGATAATTTTTTAAAAGAAATAGAAGGCATAGGAGCTTCCAACTACTCCTTCTACCGGTATAATATTCCTGAAAGCAAATGGCTGAGGGAGGTGGGACATGCTCGCTCAGCATTAGGGCACAGGATTTGCTTGCTGAAGGCCCCAGAAGCCCCAGGTTCAATTCCTGGCACTACCAAAAACCAGACTGAGCAGGACTCTAATCTCTCACTCTCTCTCTCTCAAAAGTAAATGAATCTATAAAAAAAAAAAAGTGAGGGAGTTGGGCGGTAGCACAGCGGGTTAAGCGCATGTGGCGCAAGGCGCAGGGACCGGCGTAAGGATCCTGGTTCGAGCCCCCGGCTCCCCGCCTGCAGGGGAGTCGCTTCACAGGCGGTGAAGCAGGTCTGCAGGTGTCTATCTTTCTTTCTCCCCCTTTCTGTCTTCCCCTCCTCTCTTGGTTTCTCTCTGTTCTATCCAACAACAACAACATCAATAATTACAACAGTAAAAACAACAAGGGCAACAAAAGGGTAAATAAATATTTTTTTTAAAAAAAGTGAAAAGATTACACACACACAAGATTGAGGGCCAAGTCACAGAGAAAAATCAGTCTCTTTCAGTAGATAACAGTTTGTTTTCTTCGTAACCCCAAACCAAATCGCTTTTGTAAAGTGGCAGGGCTCATTTAATCCCAGACTGTGAGCACTCTAACTGCTAGGAAAACAAATTTATTTTGAGATGTGTTAATCAACGCTCCAGAAAAGGGGCCAGGCCATCTGGGAGTTTTACCTCCTAGTTTTGAATTATCATCCCAGGGATAGGGAGGTAACATAATGGTTACACAAAAAGCCTTCCATGCCTGAGGCTTTGAGGTCCAGTTTGCAGCACCACCATAAGCCAGAGCTGAGCAGTGTTCTGGTAAAAAAAAAAAAAAAGGGGGGGGGTGGGAAGGAAGGAAGGAAGGAAGAAAGAACTTGACTAATTATCATCTTTTGGAGCTTTTGCTGATGTGTTTTCACAATCCTTCCACCTTCACCATAAGTGCTGAACTACAGAGATAAAGGGTATATATTTTGTGTGTCAGTCGCATGCCTGGGCTTTTGTACATCAAGATACTGAGGTTGTTTTTATTTGCTCTTCTAGGGGTGCTAGCTAGCTCCCATGTGGAGAACGCCTACCAATAGATGCCATCTACCTCACACACTGATTGTTAGAACTTGTTTTTTACTAAGTCTTACCTGCAACACAGACACAATATCCAATATTAAGCTCTGGAGCTTGTTGTTTGAGCAGACTGATATAACATTCATCACGGGGGCTGGGTAGTGGCGCACCTAGTTAAGCACACGTAGTACTAAGCAAAAGGACCCATGGAATCATCTGGCTTTGAGTCCCTGGCTCCCTACCTGCAGGGGGGATGCTTCACAAGTGGTGAAGCAGATCTGCAGGTGTCTCTCTGTTTTTTTCCCTCTCTGTCTCCCCTTCCTCCCTCAATTTCTCTCTGTCCTATCCAATAAAATGGAAAAAAATATCACCACCAGGAGCAGTGGATTTGTAGTGCTGGTACTGAGTACCAGTAATAACACTGGAGGCAAAAATAATAATAATAATAACATTTGCCACCAGGTAAGTGGACCGGACTGAGGAAGAGTTCCCCATGTGCCCTTTGCTCCCACCCCCACCCCATGGTGACAGCCTTGGGTCTGAAGCTCTAACAGCTGCAGGTCAGCTTCCCCTTTGTTCCCTGCAGTTTCAACAAATAGAATTTCTGTGCACAGCTGTCCTCACAATATTGTGTGTTCACCCCATCAAGAGCTTCTGAGAGGGAGGCTGCTCTTAGCTGCCTGGGTTTTTGGTTTGCAGGACATGAGAGCCTGGCCGTGGTCTGGTGCCCTGCAGCCCAGGAAAGGACCCTCCCCAGCAGAGTCCGCTCTTGGCTCTGAACATGAGACTCACCAGAGACAACAGCAAACTCAATTAGGCTTTTCTAGAGAATCACAGTTGTGACATGGAGAGCAGCAGCCATCTCAGCCGAGGATAATGAGCCTGGGAAAGGGAGGCTTAGGGAAGCCAGGCCTGTCCTACATGTTTGGAGATAGCAAGAAGGGCTAAAATGGTAAAACAGGGGCAGGGGAGACAGCATAATGGGTCTGCAAAAGACTTTCATGCCTGAGGCTCTGAGTTCCCAGATTCAATCCCCTGCACCACCTTTTTAAATTTTTTATTGGATAGAGACAGAGAAATTCAGAGGGGAGAGGGAGATAGAGAGACAGAGAGACAGCCACAGCCCTGCTTCACCATATGTGAAGACCCAGGGGCTTGCCTTAAGCCCGGTGGTATTTCACAGGTGGCTTTATTTTATAAATAATTTTATGTTACAGCCAAGAGACACCTGCACGTCTGCTTCACTGCTCACCACTTGGAAGTGTCCCCCCGTACAGGTGGGGAGGTGGGGGCTTGAACCTGGGTCCTTCCTCAGGCTAATGTGCATACTTAACCAGGTATACCACCACCCAGCCCCTGGGTCATTGTTTTTAGAGAGTTTCTGCATGGCACAGGAGGCACAGGGCAGGCTGGAGCAGCCAGGCAGAACGACTGAGCTTCTGTCAGCTATGCTGTAAAGCTCAACAGGTTCCAGATGGTGACAAGCTATGATGGGCCCGGCCAGAGAGAGAGCAGGCTTGACCCCAGGACTCTGCATGGTGGGTGAGGGGCATTTCCTGGCTGACTCTCACGGCAGGTACCCCTGCCTTCCTGCTCCCCTCCCCCTCTCTTTAATGTTCTACCACGTATTTTTAAAAATTATCTTTATTTATTTACTGGATAGAGGCAGAGAGAAATTGAGAGGGGACAGAAAGGAAGAGAGACACCTACAGCCCTACCTCACCATTTGTGTGACGTTTTCCCTGCAGGTGGGGACAGGGGGCTTGAACCTGGGTCTTTGCATACTGTAGTGTGTGAACTCAACCAGGTGTGTCACCGCCAGCCCCCTCTCTCTTTTTAAAATTTAATTAGTGATTTAATATTGATTTACAAAATTATAAGATAGCAGGGGTATCATTCCACACCATTCCTACCACCAGAATTCTGTGTCCCCATTCCCTCCGTTGGAAGCTATAGTAGTTCTCCCAAGGTCACAGATCTGGATTGACCATTATTTCTAGAACTACCTGTCTAAATTTATATATACTTGCTCATTTTTTCCCATGAACCCATATCCTCTTCTTTTCCAAGTCACACCTATTACTATTTCTGAATGTCCTTCCTTTTTCCTCTTCTATCTCCCAACCCTGATGGAGGCGGAGTTCAGAGCCCTCTGGTCATCTTCCCCGAATATTTCTTCCCCCTCAGGGAGCATGAACCAAAATTCTTTATGGGTTATAGGAAGTGGAAGGTCGGACTTCTGTATTGCTTCTCCACTGGACATGAGTGTTGGCAGGAGGATCCACACCCCCAGCCTGTTTCTATGTTTCCCTAGTGGGGTAGGGATCAGGGGAGGGAAGGTTCTGGGACACATTGGTGAGGTTGTCTGCTCAGAGAAGTCAGGATGGCATCATGGTAGCATCTGCAACTCGGTGGCTAAAAGGTGGTAAGATATAAAACAGGACAAAATGTTTAATAAACAGGTGCCAAAAAGTAGGACTAGAGAAGACAGGAACAGGAATTTTAAGGTGAAAAGAAACTAGGAAGTCTATTTCAGATATGTTCCTAGGGGCCATACCTAAGCTTGGCAGGTGAGTGGCTCTTTAATTCCCTGTAGAAGACTGATCTGACTCAGTTTCTCAGCCCATGGGAACTTGCCAGCACAGACAAAGTGCTTTGTGGGTCTTGTTTAATTTGAAAGCGATCCAGTGCATGTTGGTTTTGATTGTTTGGTTTTGTTGTTGTTATTGTTGTTGTTTGCTCAATTCTGGTTTATGGCGGTGCTGAGGATTGAACCTGGGACCTTTGATGCCTCAGGCATGAACATATTTTTACAGCACCATTCTACTCTCACCAGCCCTATTTTTTAATTTTTTTATTTGTGATTAACAATTGATTACAAGCTTGTAAGATCACAAGTTACAGTTTCACACCACACCTACCACCAAAGTCCTCTGCCCCGCAGCCTCCCAGTGATAACCATCACAGTTCTCACAGAGTCTCAGAAACAGTTTGGGTTTTGTGTGTTTGTTTGCAAGTTCCTATGTACCTGTTCTCTAGATCCCACATAGGAAACCATCAGCCAGTTGTCTTTCATCTCTTATTCTGCTAAGCACTGTCACCTCCAGTTCCAGCCAGTTTGTCCAGCCAGTTTGTCACAATCTTTTTTGATTGCAGAGTAGTATTCCTTGGAGTCTATGACCCATAACTTCTCTAGCCACTCATTTGATGGGCATCTAGGCTGCTTTCAGTCTCTCTCTCTCTCTCTCTCTCTCTCTCTCTCTCTATCTATCTCTATCTCTATCTCTATCTTTATCTCTCTCTCTGTTTGTGTGTGTTCCATTTTCAACTTTTTGTTATTTTGCATGGTCCAGGGCCTCACATAAGCAAAATTTTGCCACTCAGGATCATTTTTTTTTCATTTGGATATATAGAAGAGGGGGGGGGGGAGAGGAGAGCCACCACAGCACTGAAGCTTCCTCCATAATGGGGGGGGGGGATTGACCTGCCTGTGTTTCCCCAATATTTAAGTCTGTCACATATAATCTCAACAAAGAATTGGGGAGAGAGCATGATGTTTAGGACATTTAAACTTTATTCAAGAAAACTGAGGACATTAACATGTTGGACCAAGAGAGAGAGAAAGAGGGAGAGAGAGAGAAGGGAAAGAGGACGAGGAAGAAAGGAGCCCCCTTACTCATATCTCTACAGGGCTCACCTAGGCAGAGAGAGAGAGGGAGAAAGAGAAACCAAGAGAAGCTCCTCAGAGCTCTTGCTGGCCTGCTCACCTAGCCCACAGCTCTAGCGTGTAACACCCAAGCCCGGCCTTCACCTTTACAAGCCACAGCTGTTGTCACTCCCATTTCCTGGGCAGCTGTTTCCTTCTCCCAGGCACACCTGTGTTTCCTCCCAGGCGTGTCCTGTGTTTCCTCCGTTCTCAGCACTATCAGTTCAACTATCAGTTCATAACTTTCTGCTCCCCACACTCATCTTCTTCTTATCGCCCAGTGCCTGAGGAATGTGTTCCAGCACAGTGCAGTTGTTTTGGTGCAGTGTTTGTGTCCTCTTAACTACTTCCTGTCTCTCAACATCACTGCACCTCTCGGGTGGTGCTGGGAGTTTGAACCTGGGTCTCCTGCGCACAGTAAGGCAGACACCCTCCCTGGTGAGCTACGTCTCCAGTGCTATGTCTCCAGTTTTCAGCATTCCCTGGTACTTGCTGATTCTTATCCCTCCTCTGTGCTTCTCAAATGTTCCTGGACTTCTGGCCTGGAGTGTGTCCTGTGATTCCTCAGTTCTCAGCACTATCTGTGATCTGGGGCCCCAGGGCTGTGAAGTTCATACCTTTCTCCCCGCCCCCCCCCCAAACTCATCTTCTTAATTCCCAGTGCCATCACCCTAACTCAGTCTAAACACTCCTCGGGAGATGGTAGCGAAACACAACAGAGCGATGGGGAGGTGTTGAACACAGCTCACACCCCACACGGTGCTGTTCAAAGCTGAGGCAGCCTGTGTATGTAGTCTGGATTCAAATAAGTTTCACCGGTTTTTATGAAAGAAACACAACTACTGGTCTATGATAAAGCCGACACTTTATTATTATTATTATTATTATTATTTATTTACCAGTCAGGATTTATTCTGAGTTCCTGTGTTATTTTAATTGAATGGCTGATGTACCCACTCAAGTTGACCAATCCCTGGAGGCTAACTTTAGCTCCACTTCCGTTCAGGACACCAAGGGTGTTTGTTTCCTTGCAAGGCTTTCTGCCACCTAGCCGAGCAGATCTGTTAGCAGATGATGCCATTCCCTCTCACTCCCCCACAACTTGGCTGCTCCTGTTCAGATTCAGAGCCCAGCTATCTTTGTCCCTCATTCTCCTCTTGGCCTTTTTCTGTTTAAAGATCTGATTAGTTATTTGAGAGGTAAAATGAGAACACTGTTCAGCTCTGACATGTAGTGGTGCCAGGAATTGAACCTGGGACCTCTGGGGCCCTAGACATGCAAGGCTGGTGCCCTGCCACTGTAATATCTCTCTAGCTCCAGTTCACTTCACCAGGATTATCAGTGGGGCTCAGTGTCTGCACAGTAACTCAACCAATTCTGCTGGCCATATATATTTGCCTTTCTCCTTTCTTTTTCTTTTTCTTTCTTCCTTTCTTTCTTTCTTTCTTTCTTTCTTTCTTTCTTTCCTTCCTTCCTTCATTCCTTCCTTTCTCTCTTTCTTTCTTTCCCTCTTTCTTTCTCTCTTTATTTCTGTCTTTCTTTCTTTCTTTCTTCCTCTGTTAGAGACAGGGAGAAATAGAAAGGAATGAAGAGAGAGAGAGAGAATATGACACTTTTGACACAGTTTCACCATTCACTAAATTTCTCCCCTGCAGGTAGAACCTAGGGGATTGAACCCAGGTCTCCAAAGTTTGAGAACATATGCACTCCACCGAGTATACCACTGCCTGGCCTCTGGTCCTCTCTTGTTCGTCATCATAGTCTCCCTGCTGCCAGGAGCTATAATCCCCACTGAGTCGCCCTGGAAACCACGTTGCTTTCCCACTTGACCTTTTGCAACCAGAGGTCTGAGTATCAACAAATGCTCAGCTGTTCTTGCAGACTCTGACCTCCTCCTCCTCCTCCACTCCAGCACACGAGTCTCCTAACACCGACTCACTCCTTCTTCCAATAAATTTTGTTTGAGCTCCAACCTACAAGTGGTAGTCACATATCACACCTAGAAAAGATGGCAAGCCCTGGTTCCTATTTGGTGGAGTGACTATTCGTTGAGTTGTTCAGAGGACTCTTACTTAGAGAAGGTTGGTCAGAGGGTCAGGGCTGAAAACAACTTGGCCTGACAGAGTAGCATATTGAAAGCTGTTTCTCCAGCGGCAGTGAGCATGTCACCCACAACCGTGTTCATGCTCCAGTGCCCCCTCCCAGCTTGCTGTGGCCCAGAGGGCAAAACCAAGGGAGTGTGGGAGGAATAAAGATGTCCTTATTCTTGCTATTTTTTTTGCCCAGTCCATACCTCTACTTGGGGCCGGCTTATGAGCACAAGCCAAGTGTGGAGTTGTTGTTTCTTTAGGTTTATCAAAACAGCCTCTGACCCCCAAATATCTCACCTCCTGGGCCAACCTCCCAGTGAAATTCACAAGTTACTTTTGGGAATTGAAACATCAAGAAGAGCTCAGCCTAGAATGTTGTTCAGGAACTGACATCCGACACCAGGGCAGGACTGGAGTCCCTTCCTGACCATCAGTCTGTGTTCAGTAGCACTTCAGTTATTTTACAGCCTCTCACAGGTCTCCTCTTAATCCTCATCCCTGCTGCTGTCACTCTAGGTCGCCATTCATCAGGCCAAGGTCATGCCACTGACTAAATGATTTGACCGTCTACACCCCTCCCCCCCACTAGCCCTTCACTGGAGCTCAGCAGTGGTGTGCTTGTAGAGTTTAAACACTACCATGTGCAAGGACTGGTTCAAGCCTCTGGTCCCCACCTGCAGGTGGGGGAACTTTAGGTAAGCAGGACAGGGCTGCAGATGTCTCTCTTTCCCTCTCTACCTCCCTCTTCCCTCTCAATTTCTGTCTCTGTGCAAACAAATGAAGAGGCAGCTGGGAGTGGTGGATTCATTGTATAGGCACAAAGCCTCAGTGATCAACAATCCTGGTAACATTTTTTTAAATAAATGAGAGAACATGTACGCAGTATATGTATATAATATAAATCCCAGGCTGGGTGGTGGTGCGCCTGGTTGACAGCACAGGTTACAATGTGAAAGGACCTGTGTTCGAGCCCCTGGTCCCCACCTGCAGGAGGAAAGTTTCACAAGTGGTGAAGCAGGGCTACAGGTATCTCTCTCTGTGTCTCTCCCTCTCTTTCTCCTTTTTCCCTCTCAATTTCTCTCTGTTTCTATCTAATAATAAAAAGAATAAAGTTATAAAACTTTGGCTTTCAGGGAGTCAGGCAGTAGCGCAGTGGGTTAAGCGCATGTGATGCAAAGCGCAAGGACTGGCATAAGGATCCCAGTTCGAGCCCCCGGCTCCCCACTTGCAGGGGAGTCGCTTCACAAGCAGTGAAGCAGGTCTGCAGGTGTGTATCTTTCTCTCCCCCTCTCTGTCTTCCCCTCCTCTCTCCATTTCTCTCTGTCCTACCCAACAACAACAACATCAATAATAACGACAACAATAAAAAACAACAAGGGCAACAAAAGGGAATAAATAAATAAATATTAACAAAAAAAACCCTTGCCTTTCTTTTTTTTAATTTTCTGTTTGGGGGATTCATGGTTTATAGTCAACAGTAAAATACAGTAGTCTGTACATGCACAAAATTTCTCAGTTTTCCACATAACAATTCAGCCCCCACTAGGTCCTCCTCTGCCATCATGGTCCAGGACCTGAAGCCTTCCCCCCCCCAGTCTTTTACTTTGGTGCAAGACACCAACTCCAATCCAAGTTGTGCTTAGTGTTTTCCCTTCTGTTCTTATTTTTTCAACTTCCGTCTATGAGTGAGGTCATCCTTCTCTTTCTGATTCATTTCACTTAACATGATTCCTTCAAGCTTCATCCAAGAAGAAGAAGGTGAATTCACCATTTTTAATAGCTGAGTAGTATTCCATTGTGTACATAGACCACAGCTTACTCAGCCACTCATCTTTTGTTGGATACCTGAGTTGCTTTCGGGTTTTAGCACTACCTTTCTTAAAAAAAAAAAAAAAAAAAAAAAAAGGCTGTCACTTAAGTCACACATATGCCAGCCTACATAGTCTCCTACATAGAAGACACTCTGAGGACTGAACTCTCAGAACCCACGTTCACAGCTCTACAAGAATTCTCTGAATTGAAGGGCAGCGTGTTGCCTAGCCAAGCTGTAGGGCATGAGCCATCTAACTTTCCTACATTTGAAAAGCAGCTCTGCAGTACTAGAGATGTCTGCTTGGAGCTGGCAGCAGAGCTGTGGGAAACGTTTGGAGTGGAAGGCAAAGCCTGTGAAGATTGGTTGCTTGGCTCTGCCTTTTCCTCACAGGCAATACTCGCTCCTCTTAATGAGGGATGGCTGCAGAAGTTAGAAGATGCACTGATTTGGTTTCATTCTCATCAACTTATCTAAACCAGATCCAAATGATCTAAGACTTTGGGGGTTGTAAAACGGGACTGGAATTCTAAAGGCAGACATGTAAAATTTCCAAGGCTCCCTATTTCTTGACATTCTTTTAGCAGTGCAGTGCCAGCAAAAACCAGCTAATCGAATTGCATGATCCAAAATTAATTTGGAAAAATAAAGAACCAGCCAGAATTTTTTCAACTTAAAAAGCAGGGTGGCAGTTTGAGTCGGATATGCATTTTCGGCAAAGGTTTACTTAGTCTGGCTTCTGTGGCTGTGGATTTGCTCAGGACTTTTTTTTTTTTAAGAAAAATAACAGTTGTATACATTTAAGGTATACAAGGCGATGTTTTGATTTGGTGTGTGTGTGTCTACACATTGTGAAGTGATTACTACTATGAAATGGTTTAACGATTATGTCAAATTAATTGACATATCTATCATAAGGTCTGATTTTTTTCAAGTGATTTATTGATTGACTGTTTTCTTATTAGTGATTTAATATTGATTTACAAAATCATAAGATAACAGGAGTAGAATCCCCCCTTTCCCACCACCAGAGTTCTGTGTCCCCATCCCCTCCATAGGAAGCTACAGTAATCCTCCCAAGGTCACAGATATGGGTTGACTATTATAAAATAAATATATAAATAAATATTTTGTTGTTGTTGTCATTTTGTTTTTCCCCAATGGTCCTGCCTTCTCTTCCTTTCTAAGTCACACCTACACCTATTACTACTTTTGAGTATCCTTCGTTCCTCTTCTCTGTCAAGGTCCTTATTGAACTGGGCTTCAAAACCCTCCAGTCATCTTCCCCTATTCTTTACCCCTCTGGAAGTATGGACACCCATACTTTTTGAGGTGCAGAAGGTGGGAGTTCTGGCTT
This sequence comes from Erinaceus europaeus, assembly GCF_950295315.1. Taxonomy (NCBI): domain Eukaryota; kingdom Metazoa; phylum Chordata; class Mammalia; order Eulipotyphla; family Erinaceidae; genus Erinaceus; species Erinaceus europaeus. The sequence goes on along the minus strand of NC_080180.1, from coordinate 4,919,470 downwards.
CTGTAATTTCTTCTCTACTGGACATGGATGTTAGCTGGTGGATCCATACTCCCAGCCTGTTTCTGTTTGTATCTTGAGTAGGGCAGGGCTCTGGAAAGGTGAGGCTCTGGGATACATTGGTGAGTTACTGACTCCTTTTTTGTTGTTGTTGGTGGTGGTGGTTTTGTTTTTTCATTTTATTGTATGGGACAGAGAGAAATTGAGGGATGATGGGGAGGCAGAGAGGGAGAGAGAAGGACACCTGCAGGCCTGCTTCACCACTTGTGAAACGTCCTCCCTCCAAGTGGGGAGCCAGGGCCTCGAACTGGGACCCTTGTGTGATTCCTTGCACTTTGTACTAGGTGCAGTTAACCTGGTGCGCCACCACCAGACCCCCTTGCCCTTTTTTATATGAGCGGCAGGAGAGTGACACTAGAGCACTCTCAGTTCTGGTGTATGTAGTGTTGAGGGTCAAGCCTAGGGCCTCAGGCATGTGAATCTGCTGGAGCACTGAGTGCGAGCGTCCCCCAGGCCCAGAGCTACTTTAAGTGAGGATGCACAGTGGCCGTGTGGCCCATGGGCTGCAGCAGAGCAGGAGGGGCTCTCAGGCACCATCCACTGGGTTCCTCCACAGGGTCACCAGGCTTGAAGCTCAGAGTAAGTGGAAGGTTTGCTCTTTAACTGCTCTGCTCAGCAGCTCAGGAGAAACAGAAAGTTACTTAGGGGTTGGGAGACAGCTCACACACAAGAGCACATGCCCTGTTGCTCATGAGCCCCTGAACACTGTCTATAAGTACACAAAATGTGCGTTCTGTTCACATAGTAGGTTTTAGTGACTTCTGGAGGTGGGGCAGCAGCAACCTTTCAATCTCCCAGGTCAACTAGAAAAAGCAATGAAAATCACCTGAAAACCCAAAAAATACAACCAGGAGTCTTCAGAAACTTACCAAGCCACAGGTGAACAACATGTGTGGCTCATGGACAGAAAAGAAGAGAGAGAGAGAGAGAGAGAGAGAGAGAGAGAGATTCCCAGAACAGAAGCCAGGCGGTGGTGCACCGGGTTAAGCACACACAGTATGAAGTGCAAGGAACCTGGTTTAAGCCCCTCGCCCCTGCTTCCCACCTACAGGGGGTCTCTCAGTGAAGCAGGTCTGCAGGTGTCTTATCTTTCTTCCCCTCTCTATTTTCCCCTCACCTCTCAGTTTCTCTCCATCTCCTAGCCAATAGAAATGAAGAGAGAGAGAGAGAGAGAGAGAGAGAGAGATTTCCAGGACTACAAGGCAGTACTTGAGGACGGCTCACACCATACTGGGAGAGTGACAGCTGAGGTGCACCACTTCCAGGCCTGAGTCAAAGAAACAACTGGGGGAAAAAGAAAAAAAAAACCAGGAAGAAGAAAGCCACCCAGGCCATGGGTGAGTACGGACGTGTGTGGCTTGTGGATGGGAAGGGAGTGAGAGAGCAATTCCCAGAACTAAAAACCAGTGCTCAGGGGCAGACACACCACTTCCAGATGGAATTTTAGAAAACAAAGGACAGGGTTTTTTGTGTGTGTTTGCTTGTTTGTTAATTAATTTTCTTTTACTTGCTTATTTCAATGAGAGAGATACAGAGCAAAAGGCACCGAGCTCTAGACAGAGATATGATAGAGGGGGCCAGGTGGTGGTGCATCTGGTTGACTATACATGTTATACAGCATAAGGACCCAGGTTTGAGCCCCCAGTTCCCGACTGTAGTGGGAATGCTTTATGAGTGGTGAAGCCAGGCTGCAAGTGTCTCTGTCTCTCTTCCCCTCTCTCTCCCCCTTCCCTCTCAATTTCTGACTGTCTCTATCCAATAAATAAATGAAGATAATAAAAAAAAAATAAAAGAGAGACAAAAGCACTGCTCAGTCCTGGCTTACAGTGGTGCTGGGGATTGAACCTGGGACCCTTGGCATGAAAGTTTTTGCATAACTATTATGGTATCTCCCCAGCCCGACAAAAATTGTTAAAAAGAAATAATCATCTAATTCCCCAATAAATATATATTAAAATTTATAAAAAGGAAGAGGAAATTAACTCTAACCCACTTACAATATTGTAACCAAATATTGTAACAATTCCAGAGCTATGGGCTGGGGGACAGCAAAAAAGAAAGAAAGAAAGAAAGAAAGAAAGAAAGAAAGAAAGAAAGAAAGAAAGAAAGAAAGGAAGGAAGGAAGGAAGGAAGACAAAAAGAAAGAAAGAAAGAAAGAAAGAAAGAAAGAAAGAAAGAAAGAAAGAAAGAATCATCTAAAAACTCACCAATTTACAACTGTGATTTTTTGAGTTTCTAATGCTGTTGTCCCACAGAGGTTGGAATAACAGCAGGAAACCCGATGTTGACATCAGGGACACTGACTCAGCCTGGTGACTTAAGTAAGATACAATCTCCCCTCTCCCATCAAGATATATAAACAGGGAAATCGAACACCTTCGCCACAGCACCTCCTACTGGCACAACACTAGAAGAACACGAAATGTGGAAACGGAAATACACAGGCAGCAATGACAAGAAACTCAAATAACTAGACAGACACAGATCTAGAAAAAGTGACAGAGTTCAGAAAACTCATGATGATTTCTTTCGCTTCAAGAAACTAAAGATTCAAGAACATTTTTTTTACACAGTATAGAGTAAATGGCATAAAGTACTAACTGTAGATACGAGTGAAACAGAACTTTTGTTCAGCTACATAGTGGTTGGTTTAAATTTTAATATAAAAAGAATCTTAACTATATGTAATATAGTTCAAAGTAATCTTAAAATAACCATTCTGATTTAACAAGGTTTTACTTAGATGTTAAGTCTCAGTTATTACTCAGATGTAATGTGTTATCTGATCTAGTAAAATAAATAAAAACTATGATTTTTGTCTAGTTCATAGGAAATCTAGTTCTATCAGGGGCCAGATGGTGGCACAGAAGCTTGGGCTCCCACCTTGTCATGTGCTAAGACTGGAGCTGGAACCCCAGCTCATGCCTGCACGGGGAGGCTTAATGAGCAGGGAAGCCGTACTGCACGTGTCTCTATTTGTCTCCCTGTCTTCTCCCTCCCTCTCAATTCTTCTCTGTCCTATCTAATAAAATAAATGGAGAGATGGCCACCAGAAGCAGTGGATTTGTTGTGCAGGCACTGAGCCCCACCGATAACCCTGACAGGAATTTAAAAAAAAAGAAAGAAAGAAAAGGAAATCTAATTATATCAATAATTCATACTTCTACCTGTAACACACACACAATCTATAAAACTCAAAGAAGAACATGGCTGAATTCTAAATTAAGCATGTTTATTATTCCCTGATGGGACAGACTATTTTATTAACCATACACTCAAGATAACATTCCAAAAAGTATAGGAAAAAAATGTGCAAGGAAATATATAAATTATAAAGCTGCCAAAATACTCGAACCTCAGAACTGTATGGTATAGAATAGGAAAGAGGTAATTTACCATATCCTGTGGTTTTGCTACTTGTCGTTTACACTCATTCCTTAGATATACGGGGTACACGTTGAAGTGGGATAGGCAACAGTCAGAAACTATGTGGAGTGTGAGAGTGTTCACTATGACTGTTTGCAAAACCCTCAACCAGTGTCTTCCTGGAGCAACCTCCATCGCCATGGTCCCCGATTAGATTGGATTGGGGAAAAAAAATAAATGTGGGTGACTTCTCCAAAGGCCTTTGTGTTGTTTTGTTATTTATTCTGCATGTTGTCTCTACTTTGTGGTAAGTCTCTCCTTTCATACGGGAATTTTCCAATATATTTTATTGTGGAATCTCTACTAACACAAGCTGGGAAAAAGAATATTAATTCTATGTGATACTACCTATTAGTATTACATGTATTTTGTACAAAATTATTTGCTTATTTTATGAAGAATGACAGAGAGAGACTAGATCCATATGGTAGAGCCTCTGGGGCCTTGAAATATCAGATTTTTTTTTTTCTACCTGAGAGGTTTCTGTTAAGAGAAAATACTTGCTGTTCAGAGCTTACATCTCTATAGCTCCTTTCTGAAGCTTTCCTCTTTTTTTTTAATTGATAATCTTTCAAAAATATTTTTATTTATTTATTACTGGTTACAGACAGAGAGAAATTGAGAGGAGAGGGGAATAGAGAGAGGCAGAGAGACACCTGCAGCCCTGCTTCACCACTTGTGAAGATTTCCCCCTGCAGGTGGGAACTGTGATGTGAACGCTCAACCAGATGGACCACTGCCTGACCCCTCATAATTTTATCTTCAAATTTATTCCTTCTGAATTCTAAGGTTCTCAGCTTGTCCATTTCATTCTTCAAATGTTCTCTAATAGTAAGTCTGCCTTTTTGTATTTAGAAACACAATGTATTTGATTACTTTTTTGTTTTGAAAAAAACAAAACAGGCTTATCTCAGCCTCCTTTAAAATAGAAATACTGTCCTCCTGAAGAACAAAATGTTTCCCAAAGATTTCCTACACTTTGTGAAGTAAATCTTTCCATTTTCACTGAGTAACCAGTGTTCTGTTCTCTTGTGCAGCAAAGGAATTCCAAGGTCTCACATTAGTTTTTCTGCTGACTCTTTTTTTTTTTTTTTTGGCAAAAATGTGGAACGCTTCACAAATTTTTGTTTCATCCTTGCATGTGGGCCATGCTAATCTTCTCTGTGTCGTTCTAGTGTTTGTATACATGCCGCTGAAGTGAGCACCTGACTCTCTCTTTGGGAACCGGTGCACAGACCTGAAAACACAGGTTTAACTTCCATCTCATCAACAGGAAGATGACCAGGCATGAGGGTGAGAAACAGCACTTTTGAAGGACTTAGATGGCACTCATTTCCCCACAATAATTGCTGGAGAAGCCGCAGTTGACCAACAGTTTTCAGAACACAACTTCTTTCACCTATCTTAAAAAATATTAGCTCATCTCTGGCTTGTGTGGTGCAGGAGTTGAGCCTGGGACCACATGATTGCAAGTCCTTCCTCTGTATTTAAAAAATATATATATTATTGATTTTATAATGATTAGCAAGTTTGTAAGATAGCAGGGGTACAATTCCACACAGTTCCTACCACCAGAGTTCTGTGTCCCATCCGCTCCATTGGAAGCTTCCCTATTCTTTATCACTCTAGGAGTATGGACCAAAATTCTTTATGGGGAGAAGAAGGTGTAAGGCCCGGCTTCTGTAATTGCTTCTCTGCTGGACATGGACGTTGGTAGGTGGTTCATACCCTCAGCCTGTTTCTCTCTTTCTCTAATGGGGTAGGGCTCTGGGGAGGTGAGGTTCTGGGACACATGGATGAGGTTGCCTGCCCAGGGAAGGTCAGGATGGTGTCATGGTAGAGTCTGCAACTTAGTGGCTGAGGGCAATAAGATATAAAGCAATTTGTTCAATAAACAGGAACCCAAATATAGGAATAAAGCAAATGAAACTAGGGGTCTTCATGTGGGAAGAAGCTAGGAAGTCTATTTTAGTTATGTTCCATATGGCCCATGACTGAGCCTGAAGGCTAACATGCAGGTAGACTAGAACTATTGTCTGGGAAGATGGTGTCAGAGTTGAGAATAGAACTGGAGAGCTAGATTAGGGCAGAGAATAGCTCCCAAAGTTGAGGAAAGTATATAAATACCATTAGCAATCTCATGGATGTGAGCTAGGGCCCATGTATATTCAAATTTAACACAGGAGCCTGTGTAACCTCTGAGTCCCTGTCAGAGCACTGCAATTCCAATCTGTCCATTAGAACCATCTAAAATTCCAAAAGCAGAAAAGGAGGGATTGGAGGAATGCCCAGAAGAGAGATTCTACTCCCTTAGAAGGGGAGAGAAACCTGCTCCCACTGACCCCTTCTCTTCCTTCTCTTCACAGCGGAGTTGCTCATGAAGCTTCCATTCAAGACTTCCCACCGACACAAGCCCCTTTCAAAGCTTCTGAAGGTCTCTGCCCAAGAGTTTCAAATACTCACGTATCTTTGTAAATTTCAAAAGCTAACACGTTGTAGCCACTCTCTCTCTCCTCGGCCACGTGACCGTAGAGTGACCATTAGAGTCTCATGACCCCTGATGAGAAGAAACGGACTTGGAGATCTGTTTCCTTTGCTTGTTGTGGCAGGTACTCCTGTGGTTCTCTGGAACTGCCCTGCCTAGTTCAACTATGTCTGTGTAGGAGTACTCACCCACCTACTGGTCACAGTTCTGAGTCACCCCAGGTGCACAGGCTGACGAACAGGTCAAATTCTACAGTTCCCAGCACACAAAGCATGAGGTAGTACAGGAGAAATAAGGTGGTTAGTTAGTTTGTTTTTGGAAGCCCTTTCACTTAATGTTTCTTTTTTTTTTCTCTCACATCCTCTGGCCTTCAGTTCTTTTCTTTATTTTTATTGCCACCAGGGTTATCACTGGGACTCAGTGCCTGCACAACAAATCTACTACTCCCAGCATCTCCCTCCCCCTTCCCTCATAGGACAGAGAGAAAGTGAGAACAGAGGAGGGGAAAGGGAGAAAGAGAGAACCCTGCAGAAATGTTTCACCACATAACTTCTCCCCTGTAGGTGGGAACTGGGGGTTTGAACCTGGGTCCTTGTACATGGTAAAGTGGTTACTTAATTGGGTCACCACTGCTGGTCCCACATAAATAAGGTTTTTAACTCATCTTAGGGCCATATTGTGATACCTTTATTTGGTGCTTACACCAAACTTGCATGCCCAAGGCCCCAAGTTCAATCACCAGCACCAACAAATGTCCAAGATTAGCAGTGCTCTGGTCTCTCAAAATATCTCTTTCTCTCTCACACAAACAAATCTGAAATAGAACTCATACTTTATGAAGACAGGAAAGTAGTCAATCAAGTTCCTAATTTTTTGGTCAGAATTTCAAAAAAATTAGAGTATTATGAAGGAGTTATGAATGTGAAAGAAACATTATTAGATTTACAATATGAAAAAAATGTTCTTAAAAAGCACTTCTCGGGAGTTGGGTGGTAGGTAGCGCAGTGGGTTAAGTGCACATGGCACAAAGCACAAGGACCGGCGTAAGGATCCCAGTTCAAGCCCCCGGCTCCCCACCTGCAGGGGAGTCACTTCACAAGCAGTGAAACAGGTCTGCAGGTGTCTGTCTTTCTCTCCCCCTTCTGTCTTCCCATCCTCTCTCCATTTCTCTCTGTCCTAACAATGACAGCAACAAAAGGGAAAATAAATTTTTTTAAAAAAATTTTTAACAAAGCACTTCTCACATGAATTCCCATGCCATCACCATTACCCCCACCACCGCCATCATCAGGCAAGATGATGCTTTGTGTATGGAATACAAATTCCAGGAGAAGCTAATATTTTAGCTTCTATCAGGATGGATATGGGGCTGGGAAAGAAGCATAGTGGGTAGGGCTCTCGTCTGCCAGCAGGTTGCTTCTGACACACAAGCAACAACATCAAGGCCCTAACACTTGGGGGAGACCCTCTGCTCCCACTCAGCTGCCAATGACACCACCCCCCGCCCCAAACCCATCTTATCCTCAGCCATGATCCTGCAGACCAAAGACGGGGCATTTCACATATATCTATGGGCCATGCGTATCATAGACAATTCTCTACAGAGTGTGGTCTGAACAAGTAAAGGTGACTCTTGATGGGTTGGTTACCTGCGTGACAGGAGCAAAAGAAGGAACCTGGCAGAGCAAGGTTCTCAAAGGGACAGGTCCAAGACAGAGCTTCCTTGCCCAAAAATTGGGATAAGACCACTCACTTCTAGAGCCGCGCAGTGGAGCACCAGGTGAAACCCACAAGTTATCATACACAAGGGCCTGGGTTCAAGCCCCTAGTCCTCACTTGCAGAGGAGGAGATCCATAAGCGGTGAAGCAGGTCTGCAGGTGTCTCTATTTCTCTCTTCCTCTATATCTGCCCCTCTTCTCTCAGTTTCTCTCTGTCTCTACTTCAAAATAAATAAATAAAAAGGTCTCCAGTATTGCTGAATTCATCCATCATACAGGCATCGATCCCTAACAAAAACCCTGATGGCAATAAAGAAATAAAATAATAAATTACTCACTAAACTTTCCTCTACTTCCATTCTAAATACTCGAGCCTCCTGGTTACCAGTTTTACAGGCAAAATGAGTCAAGCAGTCCTTGGTCTAAAATCCTTGGGGAGACTAATTGTGGGTTTAACTGAATTTTTTAACAGGATCTGGAGAGACAGCTTGTCCTGTTCTGGTATTGACTAAGTTCTCCTCCTTGTTGACCCCAGCTGCCTTTCAGTCCCCTAGGCTTGACTGACTTCTCTCTCCTGCTGTGAAGTACCTGTGGGCTTCCTTTGAGGTCGGGAGACACAGCTCAGCTGGGAGAGTAAAGGGCTTGCATGCCCGAGGCTACTGGTTTGATTCCCAATGCCACAGCTAAGCAGTGCTCTAATCTCTTGTTCTTCCTCTACCTCTCTCATAAGAGTAAATACTACGTTTTTTCTTCTTTTTTAAAAAAATTATTTATTTTATTTTTGAGAGAGAGAGAATAAGAGAGAGACAGAGAGAAACATCAGAGCACTGCTCAGCTCTGGTTTATGGTGGTGCAGGGGATTGAACCTGGAACTTTTGGAGCCTCGGGCATGAGAGTCTGTTTGCATAACCATTACGGTATCACCACCCATAAATACTGGGGGTTTTGTGTGGGATTTTTTTTTTTTTTTTGCCTCCAGGGTTATGACTGGGGCTGTGTGCTTACACTACAAATCCATTGCTCCTGGCGGCCATTTTGCCCTCTTTTTTTTATTAGAAAGGACAGAGAGAAATTGAGAGAGGGAGAGAGAGAGATAGAGAGAGCCAGTAGATACCTGCAGACCTGTTTCGCCACTCACAAAGCTACAAGTGGGGAACTGGGGGCTCAAACCAGGACCCTTGTGTTTAATACTATGTGCACAAAACCGTGTGTGCCACCACCTGGCCCCCAAAGTAAATACATCTTTAAAAGAAATAATTACTAAATTCAAGTATAAAGAATCCCGAGACAGAAAGAGGTGCTGATTTGTACAAACCAGTCTAAGCAAGGGTAGTGCGTTTGTCCAGTTCCAAGATGCCATGAAGCTGAAGGAGAGTGGGAGCTGCAGACGGAGTGAGTACTTCCCAGAAGAGCCAACAACCAGCCTCTGAGTGAAGACTTAAGTCCAGCAAAAAAGGGCTTCAGCTCAATCACCACTGACTTTAGCTCCAGGTGCACCCTTTCAGCCTCATTGTTATTCTTACTCCCCTCTCTTTCCCAGAATGCATCTGTATACAGACAAAGGCTAGCATGGCACACTTGTAATTTGGGGGTGGGCGACGACGACTGGGATCATTCAAGCTTCTCTTTTTCCAGCTGACACTACATCATTAAAAACTCTTCTGAAATATCATTTTCCATGACCACTGTGTTTGGTAATTGTTCTCACCATTATAAGATTATTTTTTTTTGTACTTTTTTTCCCCTTTACTGGGGGGTAAATGGGGGACTTACAGTTGACAGAAAAACACAGTAGTGTGTACACGCATAACATTCCCCAGTTTTCCATATAACAATTCAACCCCCACTAGGTCCTCCTCTGCCATGACATTATAAGATTATTTTCAATTTTGCTGTTTTGGACATTTTTGCCATGAATATTCTTATCATTAAGTATTTGGCTCGAACTCCTTTTTTTTTTTTTAACTTTCATTCACTGGTATTCACTAGTGCTGGCACTACTAATCCTCCTCTCCTGGTGGCCATCCCCCCCCCCATTTTATTGACTAGGACAGAGAGAAATTGAGAGAGAAGAGGGAGAAGGAGAGAGGGGGAGAGACAGACACCTGCAGACCTGCTTCACCACTTATGAAGTGTCCCCCCTGCAGGTGGGGAGCCAGGGGATCAAACCCAGGTCCTTAAACAGATCCTTGCATTTAGTACTATGTGCTTGGAAACAGAGTTGGCAGTCAGCTGAGGTAAAGAACAAACACCTCATCACAGACCCCTGCAAGCGTCAACCCGGCTTTAACCTAGCACGTAATGATTGGGCCCTCCTCAATCGCTATCGAACAGGCCATGGCCGGTGCGCCGCTATGTTCCATCGCTGGGGAGCCAGAGACGACCCGAACTGCCCCTGCGGCTCCAGACAGACTATGACCCACATAGTCAACGACTGCCACCTCTCCAGATTCAAAGGAGGTCTCGAAACTTTCCATCAGGCTCAACCTGACGCTGTTGACTGGCTACGGAAGAAGGGCAAACGCTAGAAGAAGAAGTACTATGTGCGATTAACCAGATGCACCACTGCCTGCCCCCTGCCCCAAACTATTAATTCTTGAAAACAAGCTCGAAAATGTGACTGTTAACTGATGCATAGCTAGCACATCTGCCCGAGTGACTATATCGACTATGTTTCCACAAGCGTGAGTGTTTGTTCTGGTCTTTTGCCAGAACTCTTGGTTTATCTTTGTGTGTGTGTGTGTGGCTCTTCCCCCCCTTTTGTTGCCCTTGTTGTTTTTTTATTGTTGTTGTAGTTATTACTGTTGTTGTTATTGATGTTGTTGTTGTTGGATAGGGCAGAGAGAAATGGAGAGAGGACGGGAAGACAGAGAGGGGGAGAGAAAGACAGACACCTGCAGACCTGCTTCACCACCTGTGAAGCAACTCCCCTGCAGGTGGGGAGCCGGGGGCTCGAACCAGGATCCATATGCTGGTCCTTGTGCTTTGCGCCACGTGCGCTTAACCCACTGTGCTACTGCCCGACTCCCTTGGTTTAGCTTCTGTCAGCTTCTGTCCACATATATGTCATAAGCAGTATCTTAGTTGCCCTCGTTGAGTTTTTTCATTACTACTGATCAAATTATCTCTTGTTCTTTCTCGATGGTTTATATTTCTTCTGACAAATGGCACAGAAATATATATATATTTATATATATTAATTTATATACATTTTTCTCAAAACTATATAATGTAATTGTAAGATGGGAAATGGACTTCACTACAGATTGCCTGAAAAGAAAGTTAAAAGAAAATGCAGGGGTGGGGTGTAGGAATGTGATAGCAGCCCTTATATTTGAGCGTTGGCATACAGAAGAGGAGTCAGGTTTCCTTTATATATATATATATATATATTCCAACAGGGAAAATCAAGGCCAGCAGATGGAAAGCTACAGGTTGGCAGACTTGAGTTCATCTTAAAAAATAAGTTTCTAATCCGCCATCCAAAATAGAAAGGGCAGACTCTCCTGGTGAAATCCTTGCCACTGAAGGAATTCAAGAATATAAATACTCAGCATTTGGGAAGTTGTAGAAAGAAGGGCCTCCGTGTTGGGTTAACTGGATGAGTGTGGCTATCTCTCTCCAGCCTCAGCAGTCATTACTCTCAGAATATGGAAGCACGCCCACTCCTTCAATAAGAGCATGACCGCCCACTTGTTTAATGTTCACTGTCGTGTAAGGGAGAATACCTATTTCTTTTTTAAAAATATAATTGTATTTATTAAGGACATGAAAGAAAGAGAAAGGACAAGCCAGGGGTCCAGTGGTGGCATACCCAAATAATCACACATAGTCCTAAGGCCAAGGACCCACACAAGGATCAAGGTTCGAGCCCCCACTCCCCATCTGCAGGGAGGACCCTTCATGAGCGAAGCAGGTCTGCAGGCATCTCTTTTTTTTTTCTTCCCCTCTCTCTCCCCTGCCTTCTCAGTTTCTCTCTGTCCTGTCAAGTAAAAATAAAGTAGAAAGAAAAAGTGGAAAAAGTGACCACCAGGTGTCATTGATTTGTAGTGCCAGCACCGAGCCCTAGTGATAACCCCAGAGGCAAAAATAAATAAGTAAAATAGAAGTATCACTTTATACTATCTAATCCAACTGCTGTAGCGGTTTGGGCCTTTTTTTTAGTGCTTAACTAAAAAAAAAAGACCTTTAAAAAAAAAAAACACAAAACAAGAGCACTCTCAGCTCTAGTTTATGTCAGTGCCAAGGCTCAAAAACAAAAATTTAAACTCATTTATTTAGATTTTTATCTACTAAATCTAGAATATGGAGATTGTATTCTGAACCCAATTAGTTGGGCCTGTTAGACTATAAAGTAAATCAGTGGGGGGGTATAATGATTGAAGAATAACGAATTAAAGGGGTTATCTAGTTAATAGGCCAGCTAGCCACTCACAGACACCCTTCAAACTCATAAAACTCAGGGCTGGGGATGGTACAGTAACATAAGCAAGGAGGCGGGAGCTTCATGAGCAGAAAAGCCGTGCAACAGGTGTCTCTTGTCCCTCTCTTTCTCTCTCTCCCACTCCCCTCAATCAAAGGAGGAAAAAATGGCTCTGTAGCCATGAGCCCTAGTGCAGGCACTGAGCCCAGCAATAACTCTTGTATCAAAAAAAAATTAATAAATAAACCTCTTGGGCATTAAACTCACCTACGGATCCGTACTGCATTTGATGTGTATGCTAATCGTGACTGCAAGATTTTGAGTGACAGGCATGTTGATTTCCAGTGATGCACCGGCGAGAACTTACGGATTGCAAGGCCACGTGACTACTCGAAATAACGTTGGTCTGAAATCCACAGGTGAGGTCAAAGTCACAGGTACCTCCCATCTTTGATTTAACATGCTTGCTCACCTTGCTTCCCCTGACTTACCTGCTTATTGTCCACTCTGCTCACAGTCCGAGAGAGAGAGAGAGAGAGAGAGAGAGAGAGAGAGAGAGAGAGAGGAGAGAGAGAGAGAGAGCTACTACACTAGATGTCAGCCTGGAAGGGTGTAGTCACTGCCTTCGACTTTGGCCTCTAAGGGCAGGCACTGTGTGCAGGGCACAGGGATTCTGCATCAATTAGTCAGATCTGAAGCTCTGATTCATCCTAATACGGTAATGAGCTAGATAGGCTGCGGTCTGCATTAGAACCTGACTCTTTCCAATGATTCCAGTATTCCAGTATGGGATTTCTTTCTTCTCTTTTTAAGTCCTGCCTGTTAAGTGATACCAGCCTATGTTGCATTATGGGATCCTGCTGATGCTGCAGATAAAATATAGCTGCTATTTATTTTGGTAATTGAATATGGTTGAAGGACTTGGAAGAAGCCATGCTGTTCACATGCTATTTCAGGAGAATGGTGACCCACCCTGGTCCAGAAGAATCAAGGCAGGCTGGGCCCACTGTTTTCCATTCTGTCTCATAGCAACATGAGTCTGTGCTATGTTTAACCTCAAGTAAGCTGAAAATACTGACCTGGTCAGGGTGGGGGCCCATCAACAGACTGTTCTGGAAGCGTACCCCTAATTCTAGCATAATCTATATTTTTGGCAAGTAACTTGTGGTTTTTCCTACTCCCGTTTCCCATTTAGGGAACTGAGTACCGCTTTGCCGAATGCTAGCTTTCCAAAATTACCAGCAGGGGACAGAGGTAGTATCTGGCCTTCCTCGTTGAATTTATACCAGAGGCTCATCCCAATTGTCAAGACATGCCAAGCTGGGGTTGAAGAAGAATGGCATATGTCCCCAGCAAACCTCTTCTGCTCTGTTCTGGTAGAAGCAGTCGAGGATGGAACTCGAAGTGCAAGAGTCAAGACTGACAGTGGGCACAGGTGGAAACATTCTCCCACCCTATGCTTTGGTGGAGAATTTTATCCCCTTTTCAGCCCTTTTCAGAAACCTTAGTGAAAATGTTTGGGGGTACAGGTTAGGGGCTACACTGGTTCTTATCTCTACAGAGAAAAGGTCAGGTCCTAACCACTTGGAGGATTCTCCACATGCTTTTGCTCCTTTACCTTGCCTTCCTAGCTGATAAAGTACCCGACTCATGATAAGGTTCATGTTTTCATGCCTTTGATGGAGAGAAAGAGAAGTGAAATATCGGACTTCTGGGAGGTGTGGCCATGGAGTAAGGGAGGACAGAATCAATGTCTCCCAGAGCAACAAATATCTACACTTATCAAATCTAATAAGACTCACCAGCTACAGCTGAGACAGCCACAGAAGCACCAAGTTGCAGACACTATCATGATTCTCTCCTGACATCTCAAGGCAGACGACCTCACCAATATGTCCTGGAACCTCACCTCTCCAGAGCCCTGCCCCACTAGGGAAAGATAGAAACAGGCTGGGAGTACGGATCCACCTGCCAGTGTCCATGTTCAGTGAAGAAGCAATTACAGAAGCCAGACCTTCCAACTTCTCCTCCCCATAAATAATTTTGGTCCATATTTCCAGCAGGGGGAGAAGTGATAGGGGAAGATGACCAGAGGGCTCTCAACTCCAACTTCATCAGGGCTGGGAGAGACAAGAAGAAGGGAAGGCCTTCAGAAGTCATAAAGGTGTAGTTGTGACTTGGAAAGGAAGAGAAAATGGAATCACGGGGAAAATGGGCAACTCGGGGGCTGGATGGCGGTGCACTTCATTAAGTACATATACTGCTAAGTGCAAGGACCCATGCAAGGACCCAAGTTCGAGCCCCCACTCTCCACCTGCAGGGGGGAGGCTTCACAAACAGTGAAGCAGGTCTGCAGGTATCTCTCTTTTTCTCTCCCTCTCTATCTCCCCTCCTCTCTCAATTTCTCTCTGTCCTAGCTAGTAAAATGGGGGGGGGGGGATGGCCTCCAGAAACAGTGGATTCATAGCGCCAGCGCGGAGCCCCAGTGATAGCCCTGGAGGGAAGAAAGAAAGAACGAGGTAAATATATACAAATATAGACCGATAGTTGTAGAAATAATAGTTTACCCCTATCTGCAACCTTGGGACAACTGTTGTAGCTTCCAATGGCGAGACTGGGGATGTAGAACTCTGGTGTTGGGAATGGTGTGGAAGTATCCCGCTGTTATCTCATAATTTTGTAATAATATTAAATCAGTAATAAACCTTAAAAACTGAAATAAACTTAAGAAAAGAAGGAAATATTCAGTACATCCACTAGCTCCAACTAACTCCTGGCTTTGTCCCTTTCCTTCCCATTCTGCTATTTTTGAAGGAATGCTGTGTGTCAGGACCTCGACTGAGCACCAGAGATGGAGAAATAAATCAGTCTTCATTCCTGGAGCTCATAAAAGGAAACAAAAACATATATAAATAATTCATTTAGTGGGAAAAATATAAATATAGCGCTCCCTGGCATGGCTTAATTAAGACGAGAGTGAAATGTACTCTAGGAGTCAAGGGGCCAAGCAGGCCACTTGCGCTGATGTGGGTTTCTGTCAGTGGCCCTGAGAGCAGCCTTTAGGGGCTTCAGCATCCCTCCTCGGATTCTTCCATTCTTCCTCAATGAGGGTCACACTCCTGCCAAGCTCCCCCACCCCTTCCTAACGTGGAACCTGGGGTCTGGTTCACTGAGAAGGCCTGCAGCCTGAAACGCAGGAAAAATGAACTCCCTGGAGGCTGAACCTTGGCCAGTGACTAATAAGAAGCCAGAGAGCGCTAACCACCATTCTGATTCTCCTAGTGGTTTCCCAAGAGATCTGCCCTTGGAGTCACCTACTCTGCTCCTTATCCACTCTTCCAGAGGACCTGCCCTCATCTGTGGCTTTGCAGCCCCACCCCCCAGCCAACACACCCACACCCACCCCCTACTTTGGGACTAGAAACTCCCAGAGAAATTGTGGGTGTCTTCATCTCTGCGCCTGGCTCTGCTTCCTGAAAGATCTAGACTCTGACAGCTAACCCTAACTCTTCTTTCATAATAATAAAAGAATTAAAAAATAGCAAAAAACTGGTATGGTCCCCCTCCACACACACACACACACACACACACACACACACACACACACACACACATCCACCTTGAAAAGCCTGTTTGATTATTCTATATTTCAAATACTGACAGGTCCTTTTCTAATGATTATTAGAGAAAATGCTTAGCCATTTTCTGGCAAATAGATATCAGTCTGGGATTAGTCTCTTGATTATCAGGAATTCAGGGTGTCTGGCAACCTGATCTTTCCTCCACAGTTGATTTTTGTCCTGGGGAGACTCAAGGATTCTTTCTTTTCTTTTCTTCTCTTTTCTTTTTTTTTTTTTTTTTAGTTTTTCTTTTTAAATGCAGCACTAGGAATGAAGCAAAGCCTTGTGCACACATGATGCCAGTACTAAGTAGTCTCCCTGGACCATTTCTTTTTATTATTTATTTAATTATGATCGACAAGTCTATTGGGTAAGAGGGGTACAATTCCACACTTTTCTCACCACCAGAGTTCTATATTCCATCCCCTCCATTGGAGGCTTTCCTATTCTTTACCCCTCTGGGAGCATGGACCCAGGGTCATTATGGGGAGCAGAAGGTGGGAGGTCTGGCTTCTGTAATTGCTTCTCCACTGGACATGGGCGTTGGCAGTAAAGATGTCTTACTTAGAATGTGCCTTTCTTCTCAAGGTTGTTGACAACTTGTTCACACTCTGTATGGGTTTCCAAATTATTTCCTTAGAGTGCTCACTTCGGCAGCACATATACAAATTATTTCCTTAGAGAAAATACACAATGATTCTGTCACTTCTGTTTGCAGTTTTTCATAAATAAAGTTTTCCAACAAGCACACCACCACCTTTCCCATTCTGCCAGAATAGCAGGTCCGTGAAGGGGGTCGGGGGGGGACTTTCTTTTCTTTTCTTTTCTTTTCAGATTTATTTATTTATTTATTTATGAGAAAGGAGGAGAGAGAGAAAGAACCAGACATCACTCTGGTGCATGTGCTGCCAGGGATCGAACTCAGGACCTCATGCTTGAGAGTCCACTGCTCTATCCACTGCACCACCTCCCGGGCCATGGGCACTTTATTCTTTGGTTCATTCTTCAGAATTTGGAACACTGCAACAACATTTGAGAAATATGCAAAATTCTACTTAAAATTCAGAGCATGGAGACTGGGCAGTGGCACACTGGGTTAATCACACACATTGCCATCAGCAAGGAAACAGGTTCAAGCCCGCACTCCCTCACCTGTAGGGGGGATGTTTCCCAAGTGGTGAAGCAGGTCTGCAGGGTCTGCAGGGTCTGCAGGTGTCTCTCTCCCTCTCTATCTTTCCCTTCCGTCTCAGTTTCTCTCTGTCCTGTCGAAAACAAACTAGGAGAGAGAAAGAAAGAAAGAAAGAAAGAAAGAAAGAAAGGAAGGAAGGAAGGAAGGAAGGAAGGAAGGAAGGAAGGAAGGAAGGAAGGAAGAAAGGAAGAAAGAGAGTCAGGTGATAACGCAGCGGGTTAAGCACACGTGGTGCAAAGTGCAAGGACCAGTATAAGGATCCCGGTTCCAGCCCCCGGCTCCCCACCTGCAGGGGAGTCGCTTCACAGGCGGTGAAGCAGGTCTGCAGGTGTCTGTCTTTCTCTCCTCCTCTCTGTCTTCCCCTCCTCTCTCCATTTCTCTCTGTCCTATCCAACAACATAGACATCAATAACAACAACAATAACTACAACAATAAAACAAGGGCAACAAAAGGGAATGAATAAATAAATAAATAGAAGTCATTATGGGGGGATGAACTGAATAAAAAGAAAGAAAGAAAGAGAGAAAGAAAAGAGAGAAAGAAAGAAAGAAAGAAAGAAAGAAAGAAAGAAAGAAAGAAAGAAAGAAAGGAGAAAAATGGCCACCAGGAGCTATGGATTCATAGCGCAGACACCTAGTCCCAGCAACAACCCTAGTGGCAAATTAATTAATTACTTAATTCCCACAGAGCTCTTCAGGACCACATCTCGTCGACCCTGGTGCACATGACAGTGTGGTGTCACACCAGGAAGACTTCTCCCCCACCTCCGCCCCCCAACTCTCACCCGCACATGCCCCTCTGTCCTGTGAGCAGTCATGCTCCTTTCTGTGTCATTTCCTTGTGGAGTAAGGAGCTTGTGTGAGAGTCAGGAGTGAGAATGCCAAAAGCAAACCATTACCTTTGCAAGCCTGGTAGCTCTCCCAATCAAAATAAGACGCGTGAGCAACAGGAAATTAATCCCAACGATTCCCGTCTAAAAGACTGAATACATTTTTCCTCCTGTTCAGCGACAGCTGATTGAGTCATCTAATCCAGCCTCAAGGTCTGGTGGGGGGGGTGGGGAGCAGGGGGACACACAGGACAAAAATCACACTGCTATCACGTTTCCCCAGAGTGCGTGCTTTAGGCAATCATCTGCTGGTTTCTCTTGCAGCCTGTACACACTCAAGACAAATTGTCTCTTTATTATTACTTATTAAAGGAAAATGCAGATTTTTTTTTCCTCGTCTGTTTCTTCTGGTTGACCTCAAATTTGCTTTGAGTCCACTGTTCTTAGATGTGTCTCTGAACTTCTGAATCATATTTCACCCAAATCATTAGCAATATTCTTCCCTTATTGCTTGGTTTCTGCCCACTGCCCCCGATGGCTTTATTAAAATTAGTAAAGAAAAAAAAAGAAAGAAAGAATGGAGACATTTCAGTTGTGAAAACACAGATGCTATTGGCAAATCAGTCAGTCAAGAAGAACGGTTTGTCCTCAGTTTAACTGCAATTTATTGGCTCAAGAACAGGAATGATTCTGAAGGAAATTAGGACAGACTTTTTTTTTAAGTGACAATTTTCTCCGTCAGGTAGATTACACTATTTCCTGTTATTTCAGGATACTAGATTTCACTTACACATTTTCTCTAGTTTCCACAAATACTTCCACCTGGAGTGTACTTTTCTAATCCCTTTGTAAAGCCATTGGATTTAGTTTCTCTCTCTCTCTCTCTCTCTCTCTATCTCTATCTCTCTCTCCCTGTGTGTGTGTCTTCTTTCTCCTTTCTCGTTCCTTCTCCTTTCTCCCCTCCCTCCCTCTTTTTTTTCCTTCCTTCCTTCCTTCCTTCCTTCCTTCCTTCCTTCCTTCCTTCCCTCTTTCAGTGTCTGCCCCCAGCAACTGTTATCAAACACCGGAAAGCATGCATTTACCTCTTAGCTAAAGAGATTATCCACTCAGGGAAAGGTCCTCTTACAGCCCTGGAGGGCAAAGTTGGAGGGGGAGAAAATCAGAGTCAAGTACTAAGGTTACCTTTGCCTGAAACCTTAGCCCCTGCCTTCAACAGTTTACAAGGAAAATCCTTGAAAATTAAGACTCCGCGGGCTCCCAGCCGATAAGACATTTTTCCACACTGGGTAGGTACAGCAAGGATTCCTTATGGGGTGGGGGTGGGGGGCACAGCACTGTCTGGGGTCTAGAGAAAGAAGAAAAAAGTAAATGTGCCTTTGGATCCAGGGTGTCTTTCTCTCCTCCTCTCCTGAGGAGCAGAGGCCCCAGCATCCTGAGGATAATGTTACAGCCTGTGATGAGGCTTTGTGAATGATGGAACAAAACGGGAACTGTCTCCTTTGCTGACTCGCTTGAGTTCCTGTGTCTGCAGACAGTGTTGCTTCCCCCCTATGGCCAGGCTCTCACTTGGGTCCTCTGTTCATCTCTAGGCATCCATCCGCCATCACTGGCTTCACCTTCTCCACACTGGACGTGTCCTTGTCCTCCCTCCTCCAGCTGCTGGTCCTCCTCCCGTGCCAGTCACATGTCATGGACATTTGTTGAGAGGAAAATGTGGGAGTGACAGTGAACTCTCATCCCAGAATTTTAACTCAGCGAATGGAGTCAACAGAGAGTCCTGAAAGTGGATTTGCTTCCTGGGTGTCAATAAGGGAGAGAACAGACAGGGCAAGTGTGGACAGCTGGCAGACTTGGTCCCAGGGGCAGTACTGGAGAGCAGTTTGGGGAAAGCAGAACCCTCCCCTTCACCCTGTCAACCCAGCAGGAAGCCAGGAGAAGGCCCAGAAGCAGGGCCAGAAGCCAAGTGTGTCTGCATGTCCTCAGCTCCCTCCTGATCGAACTGCAAAGGTCACAACATGCAGATGGAGGCAGTTTTGACACCTGGAAACAAAGGCTGAAACTCATCCCCCAAGGGACAGAGAACCAGAGCATCTCTCTGGCATGTGGGACCTCACCGGTGCAAGGTTCACTCCACCACTGAGCCACCTCCCCACCGCCCAAAGGTGTCCTTTGACTGCTCATCCATCCAGATCAAATCCAAAATACTGCCCAGCCTGTCAAGAGATTGTTTCAGATTTCCCAATGAGTGAATGAATGAATGAGTGAATGAGTGGATGGAAGGATGGATGGATGGATGGATGGCCAACCAACCAGCGTGTAGATGCCCTCTGTCCTTGTCCTCCCCACTAGGCCTGAACCATTGGCACCTCTCCACCTGAGCAGAGACAATTTGTTGAATGTTCTTTTTTTTTTCAGTTTCTTAAATTTTATTTATTTATTTATTTGGTAGAGATAGAGAGAAATTGAGACAGAAGAGGGAAATAAAAAGGGAAAGAGACAGCACCTGAAATCCTTCCTCATTGTAAAGCTTTTCCCCTGCAGGTGGGGACGAGGGGCTTAAACCAGGGTCCTTACATGCAGTAACGTGTGAGCCTAAGCAGGTGCGCCACGGCCTGGCCCTGAGCACAGACACTTTACGCGTCTTTGTCAAATGCTTCTTTTACATAGAAACACCAAGGCAGCCAGTGTGACTCACCGCTATACTGTCCCTGTCACTTTGTTACAAAAGCAAAATGACTTTCTGAAATCCTGCTGCCAGCCAGGTCAACATCCAGTCTTTGGCTCCCAACACTGTCCTAATTGAGTTTTGCCTGGGACTCGAATTATTCCTGGAGAAAATAGCAGAAAGGGAGTCTCCCAGGCATAGAGGAAGCACACAGGCTAAAGCTGCCAGCAGCAATAAATAAACAAAGAAGTAAATTAACATTTATCATTGCTCTAAATGCTGGGGCTACTTGGAGACGGTTTCTGTGCCTTTTCTTTCTCTCACAGGACTCAGACATCATGGCGGCTTTGCACTGCAGGACTCATGCCTGCCCTGAGAGCCCAGAACACAGGCCAGGCCACTGCTGTAGCTCCTTCCGTGGTGACTAGTTCATTTGCTTGCTCTCTTTCACACATTGAGGACTTTTGAAAGACACATTACCAGGCAGTTGGCTCACATGTACAATAAAAGCAATTAAAGCAAACATTGGCAGACAACAACAAAGTTAATTCTTAGGCGAAGTAATGTTACAGGGGTTACTGGAAGGGAGTGGGAGAAGTGTGGGTTAAGCTCATACAGTACTATGCTGAGGGCCATGCAGGAGGACCCGGGTTCTAGCCCCCACTCCCCACCTGCAAGGGGTCACTTCACAAGGGGCGAAGCAGGTGTTCAGGTGTCTATCTTTCTCTCTCTTCCTCTTCCTCCCCCACCCCTCACAATTTCTGTCTTATCAAATTGAATGGAGGAGAAAGGGGGAAAATGGCTGCCGAGAGTGGTGGATTTGCAGTACTGAGCCTCAGTGATAAGCCTGGAAGCAAAAACAACATAACAAACATAACATAACATAACATAACATAACATAACATAACATAACATAACATAACATAACATAACAAACAACATAACCCTGGTACCAGGTGATTGCATGCCATTAAGCACAGATGGTATAAAGCACAAGGACCAGCATAAGGATCCTAGTTTGAGCCCCTGGCTCCCCATCTGAAGGGGGGGGGGTCACTTCACAAGCGGTGAAGCAGGTCTGCAGATATCTATCTTTCTCTCCCATCTGTGTCTTCCCCATGTCTCTCAATTTCTCTCTGTTCTATCCAACAACAACAGCGATAACAGCAACAATAACAACAACAAAATAGAAAAAATGGCCTCCAGGAGCAGTGGATCTGTAGTGCAGGCACTGAGCCCCAGCGATAATCCTGGAGGCAAAATCAATCAATCAGTCAATCAATAATATAAATAAAAGCCTTTTGGATAAAGTAAAACAAAAAGCATTAAATTGGAACTTGGTGATACCTCCCCTCAGTGAAACACTCTCTTGTGTTACAAGAGAGGTGCTTGTGTTAACCGCTCTTGTGTTAACCGCTCTTGTGTTAACCGCTCTTGTGTTAACCGCTCTTGTGTTAACCTCTCTTGTGTTAACCTCTCTTGTGTTAACCGCTCTTGTGTTAACCGCTCTTGTGTTAACCTCTCTTGTGTTAACCTCTCTTGTGTTAACCGCTCTTGTGTTAACCGCTCTTGTGTTAACCTCTCTTGTGTTAACCTCTCTTGTGTTAACCGCTCTTGTGTTAACCGCTCTTATGTTAACCGCTCTTATGTTAACCGCTCTTGTGTTAACCGCTCTTGTGTTAACCTCTCTTGTGTTAACCTCTCTTGTGTTAACCTCTCTTGTGTTAACCTCTCTTGTGTTAACCTCTCTTGTGTTAACCTCTCTTGTGTTAACCTCTCTTGTGTTAACCGCTCTTGTGTTAACCTCTCTTGTGTTAACCACTCTTGTGTTAACCTCTCTTGTGTTAACCACTCTTGTGTTAACCGCTCTTGTGTTAACCACAAAGGTAGTGTAGTTCGCTCACACACACCTTGGGAGTTCATCCCTGGGCACGGGGGCTTATCAGCTAGAGTGGACATGTCACTATGCTTGAGGACCAAGGTGTAAGCCCTTGGTTCCCACCTGCAGGGAGGTAAGCTTCAAGAAAGCAGTGTTACAGGCATCTGTTTTTCTCTCTTTCTCATCAAACAGAAAGAAAAAGGAGAAAAAAAATACTCAGTTGGGAATGGTGGAGTTGAGCAGGCCCCAAACCCTGGAGATAGCCCTAATGACAAAAATAAAGGGTGACGGTTCTGACACGGTCTCATGTTGACTGAACCAGCATAGTCAACATTCTCCACCAATAACAGTGCTATCTTTCATCTTTATCAGGACACCTGCCTGCAGCCATTATATCTGGTTTGGTTTTCTTTCTTTCTTTATTATTTTTTTATCCCTTTCTCCTTTACTGTCCCTTTGTCCACAGTTACATTAGCCTTCAGTCCCTCACTCTCAACCAAATATTTCCAACGTGATTTTTTTCCCCCACCTTGGACCAAAATCCCAAATGGACATACTGAGCTGCCGTCTACACCGCCTGTTTCTCTCTTGGTCCTTCTGACTGCTCCCGTCTGCTGGGATGACCAGCCCTTCACTGGTCGCTGCCCAAGGCAGGCAGCTATCTTGCCTTAGTCCAGGAGCAAGATATTGTGGGGTCACAAAATAAACAGCTCTGCCTGATAGGCAGAAAGAAGAAAGAAAAGAAAGAAAGAAAGAAAGAAAGAAAGAAAGAAAGAAAGAAAGAAGAAAGAGAAAGGAAGAAAGGAAGGAAGGAAGGAAGGAAGGAAGGAAGGAAGGAAGGAAGGAAGGAAGGAAGGGAAGTGAAGGCCAGAAGGAAAGAGAGAGAAAGAAAAGCATGGGGATTAAGGTACAGAAGGAGAGAGAGACAGAGAGACACATATCCCTGAAAGCCAAGGCAGGTTTACAGAGATAAAGCCTCAGAGGAGAAAACACAAGCAGAACCTGGACTGGAATTGGCATATAGCAGGAACCAAAGTAAAAGACTCTGGGGTTGGTGGGGGGAGGAGGGGGAGAATACAGGTCCAAAAAGGATTGATAAAGGACTTAATGGGGATTGTATTGCTATATGGAAAACTGGCAATTGTTATGTATGTAGAAACTATTGTATTTACTGTCGAATGTAAAACATTAATTCCCTAATAAAGAAGTTAAAATAAAGTCTCAGAGGAAGTGGCAGGCAGACAAAGGAGTCAGACAAGGAAGCTGTATGCAGGGGGAAGGGAGTGGGGGGGGAGGGGAGGGGGTGTATGCAGGATGGGTGGGTGGGTGGTCTGGTGTTGGGGGGGGGGAGAGATCTGCCTGGAGAGGCTCCATTACATTTGTTTTGTCCAGATACTAAGTGTGGCGCCGGGTGGTGGCAACCTGGTTGAGCACACATATTACAGTGTGCAAGGATATTACATGTTACAGGATTCCAGCCCCTGGGCCCCACCTGTGGGGTGGGGAGGGGAGCCTTGTGAGTGTTGAAGCCAGGTTTCAGATGTCTCTCTGTCTCTCTCCCTCTCTATCACCTCCTATCTCTGTCCAATAAATAAATAAAAATACAAAAAAATTATTTAAAAAAAACAAAAACAAAAACCAGGTGCCGTAAAGTCACTTTGTCCCCAGCTACATCCTGTTTTTGTTTTGAGTCACAGTGGCTATCTTTCCCTGGCTACATTTTATTTATTTGTTTGTTTGTTTGTTTGTTTTCACCAGAGTCCTGTTCAGCTCTGGCTTATGGTGGTGTAGGGGATAGAACCCAGGGCTTTGGAGCCTCGGGCATGAGAGTCTCTTTGC
This sequence comes from Erinaceus europaeus, assembly GCF_950295315.1. Classification (NCBI taxonomy): domain Eukaryota; kingdom Metazoa; phylum Chordata; class Mammalia; order Eulipotyphla; family Erinaceidae; genus Erinaceus; species Erinaceus europaeus. The sequence continues at coordinate 4,895,338 of NC_080180.1, read as the reverse complement.
CTAACCATTATGCTACCTGCCCCAGCCCACATCTTATTTTTGTGTGTCAGTTCTTCATTTTGGGGCAGTTTCTCCCCACCAGAAACACCTGGGGATAAAGCAACATAATTGTCCTGTCCTGCCTCTCTCTTTCGCTCCTGAGAACAGAAGAGTGAACTATCCAATCAGCAGAAAGATGTAGGAGGCAGGGATCAGGGCTCCTGGCTCTTCCAGCAGGTGAAGCTTAGTCTCCATCCCTGCTCTTCCAAGCAGGAAGCAAATTAGGTGCAGCCTGCAGGGCTTAGCCCAGGTGTGTGCCCTGGGAGAACCTTCCCTCAATGAGGATATGTTTTTTGATCCAAAAGTCAATATCCACAACCGAGAGAGAATTTTACTAGTGTCAGGTTGGTTTTATTTTTATTTTTTTATTTATTTAAAAAAGGAGACATTAACAAAACCATAGAATAAGAGGGGTACAACTTCACACAATTCCCGCCACCAGCTCTCCGTATCCCACCCCCTCCCCTGATAGCTTTCCTATTCTTTATCCTTCTGGGAGTAAGGACCCAAGGTCATTGTGGGATGCAGAAGGTGGAAGGTCTGGCTTCTGTAATTGCTTCTCTGCTGAACATGGGCGTTGACTGGTAGGTCCATTTTTTTGTTCTCCAAGTCCCTGTCTGGGCACCTTGATCACTTCTTGCTGCCACCAGGGAAAAGGCAGATGTTTGCCCCCTCCCACACCCCCACACCGTAAGGGGCATGCCAGTGGTCTGTGAGCCAGCGTGAAGCAACCTCACTCCCCCTTGCCTAGTTGCTCTCCCTCTCTAGTCCTTCTGCTTTTATGGGATGTGATGAGCTAACTTCTAGCAGTATCTGGCTTCACTGGAACTCAGTTTGAATCCTAGGTCTGTCACTTGTAAATGCTCAGCTGCTTCCCCTGAGTGGCCATAAAGGTGAAAAGCAAGGCAGAGGAGGCAGCGAGGATGTTCTCAGTAGAAGGCATGCACTGTTTATCCAAGGAGAACACGCAGAACCTAAAATAAACGCGCTCGGGGCTGTGATTCCCCAACATGGTCAGCTGTCCAGGTCTTTCCTCCTAGGGGCAGGGAGGTGGGGAGCCTCTCCACATAGGTCTGTGAGACAGTGTGTCTGCGGGGCCTCTTTGGGATGTAGAGCCAGAAGAAAGGACACCTGCTTCCCCCATCCCAGCAGTAAGCAGGCAGAAAAATGCTCCCCATCCAGCCCTCAGCAGAACTTGGAAAGCCTCACAAAAAGCCTCTGAGGCTTCCAGTCATCCTGAGCAAACCCAAGAGGGCCAGAGAGCCCAGATAAAAGGCTAAGTGGGGTCATTCATTGTGTTTAAACAAACACCTCTGAAAGGCAGGGACAGTCTTTGAATTCTTTGCCTTCCTAGAAACTGAAGCTGGGGCTATTTCATATTTCTTGACCCCTGGCCTCTTGTGCAATTTCCTTTTCAAACTCAGGTTCATTTTGCTGCAGGGGTCATGGGCTTCATACCCTGGGGGCTGTGGAGGCCCTTATCACCTGGCTGGTGTTATCACCAGTATCCTTGCCGTGCTCTCAGATCATGGCTAAATTCAGGGAGCCACAGGGCAGAGTGCTGGGGCTGAAGGGAACTACCCCCCTCAGGTGTTTTCATTTCCCTTCCCCTCCCCTCCCCTCCCCTCCCCTCCCCTCCCCTCCCCTCCCCTCCCCTCCCCTCCCCTCCCCTCCCCTCCCCTCCCCTCCCCTCCCCTCCCCTCCCCTCCCCTCCCCTCCCCTCCCCTCCTCTCCTCTCCTTTCCTTTCCTTTCCTTTCCTTTCCTTTCCTTTCCTTTCCTTTCCTTTTTACTGAGGTCCCCTCTGATGGAGTTCTAAGAGCACCCTTTTCCAGACAGAATGCTTGCCCTGTTGAAAGTGCTGACTAGAATTACCCTATGGCTTTCTTTCAAGAGAACTGGCTGCACACTGAAGTCTCTGGGTGCTGGGTTTCTGAAGCCACATCTCAGTAATACGTAGGAGCAGGGGCGGGAGATGACTCACCCGGTAAGTGGCTGCTTGGCGCTGCGTGGGGGCTCCATGGAGGCTGGGGGTGTCTATGGTGTGCCTCTTCTCTCTATGTGCCAGTCTCCTTTTCTCTCTCTTTCAAAAAAGAAAAAGAAAAAAGGAGAAGGAGGAAGAGAGGAGGAGAAAGAGAAAGAGGAGAAGAAAGAGTCTGAGCAGTGGTGTACCCAGCTGAGCACATACACAAGGACACGAGTTCAAGCCCCTGCTCCCCACCTGCAAAGGGAAAGCTTCACAAATGATTAAAAACAGTGCTGTAGGTCTCTCTCTCTCTCTCTCTCTCTCTCTCTCTCTCTCTCCATCTCTACCTCCCCTTTCTCTCTTAGATTCTCTGTCTCTAGGGAGTCAGGCGGTAGCACAGCAAGTTAAGTGCACATGGCGCAAAGCGCAAGGACTGGTGTAAGGATCCAGGTTCGAGCCCCCGGCTCCCCACCTACAGGGGAGTCACTTCACAGGCGGTGAAGCAGGTCTGCAGGTGTCTGTCTTTCTCTCCCCCTCTCTGTGTTCCCCTCCTCTCTCTATTTTTCTCTGTCCTATCTAACAACGATGACATCAATAACATCAACAATAATAACTACAACAATAAAAAAAGATTCTCTGTCTCTGTCTAAAATAAATTAATTAATAGCATAACATAGCATAGAAAAGAAAAATTTAGATTAATAAATAAATATTTAAAAAGAGGAAAAAATAGCACCCAGGGCCAAGCTCACTGCCTGGAAGCCGAGAATCTGTCTGAGACCCTTGCATCTCGTCCTCTTGCTGAGGTCCAGGAGTTACTTGTGAAAGGTGAGATCCTTCTACTCCCCACTTCAGAGCAGAAAAAACACAACTGTAGGTTCTGAAAGTGTTAGGGACAGTACTGAAGGACAGGAGGACCAGAACCTTAAGGAGCTGGGACATGGTCACTTTGTTTTATGTTATCACGGGTTTCCTCATACCAGTGGGGGAGAACTTAAAGGTAGCACCAGGGACAAGGACATAGTAGGGTGGGGGTTTTGGAGAGCACAGAGGAAGCACCTTTTCTCTGTGGGAGGAGTTTTAGGAAAGTTACCACAACTGGGAAACTGTATCCCAGTAGGAAAGGCAGGTGACCTTGGGGGAACCATGGGAAGGTGTCCCCAGGTTTGATGAGGATCCTGAATTTAAGAAAAGGAGTAGGGGCGGGCAGTGCTGTACTTAATTGAGGACAGGTTTGAGCCCTCACTCCCCACCTCCAGGGAGGAAACTTCACAAGCCATGAAGCAGACCTCACATCTGTGTAATAATAAATAAATAAATAAATAAATAAATAAATAAATAAATAAGCTTTGCATTGTGCTGGGGAGATAGCCTAATGGTTATACAAAAAGACTTTCATGCTTGAGGCTCCAAGGTCCCAGATTCAACCCCCAGCACCACCATAAACCAGAGCTAAATAGTGCTCTGGTCTCTCTTTGTGTATCATTCTCTATGTATCTCTCTCTCATTAATGTAAATAAAATATTTAAAAATTTTTTACTATTATCTTTATTTGTTTATTGGATAGAGACAGCCAGAAATTGAGAGGGAGGGGAAGCTAAGAGGGAGAGAAACAGAGACACCTGCAGCCCTGCTTCACCACTTAAAAATTTTTGTCCCTGCAGGTGGGGACAGGGGGCTTGAACCTGAGTCCTTGCACACTGTAACATGTTCACTCAACCAGGTGTGCCACCACTCGGCCCTTAGTATAATATTTTGTTTGTTTGCTTTGTAAGTTCATGTGCATGAGTTCTCTATATTCCACATGTGAATAAAACCACCTGGTAGTTGCCTTTCATCTCTACTGTATTTTACTGTTGACTGTAAACCATTAATCCCTCCAATAATGAAAAAAGAAAAAAAGATTCTGCTCCTTACCAGCCTCCCAGAGGAAGGATGGGGTACTTGGTACTGTTGGAGCACAGCTTAGGGAGAGCAGCACCCTCCCCAGCAACCTCCACACCCCTGCACCCAGCAGGAAGCCAGGGGAAGGCCCAGTGTGTGTGTGCATATCCTGCCCCAGCTCCCTCCCTCCTTGGCCTTTCCCTGCAAAGGTCAGTTGGAGACAAAGTTGGAGACAAAGGCTGAAGCACAGCCCCTGAGGGTCTATAAATCTAGGAGACTAGGAACCTCCTGGCCTTTAAGCGCTTCTCTCTCCCTCTCCCTCTCCCTCTCCCTCTCCCTCTCCCTCTCCCTCTCCCTCTCCCTCTCCCTCCCTCCTTCCTATAGGCCTACATGGCTTGTACTTTCTTCTTTTCTGTCCTTACTTTCTCCCAATAAATGCTCATATTCTCCCTGAAACATGACTGACTCTCTTGTGATTCTTCCTTGTAGGAGTCAGTCTACAGGAGGGAACTGGGGAATGACCCCAGGTAGCTGCTCCCTTCCCCTCAATAGTACAGTCCTCTGTGGTGGTCTTGACCTGAGACCTGGCAGAAATACAGACTCCACAGTCAGCCCCAGGCTTCCTGAATCCTAAATGGTGGAGGCAGAGGCCAGCCACCTGTGTTTGTCTTTACACATGTGCTTGTTATTTCACAATCATAAAGGTCACTGCACCATGTAGCTAGACTTGGAGGAGCATGAGGAAAGTGTGAAGCCCATGAATGGTGACACGGACCCCTAAGATGACAGGGTACCTCATCAGGGGCTGTGGAGGGAGGCCCTCTCCAGAGATACAGAAGGAACCCCCTGGTGGTTCAGATAAAACAAAGGTCAAAGTCAGATTTGCAAGATGTATTTTAACAAAAACTCTGCAAGTGACTAAGTCACACTAAAGATCAAGAGTCCCTGGTGGGTCAACTGTTGGTCCCATTTTCCAGCTAAACCATAAAGCTTGTGCACTCACCAGCTGGACATGACTTGGTGGGGTCTTCAGACCCCTTCAAGGAGCCATATTCAGAGACAAAGCAGGTGTGGGGGGGGGGGGGACAGTCTGAAGTAACCAGTTACATCTTGCTGCACTGTATGCACAGACTCAGGGAGAGCCACCAGGCCCTGCCAGTTAAGTTTGAGGTGAGCAGAGACGAGGCCTGCACACCCCCACTTCAGACTAGGCCCCAGGCCTGCCTGTGAATTGCTAAGCAGCCCCAGGGGCTGTGAATTACTAAGCAACTGTAGCAGCCAGGGTGTTTCTTGGAGAAAAGCATAAGGGACAAGAGACTTGAGCCTCAGAAGCAGTTCCAGAGTCTATGCATAATTGCCTCTGGCGGCTAACCAAAGGCTTGCGTGCTCTTCATAGTGGAAGGCTTGGTCTTTTGGTTTCACCCCAAACTCCTTGTGTGCTGATAGGAATCTCCTTGCTGAAGGGATCCCCTGGCAGATCTGGGCCGATGCTCACGCAGCCCAGGCTATGGAGCTGAAAAGACAGGCAGACATAGGGCTTGACAGGCTTGAAAGGACTGAGGTTGCACATAGGACCCACAGAAAACTCATCATCGATCTGCTGGAGGGTCTCTGGAGGCTCTGTGCACCCGGGACACTTGATGGACATTGTGCCCGATTCTGGGCAGTCAGAAATAGAAATGGCAACAGCAGCAAGCAAACAATTCACAAGCACACAATCCGCTGCTCTTGGTGGCTTTTTTTTTTCCTTTTTCCTTTCCTTTTCTCATCCTTTTCATTCTGTTTTATTTGATAGGACAGAGAGAAATTGAGAGGCATGAGGAAGATAGAGAGCTGCATCCTGCCTCGTCATTCTGAAGCATCCCCCTTATAGGTGGGGATGCTTGAACCTGGGTCTTTGCAGTCTTTGCACACAGTACTAAGTGGGCTTAGCCAGGCATTCCACCGCCTAGCCCCCTCTCTCTCCCTCTCTATCCTTCTTGATTTCTTCTATGTCTCTATCCAATAGAGAGATAGATTGGCAGATAGAGGGGCCAGGTGGTGGTGCACCTGGTTAAGTACACAGAGTACTAAGAGTGAGGACCTGCTCAAGTATCCAGGTTCGAGCCCCCAGGCACCTGCAGTGAGAAAGCTTCACAAACGGCAAAGCAGCTCTGCAGGTGTCTGTCTTTCTCTCTCCCTCTCTATCTCCCCCTCCTCACTCAATTTCTCTCTGTCCTATTCAATAAAATGGAAAACATGGCTGCCAGGAGCAATGAATTCATAGTGCCAGCACTGAGCCCCAGTGATAACCCTGGAGGCAAAAGAGAGAGAGAATAGTAACTAGATAGATAAGTAGATGATAGATAGACAGGTATGAAATATTAAAAAAGAAGAAAGAAAATCCAGTTGAAGTGCAGAAAGTTAACCGAAGGTAAAGATCAGTGATAAAGGAATGAAAACAGGGCAAGTGTTGGTGGGAGGCAAGAAAAGCCAGGGGTATAAACAAAGCTCAAGGACAATGAACCACCTGAGAATAAAAACATCTATCAGGAGGGGAGCTGGAGCGGGAGGAGGGTAGATAGCATAATGGAGCCTGAGGCTCCAAAGTCCCAATTCAATTCCCCCCTAGCCCCACCACCATAAGCCAGAACTGAGCAGTGCTCTGGTAAAAAATAATAATAATACGGAGGGGAGGATGGATCAGTGAGGCAGGCGAGCTAATGGTCTAGAAGCATAGCTGTGTTTCTCGACAGTGCACATTCAGAAGTTGAGACAGAACTCTGCAAAGGACAGAGATTGCCTGAAGGTGTTTGCCACTTGCACCCAGAACTGAGAATAAGAGGGATCCCTCTGGTTTTACGGTTGTGGCATTGGGAGCCAGGGACAGAAGAAACAGCACTGAGGACAACTGTTCGCTTGGCCTCTATTTCTCCCTCCTCATCATCTTCCGCTTTTTATTATTCTCTGTGGTTTTCACAGTAGTTGACCTTGCTTCAAAGGATGTGACACAGTCAACTACAAATCACAAATTGATCTTCTTAAATCTGAATTTTGAGGGCCAAGCACCGGCACACCTGGTTAAATGCACACACCACACGCCAGTGCACAAGGATATGGGTTCAAGTCACTCCCCACCTGCAGGGGGAAAGCTTCATAAGCGGTGAAGCAGGGCTTCTCTCTGTCTCTTTCCCTCTCGATCTCCCCCCTCTCAGTTTTTCTCTGTCTCTATCCAATGATAAATAAATAACAACATTAAAGAAAAACAAATTAAAAATTTCTGAATTTTGAATTTGGGCTCAGGATGCCCTCATTTCTCTAAGTCATTCTCTGCCAGTTATACCAGGTGGAGAGAAGAAGGGTGAGCACCCGAATCCCTGGTTAGGTAAGTGATGGGTTCAGAACTGAAGCAAAGGGTTCTCGGGAGCAGTATCTCAGCAGGCAGAGTGCAGCGCACATATGCCCAAGGCTTCCTGCTCCATTCCCAGCACTCCACACTTCTCTCTCTGCCTGCTGTATGAAATAAAATAAGGGGCCCAGGTGTTGGCACACCTGGCAGAGTGCACACATTACAGTGCCCAAGGACTGGGGTTTAAGACTCCGGCCCCTCCCTGTCATGGGGAAGCTGCATGAGCAGTGAAACAGTGTTGCAAGCCTCTCTCTCTCTCTCTCTCTCTCTCTCTCTCTCTTTCTCTCTCTCTCTCCCTCTCCCTCTCCCTCTCCCTCTCCCTCTCCCTCCCTCTCTCCCTCTCCCTTTCTCTCTCTCTCTCTCTCTTTCCATATATCTATATCGAAATATCATTCTCTCTCAGTTTCTCTCTGTCTCTATCCAATGTGTGTGTGTGTGTGTGTGTGTGTGTGTGTGTGTGTGTGTGTGTGTGTGTGTGTGTGTGAAATAAAATGGGGTTAGAGTCAGGCAGTGGTGTAACCGGTGAAGTGCACAAGTTACCGTGCTCAGTGACCCCCGTTCAAGACCCCATTCCCACCTGCAAGGAAGAGGCTTATTAAGTGGTGGAGCAGACTGGCAGGGTCCCTTTTTCTCTCTTCTTTCTCTGCTTCTCATTCTTCTTCGCTCCATCTCTATCATAATTTAAAATAAAATAAGGGGGCAAGTGGTGGTTGAGTGCACATGTTATCATGCCAGAGGACACAGGTTCAAGCCCCCAGCCCCCACCTGCAGGCAGAAAGCTTCACAATAGGTGAAGCAGGTTTGCAGGTGTCTGTATGTCTCTCTTCCTCTCTATCTCCCCCTCCCTTCTCAATTTCTCTCTATCTCTATCCAATTAACTAAATTAAATATTTAAAAAAATGTATTTTAAAAGAAATGAAATAGAGTTGGTTAGATAGCTCAGATGCTAGACAGCTGACTTCACATGCCTAAGTTACCCAATTCAGTCCTCAGATCACCATCAGCCCCAGCTGAGCTATCCTCTTCCTTCTCTCTCGCTCTCGCTCTCTCTCTCTCTCTCTCTGTCTCTCTCTCATAGAAGGTAATTAGTGTTAAAAAGAAATTTAATCATCTCCACCAGGAACAATACGATAGACCCCTTTGTGAGCCCTCATAGGACCTTGCCCTCAAGGTGAATCAGCAATTAGTAGAAAATGTTCCATCCTCCAAAGGGAGTTTGGATAACATACTCTATCTACCACCTGAGGAAGATGGGTCCTGAAATTGGGGCAGCTTGGAACATTCCTACTCATGACCACAGAATGTGAGCTCAGATCTACAGGGATGCAGAGGTCACATGGGCTCCTAAGCTGAATATGGGCCCCAGATCACATTGGTGGGATTTACAGTCAACAATATTTATACATCTTTCCCATATTTGGGAACTATTCTCTTCCCTGATGCAGCTTTCGGGTCCTTTTTCCAGCCATGACATTATCTCCCCAGACAATAACTTGGATCCACCTGCATATCAAAGGTCAGGCTCAGGAAAAAACTAGTATAGTCATGGGCCTTTTGGAATATAACTAAAATAGGCCTACTAGCTATCTACAAAACAGAGACCCCCAAAATCTTCATCTGCACCATTCTAGCCTTTAGGTTCATGATTAGTCAACAATTTGTTTGGCTTTATATGTTAACTCTTTTTTCACCTACCAGGTTCCAGATGCTACCATGATGCTAAACAGACTTCCCTGGACAGACAACCCCACCAATGTGTCCTGGAGCTCAGCTTTCCCAGAGCCCCACCCCACTAGGGAAAGAGAGAGACAGGCTGGGAGTATGGATTCACCTGTCAACATCTATGTTCAATGGGGAAGCAATTACAGAAGCCAGACCTTCCACCTTCTGCATCCCACAATGACCCTGGGTCCATACTCCCAGGGGATAAAGAATAGGAAAGCTATCAGGGGAGGGGATGGGATACGGAGTTCTGGTGGTGGGAATTCTGTGGAGTTGTACCCCTCTTATTCTATTTTTTGTCAGTGTTTTCTTTTAATAAAATTTTTTTTAAAAAAAAGAAAATAAATTTAAAAATCTTTTAAGAACTATGTAAAGAAAATCACCAATAGTCGGTGAGACTTCGAGATGATCTCTGACATCACTGCGCATGCCCATTGTCCCCTCGCACTACAGATGCCACCAGACTGCCGAGCTGTCCATGCGTCACACTGTCCACCCATTATTGTAGAATTCTCCCGGTTATTGTAGACTTCTCCTAGTTATTGCGGACTTCTCCTGGTTATTGCGGACTTCTCCCGGTTATTGCGGACTTCTCCCGGTTATTGCGGATTTCTCCCGGTTATTGTAGACTTCTCCAACACTGATGTTTACCAAGCCAAGCAGTTTCTGTGTCACTTACGTTACTCTACAAAAGAAGCTTCTCTTCCCCGAGAGAATCCTGTGTTCTCCCTAAATTCAATTCTAAGCTAGTCTAAAAATAGCATTCCCTGGGACCAAGTGGTGGTGCACCTGGTTGAGCGTACATGGTTCAGTGCTCAAGGACGCGGTTCGAGCCCCCAGTGCCCATCTGCAAGGGGAAAGCTTTGCAAGTGGTGAAGCAGGGCTGCAGGTGTCTCTCTCTGTCTCTATCCCTTCCCATCATGCCTTTCCCTCTCAATTTCTGGCTGGCTCTAGCCAATAAATAAATAAAGATAAAAAATTAAACCTTAAAAAATAGGAATTGATTTTAAAACAAACAAACAAAAAAACATCATGCCCATCCCTCCTCTTCCAGAAACATCTCTCCCCTGGCCTGTTCAGAGAGGCTGTCTGTGTGTGTGTGTGTGTGTGTGTGTGTGTGTGTGTGTGTGTGTGCTCCTGGGTGTGTGTGTGTGTGTGTGCGTTCATGTGTATTGATTTCACTGTTTGGTTTTTCTCACCAGAGTGGAAGCTCTATGACATGGGGACACGGTTTGAGTCCATGGCTATAGTCCTTGCACATAACACGGTAACAGGAAAGTGACAGCCTCTTTCTCTCTTTTTTTTCCTCTGTTGAATGAATGAATGAGCAAATAGGTCAATTGACATGTGTGTGACAATGTCTTCCTTCATGTTGTGTTGACGGTATTTCTCCTTGACCGACCAAGCACCCCCTCCTCATTCAGGCCGGGTGCACTCAGCCTGCAGAAGCAGACACATCCATCTGTGGACGGACAGGCTTCTAAATGGACTGTCACAGCCAGAGCTCACTGTGGATGCCCTCTTGCACGAACACTCATTTTCCTGAAGTGAACAAGTTTCTGAACGCAGCTTCACAACCTACACGATCAATCGCAGTAGTCAGCCACGCAGAAGGCAGCAGCCCAAGGTCAGATGACTCTCATCTGAGCCTGCATGGAGACTGCCTGTTTTCCAGGACTCCTAGCCGGCCCAGAATGTTCCTTTTGTTTTCTCATGAACAGTCTCAGTGTACGGCCTCTTGGCTTAAAAATTAACACACTGCAGGGGCTGGGTGGTGGTGCACCTGGTTAAGCATACACAGAGTGCTAAACATAAAGATCCAGGTTCAAACCCCCTACTCCCTACTTTTGGGGGGGAATGCTTCATAAGTGATGAAGTAGGTCTGCAGGTATCTATCTATCTATCTATCTATCTATCTATCTATCTATCTATCTATCTTTCCCTCCTCTCTCAATCTCTCTCTGTCCTATCCTATAAAATGGGGAAAAAAAGGTCACCAGGAGCAGTGGATTCCTAGTGCTGGCATCGAGCCCCAGCAATAACCTTGGAGGCAAAAAAAAAAAGCCTAGCACACTGCAAGTCCCTGCTAGTAAAGACTGTCAGTGACGGTGATGATGATGGTGTTGATTAGAATTATGATTATGGTGGTGATGAAATGATAGTATTTCTCGGACCACTGAAGTCCCCTGGTAGATGCAGCTTTGTCAGTCAGTAGCATTTATTATCCATCACGGGTTGTGCACTGCTCCAGGTGCCGAGCGAGGGCAGTGACAAAGGCCTGTGACATGAAGTCATTATCTTGGCCACTCAGTAAGGGTGTGCTGAGGGGTTCTTTACTGCACTTTAGTTTGGATGGTCACATGTGTATTTGGTTCTTCTTCTGTACATTTTTATTCTACGTCCAATGAATAGTTTATACATAAACATTTACTACAACCCAATGAAAAATCATGGAACTCACAATCTGGGATGGACAAAACAAAATGTGTAGTGTAAGAAGCATGGTAATGTTCTATGGAAATAAATCACAAGTCTGAATGAAACCATGCCTTTGCCCTCTGAGTTCTTTAGAAGCTGAACATATAAGTGAACAGGCATACGACAGTCTGATAAAAGAAAAAAAGAAATGTATTAATAGCAGGCACACCCCTGTGCTCTTGGCAAGGACCGAGAAAAATGCACAAGTCATCATGAACTCTGACCCATCATCTACAAAGAGCTTGGTTGATGCAGGGGCATTGGGAAGAAGGGGGTCAGCTTGGAAGGTTACTTGAAAGGGAGTGGGGAGGGGGGGTAGAGCAAAGACAAGTAACCCAGTCCCTTCCTTCCCCTCTGATAGATCTCCTGCAGACACATCCTTCTCTTTCAAAGGCACTCTCTACTCAGCCTTCAGGGACCCTTGAAGCTAACCTTTTGCTGATTCAGTCACCGGGAGCGTGATTCACTCTCAGCAAAGTGAACATTGTGGAAAGGTTGCAAATGTCCTTCAGACAGCCTCCAGGAGTCTCTCCCGTCTAAGTTTTTTTTTTTTTAATTTTTTATTTAAGAAAGGATTAATGAACAAAAACATAAGGTAGGAGGGGTACAACTCCACACAATTCCCACCACTCAATCTCCATAACCCACCCCCTCCCATGATAGCTTTCCCATTCTCTAGCCCTCTGGGAGCATGGACCCAGGGTCATTGTGGGTTGCAGAAGGTGGAAGGTCTGGCTTCTGTAATTGCTTCCCCACTGAACATGGGCGTTGACTGGTCGGTCCATACTCCCAGTCTGCCTCTCTCTTTCCCTAGTAAGGTGTGTCTCTGGGGAAGCTGAGCTCCAGGACACATTGGTGGGGTCTTCAATCCAGGGAAGCCTGGCCAGCATCCTGGTGGCATCTGGAACCTGGTGATTGAAAAGAGAGTTAACATACGAAGCCAAACAATTTGTTGAGCAATCATGGATCCCAAGCTTGGAATAGTGGAGAGGAAGTGTTAGGGAGGTATTCACTTCACCCGTCTAAGTTTTATTTATCCGTAATCTATTTAAAGTTGTTGGTGTGACAACTGGAAAGACAGCCCCACATCTGAGTGTGTAAGCCCAAAGGTTCCATGGTGTCTTGGGTTCGAATCCTGTCTCCACCCTCCAGGCTTTGCGACTCTGTAGACATGTATTAATCTCATTCGCTGAAGCAATAATCACCACACCATATTGAAATCATAAATTTGCTTGTTTTTTCTCCCCAGCTGAACTGTGGGAGCTTTGAAACTAGGGACTCTCTGCTTCTCCCAGAGATGAATATTTTCTGGAATGCATCAACAAACAATTTGGAAACCATCACTGACTCACTGACTTTCTGAACACAGCATTTCCCTACAAACAGAGGTAGAAACCACAGGACTTGAAGAGGTGAGAAGCATCTGGAAAGTGGTTTCCATGAGCAGCCAGAGAGAGCAGTCCACCAGAAAGCATTCCACCGAAACATTGTGGTCACGGCATCTCCGGTGACAGCACTGGGCCTTCTCAGCCACTGCCTTATGCTTAGAGCTACACGGGACGGGTTACTCGATGGAATTCAAAGTTGGCTTAATACAAAAGGGTTCCCTGGAGCTCCAGTCATGGCATTGCTTGGCGTTGCCTGCTCCTTGCCTCTCTGTAAGAGATTTCTGTGCCCCATGGTGTGTGTGCAGGTGGAACCTCTTTCTCCTCTGACATAACTCCAACATTCTCATTCAAGGACTGTGTGCTGTGTGCTGAGCGACTTCTGTTGACAAGTGGTGTAGATGGACCTTGTGGGGTGGCATTGCCTCCCACAAGAGTAGAAGAATGTTCCAAAAAAAAAAAAAAATCCATGGACTGCTGTGACTCAGACTGACCCCAACACTGATGAAGACCCCATTTCAGTAGCAAATAGAACAAGGGGCCAGGTGGTGGTGCACCCAGGTAAGTGCACACACTACAATGTACAAGGACCTGCTTTCCTTTTTTATTATTATTTAATTTTTTATTTATAAAAAGGAAACATTGACTAAACCATAGGATAAGAGGGGTACAATTCCACACAACTCCCACCACCAGAACTCTGTATCCCATCCCCTCCCCTGTTAGCTTTCCTATTCTTTATCCCTCTGGGAGTATAGACCCAAGGTCATTATGGGATGCAAAAGGTGGAAGATCTGGCTTCTGTAATTGCTTCCCCATTGAACATGGGTGTTGGCAGGTGGACCCATACTCCCAGCCTGTTTCTCTCTTTCCCTAATGGGGAAGGGCTCTGGGGAAGCTGAGCTCCAGGACACATTGGTGAGGTTGTCTACCCAGGGAAGTCTGGTCGGCATCATGCTAGCATCTGGAACCCGAGTAATGAGGGTTAAGGCTTGAAATTCCATGCCTGACATCTCTGGACACAGTCTGAAATGAAGCATGCTGAGGTGGTACTAGTTGTGTTGATTAGGTTGGGATCACTAGATGCAATATCATTTGGTATGAAGTGAGAGAAGCATGTAGGAAAGTGAGCCCCACCCTAGAGATTCCAGGACTGGGGGAAATATAGGCTCTATAGAGGAAGTGAGAGGTTCCTGCTGTCTTAGGGTTTAAGAAGACAATAGATAGTTATTGCTATAATCACATTATTTGGCAGTTGGGTTAACTTTGAAATATCCCTTTGTTAGGATTTGCTATATCATACACAACACCACCATAATTTATGTCCTTTGACATTATTTGTATATAGCTGTGCCACCAATTACTTCTGTTCTCCCTGGTCTAGGCTTTTAGGAGAGTCAACATATCAAAGACTCAGCCTATGATCTGTGCATTAAAAAGTTTGAGACACTCAATCAAAATCCAGGGTTTTTACTTTGGTGCCCTACTCTAAATTTAGTAAAATCCTGCAAAAGCAGTTTCCCTTTCTGTTCTTCTTTCTCAACTTCTGTTTATGAGTGGGATCATCCCATACTCATCTTTATCTTTCTGACTTAGCTCACTTAACATAATTCCTTCTAGCTCCATCCAAGACGGGTCAGAGAATGTGGTTTCATTGGTCCTAATAGCTGAGTAGTATTCCACTGTGTATATATACCACAGCTTTCTCAGCCACTCATCTGTTGTTGGGCACCTGGGTTGCTTCCAGGTTTTAACTACGAATTGTGCTGATATGAACATACGTGTATACTTATCTTTTTGGTTGGGTGTTATGGAGTCCTTGGGGTATATCCCTAAGAGAGGAATTACTGAGTCATATGGAAGGTCCATGTCTAGACTTGTGAGAGTTCTCCAGACTGATCTTCACAGAGCTTGAACCAATTTACATTCCCACCAGCAATGTAAAAGGGTTCCTTTGTCCCCACAGCCTCTCCAGCATTTGTTGCTGCTGTCCTTTTTGATGTATGCCATTCTCACAAGAGTGAGGTGGTATCTTAATGTTGTCTTAATTTGCATTTCTCTGACAATCAGCGACCTGGAGCAATTTTTCTTGGGTTTGTTAGCCTTTTGCATCTCCTCTGTAGTGAACGTTCTGTTCATATCCTCTGCCCATTTTTGGATGGGGTCATTTGCTTTTTTGTTGCCTGTTCCATTTGTAGACTTCCTTTGACAAGGAAGCTTGCTTGCCTCCGCTGGGTTTCATTCAAAGTCGGAAAGACAAAGACCATGACGTGACTTTCTCTGTCTTGAAAGCAAAATTCTCTCTCTCTCTTGCTGTGGCCTGAGGACCCAGACACCCAGCCCTCCGATACTCAGAAGGCCCTAGGCTTCTGTCAGAGCTGTTGTGGGAAGAAGCACAGACTCACATTCTCAGGGCTGCTGCTGTCCACATCTGGAGGTCTTCTCCACCATTGTTTTTTCCTTCCCACAGCTGGCACTAGGAAAAACGGACAGCCAGTGGGTCCTGTGGGACAAATAACAAAGCTAGGCCATCACCAACAAGGCCACCGCCCTAGGAGGCTGGAGGGGACAGTCAGTCTTTAGACTGTTTACAGTCTCAAACCCTGGTTTGGACAGCAGGTGCTAGGAACACATCCCTTCACCCCTCCCTCAATCCCTCCCTCCTTTCTTTCCTCCTGTCCTTCCTTCCTTCTTTCTTCTTTTTTTAAAATACATATATATTTATTATCTTTATTAGGTAGAGACAGCCGATAATTGAGAGGAAGGGGGAGAAAGGGAGGGAGAGAGACGTACGCAGGCCTGCTTCACCACTCGCAAAGCTTTTCCCCTGAAGATGGGGCCTAAGGGCTTGAACCTGGGTCTTTGCGCATTGTAAGATGTGCCCTCAACCAGATGCGCCACCACCCATCACCACTTTCCTCTCTTCCTTCCTCCCTCCTTCCCTCCTTCCTTCTTTCCTTTTTTCCTTCCTTCCTTCCTTTGTTCTTCTGATGGCTAGTTGACTCCAGGAACGCTCACATCCATCTAGAAAGGATGTCTCAGACCTGTGCCAGGACCCTTCTCCCTGCAGGAAGGGAGGACAGCAGGCGCAGCAAAGGGTGTATATAGGGCTGACGGGGGTGTGTTCCCTCTGTGAGAATCTGCAGGGAGTCCTTCTGCCCCACCGGACAGACACAGCATTGAATGCCAGCTGGCCTCCCTCCAGGGAGACTCTGCAGTCCCCTCTCCTCCTCTCTCCTTGCTTCTGCCCTGCCCAGCAGAGATGAGTCTCCTCACTGGCCTTTGTGGAGGTGAACTGTTGCTCAGGAGAAGACAGCAGGTAGGGGGGAGGCTCTGCCTGCCCTCACCCCTGCCCACACCTCTGCCCATACCAGTGCCCGCAGCAGGAGGAAAGCCGTCAACTCTCTCCTGGCATATGTGGGGCCAGATGCCCACAGTCTCATTTTTATGGAATTAGATCATCCGTGGGACCAGCTCGATGCTCAGTCATTTGTCACCCCGTCGCAGGAATGCCGTGTCCTCACATGGAAAGAATGCCGTGCCCTCGACATTTATTTCTGGCCCAGTTTTTCCCAGCCCGGAGATGGAGGCGTCAGCTGACAGATAAGCTGAGCAAACAGAGCTCATCCCTGCAGAGCCCTTAACTTGCTGCAGATGCTCCCAGAAGAGGCTCAAGCAGGGCCTGGCGACAGGGAGACGGGGGGCCCAGGGCTCAGGGTCACTCAGAAGGGGCCAGGAAGGGCCTCAGGCCCAGAGCATCCAGGCTGGAGGGATGATGCTCCACGTCAAAGCCAGCAGCAAGCTCTCACCTGCTCACCCCAAAGCTGTATTCTCCAAGGCCTGGGTGGTGGCGCACTTGGTTGAGCACATGTGCTACCAAGCACAAGGACCCGGGTTCGAGCTCCCACTCCCCACCTGCCAGGGGAAACTTCAACAACAGTGAAGCAAGTGTTGTGGGTTTTTCTTTCCTTCTCCCTCTCTAGCTCCCTCCATCCCCTTTTAATCTCTTTTTGTCCTGTCAAATAAAGGAAAAAAGGAAAAAATGTTTGTGGAGAATGAGTGGCAGAAAGAAAAAGAAAGAAAGGAAAGAAGGAAAGGAAGAAAGAAAGAAAGAAAGAAAGGAAGGAAGAAAGAGGGAGGGAGGAAGGAAGAGGGAAGAAGAAAGGAAAAAGAAAAAAAAAGAAAAAGGTATGCTTTCTTCTACATTAAAAAAAAAAATGGTGGGGCCAGACAGTGTGGTTAAGTGCACACTTTACAGTGTGCAAGGACCCAGGTTCAAGTCCCTGGTCCCCACTTGCAGTGGGAAAGCTTCACGGTGGTGAAGTGGACTGCAGGTATCTCTTTCCCTGTTTCTCTCCCCATTCTCAATTTTTCTCTGTCTCTAGTCAATTAAAAAAAAATAAAAAGAATAAATTGGCAGCTTTTAGGGACACTTCTTCCCCCCCCCCCATTTTTGCCCTTGGTATGCATTTTCGTATCTCCAGCTTTGATTGTTTTATTCAGATATATCTGGGTGGCAGCACACCACGACGCCAGAGCTTTCTGCGCTGCCACGGCACTCCACCACATGGTGCTGGGGCTTGAACCTAGGTCACTCACATGACAAGACAGACTTGCTACCTGGTGAGCTACTGCCCCAGCCCCTACATTTAGTCTTCTAGCTGTCTTCTAGTCTGTCTTCCCTTATCCAGGGCTAGGCTGTGTCATGCGATTACACAACAGGAAGTCAGTGTGTGTGGGGAGGGGGTAGTATTTGGCTATAGATTTTTTCCACGCTTAGGAAAAAAAAAGGGGAGGGTGTTTTTTTGATGGGAAGGGAAACATTGGTCAAAATGAATAAGCTTTGGCTTGAAACCTCAGGCTAGTATTTGTATTTCTGGTCGTATCTGATTTGTATGCGCTGTTTTGTCCTCAGCTGTTTGTGCAGATGTGTCACTTAATGTAAGAACCAGGCACCCGGGAGCACGATGGTGGCGCAGCCGGTGAAGTGCAGGTGGTGCAAAGCGCAAGGACCTGTGTAAGGATCCCTGTTCAAGCCCCCGGCTCCCCACCTGCAGGGGAGTCACTTCACAAGCAGGTCTGCAGGTGTCTGTCTTTCTCTCCCCCTCTCTGTCTTCCCCTCCTCTCTCCATTTCTCTCTGTCCTATCCAACAATGACAACGACAATAATAAACCTCAAGGGCAACAAAAGGGGGTGAAAAAGAGCGATGCACCCAAAACACGTAAATGGGAAGCGGGGGGGGGGGGGTGTGGTGGTGGTAGGACCCAGCAGCTTGATTGGGAGCAAATTCCAAGCGACACTAATGAATCCTGTCACTTAAGCAAATTCCTGCACTTTGCAAACCTCAATTTCAGAGAACAAAAGGAAAAATAAAATTCCCTTACCTGCTAAGGTGATCGGGAAAGGGAAAGGGAAAGGATTCATATACAAACATATTATTTTACCTGAAATAAGAAAAAAGTTTTCGGGGGGCCAAGCTGTGGCACACTGGGTTAAGCACACATAGTAGGAGCACAAGGACCCACGCCAGGATACGAGTTCTAGTCCCCAAATCCCCATCTACAGGAGGATCCTTCAGGAACACTGAAGGAGGTCTGCAGGTGTTTCTCTTTTTCTCTCCATCTCTACCTCCCCCCCTCAATTTCTCTCTGCCTGTCCCAAAAAAATGAAAACAAAACAAAACAAAAAGGCTATCAGGAGTAGTGGGTCTGTAGTGCTGACAATGAGCCCCAGCGATAACCCTGGGGGAAAAAAAAGGTTTGTGTATGTCGATGCTTAACTTTAGTACTGATGTGACAAAGACTTTTCTGGGGCTTGTGGTACCTAGCTCATGCATGCAGCCTTATCAGGAATCATGTCGGGAGGGAAAAATGTTGTTAATGTTTTGCCAAAGATATTTTCACAGAGCAATGCATGTGTGTACGTCATACATATATGCACAGGTATGTTCTCTGTGTGTGTGTGTGTAGTTTTTTTTTTTCTCACTAGAAAAATTATCAAAGATCCATGGACCAGAGGATCCATTCAAGACACATACAAATGTTTTCTTTTTTTCTCTAAAGATTGCAAGAAGGAAAAGAAAAATCAGTTAAACAGAAGGCTGAATATGGGATGATCTCACTCATGGGCTGAACTTAAGTAACAAGAAGGAAAAGGGAGACCTAAAATAAAACTCGGACTGGTTGGATTTATTGAGCTAAGGCAAAGAACTCTGGGGAAGAGGGCAGGGAGAAGGGTGGGCTGGAAGGGGACCTCTTAGGTCCTGGTACAGGATGGTAGAACTAATTTGGAAATGTGAATGTTTTGCAGACACCTGTCCTGGTGAGATGAGAATGTTTATCCTGTACTGTAAGCCATTAACTACCCAATAAAAG
Organism: Erinaceus europaeus; assembly: GCF_950295315.1. Classification (NCBI taxonomy): domain Eukaryota; kingdom Metazoa; phylum Chordata; class Mammalia; order Eulipotyphla; family Erinaceidae; genus Erinaceus; species Erinaceus europaeus. The sequence continues at coordinate 4,876,103 of NC_080180.1, read as the reverse complement.
AAAAGGGGGCCAGGCAGCGGCGCACCTGGTTGAGTACACATAGTACTAAGTGCAAGGACCCATGCAAGGATCTGGGTTCAAGCCCTGTCTCTCCACCTGCAGTGGGAGGACACATCACAAGCAGTGAAAAAGATCTGCAGGTGTCTGTCTTTCTTTGTCCCTCTTTCTCTTCCCTTCCTTTATTTCTCTCTGTCCTGTCCAATAAAATGGGGGAAAATGGCTCTAGGGGGAAGAGAGAGAGAGGGAGGGAGGGAGGGAGGGAGGGAAAGAGAGAGAGAGAGAGGAAGAAAATCTTACCAATCTTATAAATGGATTACACACACACACACACACACACACACACACTCACACACACACACACACTCACACACTCACACACACACACACTCACACACACACACACACACACACACACTCACACACACACACACACACACTCACACACACACACACTCACACACACACACTCACACACACACACACACACACACACTCACACACACACACACTCACACACACACACTCACACACTCACACACACACACACACTCACACACTCACACACACACACACTCACACACACACTCACACACACACACTCACACACACACACACACACACACACTCACACACACACACACACACACACTCACACACACACACTCACACACACACACTCACACACACACACACACTCACACACACACACACACACACACACACACACACACACACACACACAGCTTTCTGGACAGACTCAGTTCAGAGGACAAATTTTAGTGACTTATGTGCCCCCTATCTAACCCGCTGATGTCAGCCTATTACTGTGTCTCTGGGAGCCACCCCCTCCCCCAGGTGACCATCAAGGCTGTGGGATCCCCTCCTCCAGATGCCCCTAGCATAAATCACCATGTCTGTGGACTAATTCACAATGAGCCAAATTCATTGCTTCCTTACTGACAGAAGGCCCTGCAAAGGAGCAATGAGTTCTCCTCTCTCCTCTTTCTCCTCTCTCTTTCTCTCCTTATCGCTCTCACAGGAGAAACATAAAAGCTTTAACGTTTCTCAGTGATGTGATATACAAAAAAGATACTGCACGTCTCCGTTTCACTCTATTATTATTAATCATCAATTACTTTGTCCAGAGCATTGCCCAGCTCTGGCTGATGGTGGTAGAGGGGATTGAACCTGGGACCTCAGAGCCTCAGGCAGGAAAACCTGAGCATAAATCACTGTGCTGTCTCCCTGGCCCCACTCAACTAATTGACTCAGCTCCTTGACAATGTCCTAAATGTCTATCTTTCTAAAAATGCTGAGGAGAAACACAAACTATTAAATAGAAGCAGAGACAGCATCCTAGTCAATCTCCTAAACCTTCACCTCCTGCCCCTTTACCTCTTGCCCCTTCACCTGCCCCTTCACCTGTCCCTTCACCTCCTGCCCCTTCACCTGCCCCTTCACCTCCTGCCCCTTCACCTGACCCTTCACCTGACCCTTCACCTCCTGCCCCTTCACCTGACCCTTCACCTGCCCCTTCACCTCCTGACCCTTTACCTCCTGACCCTTCACTCCTGGCCCGTCACCTCCTGAACCTTCACCTCCTGACCCTTCACTCCTGGCCCTTCACCTCCTGACCCTTCACCTCCTGACCATTCACCTCCTGACCCTTCACTCCTGGCCCTTTACCTCCTGACCCTTCACCTCCTAACCCTTCACCTCCTGACCCTTACCCCTTCAGCCAGAATGACTCTCAGTGCTTGGACCTGAATGTGTCCCCCCAAGTTGTGACACTTGTTTCTTTAAAGTGTGGAGTGCAGTCCCTCCAGAGCACAGAGGCCACATTGCCTCTCCCGTGATGTCCCCAGGCAGGTGTGGTTTGAAATTCTACTCTCCAGTCTCCATTTATGGCTTCAAATCGCTATAACGCAGCTTCACATCAGACAAAGCAGTGTAGTGTTTTCCGAGGCTCTGGGCAGAAGGCTCTGCTTTGTCTTCCACAGGAGGAGAGGCAAAACTCCTGACAGAATCCAAGCTTTGTGGGGTGTTAGAGCACCACACGTACAATGGAGCTTCCAGAGGCTGCAGGTTCAATCCCCAGCACCCCCTAAGTCAGAGCTGAGCAGTGCTCTGGGCTTTTCTCTCTCCCGTATTCTTCTTTCATGATAAACAAAGTTTTTATTAGTGATTTGAGACTTATTTACAAAATTATGAGACAACAGGGGTGCAATTCCACACCATCCCCATCACCAGAGCTCTGTGTCCCCATTCCCTCCACTGGAAACTGCAGTGGGTCTCCCAAGGCCACAGGTATGGGCTGACTGCGACTTCTATGTACATTCCCATTTTTTCCTGTGGCCCCTGCCTTCTCTTCCTTTCTAAGTCACATCTATACCTATTGCTACTTTTGAATGTTCTTCCTTTTCCCCCCCTTTTCTCTCTGGGACTTGGGATTCTAATGGGATTGGAGTTCAGAGCCGGGACTTGGGATTCTGATGGGATTGGAGTTCAGAACCCTCTGGTCATCTTCCCTTAACATTACTTCTTCCTGGGGATATAGGCCAACATTCTCTGGGGGGGGGGGGGGGGTGCAGAAAGTGGATGTTCTTTCTGGCTTCTGTAATTCCTTCTCCACTGGACTTTTTATTTGATTTTTTTATTTATTAATTGGAAATATTGACAAGACCATAGGATAAGAGGGGTGCAATTCTACACAATTCCCACCACCAGAAGTCCCTATCCCACTCTCTTCCTTGAAAGCTTTCCTATTTTTTATCCCTCTGGGAGTATGGACCCACGATCATTGTGGGGTGCAGAAGGTGGAAGGTCTGTTTTCTGTAATTGCTTCCCCGCTGAACATGGGTGTTGGCAGGTCAATTCACACACCCAGCCTGTCTCTCTTTCCCTAGTGGGGCAGGGCTCTGGAGAGGTGGGACTCCAGGACACATTGGTGGGTTCATCTTCCCAGAGCAGTCCAGTTGGCATGGTAGCATCTGGAACCTGGTGGCTGAAAAAAGAGTTCACGGGGGAGTCAGGCGGTAGCTCAGCGGGTTAAGCGCAGGTGGTGCAAAGCACAAGGACCCGCGTAAGGATCCTGGTTCGAGCCCCCGGCTTCCCACCTGCAAGGGAGTCGCTTCACGGGCAGTGAAGCAGGTCTGCAGATGTCTGTCTTTCTCTCCCCCTCTCTGTCTTCTCCATTTCTCTCTGTCCTATCCAACAATGACTACAGCAGTAACAACAATAATAACTACAACAATAAAACAACAAGGGCAACAAAAGGGAATAAATAAATATAAAGGAAGAAAAAAGAGTTCACATATAAAGCAGAACAAACTGTTTACTCATCTTAAACCTAAAGGTAAGATATTGCAGATGAAGATTTGGGGGTCTCCATTTTGGATTTTTTTCTTCTAAAGTGAGAATTGAGACTGTCTAGCCCCAGCTTCAAGTCCTGTAAGAAATGAGCCCCACCTGCCCCCCATCCCTGCACTTTAATTAGACCCCTGACCACATTCACCACAGCCTGCCTTGGCCATGATTAGCTAAAGACACAGCATGTGTCCTCCCTAATCAATTTTTTTCCCCTCATCCTTTGAATAGAGTGTTCTCATTCACAAAGCCCAGTGCTTTGCTGAGTCCTCCTCAGCTACCTCAGTTTCCTGTCCAGGGACAAAGGCTCTGAGTGCCCCTGGGATCTCGTGAAAGCAGAAATGGGCCAGGCTTGGGTCTCGCTACTTGTGCCCCTGGCAACAACAGCCAGCTGGCCACGTTGGTCCAGGGTGGGAACGAGCGAGAGAAAAGCAGAAAATACAGAGCCCCGCTGGGCATCATGCTGGTGGGGCTTGTGGGTTGGCAGCAGGCATAGCCTGGTTCCTGTGTGCACAGCCCTTCTCCCCAGGGTGCTGGGAGCCTCACAGGCACAGAGCAGGTGCAGGCTTGCCCGCTCCATTTAGGAAGCTTCCATTCACTCGGTGCCAGAAGGCTGGCGGCCAGCTGAGGAAGGCTTGGCCTGGCTGTGGGTGGTGTGAGGGGCATGACCACTGGGCCTGCAAGACCCCTGTGGGCAGCAACCTAAGAGACCCTCAGGCCACCTCCTCAGAGTCTGGGGCTGTGACAGCTATGGGGCCAGCCAGGCTAGGCTGATACGGAGCTCCTGACTGGGAAGGAGGTCTCTAAACACATGACAGCAGGCAGCAGAGCGCTGGATGGGGGAAGACAGCCACTGATCACCGAAAGTCTGTGTCCCATGCCCAGCCCCATAGATAACCACATTTTTGTTTTCACACGTGTATGCTCAATTCTCTTTTTAAAAATTACTTCTTTTTTTAAAATCTTTTTATTTATTTATTTATTATTGGAAGAGACAGAAAGAAACTGAGAGGGGAAAGGGAGATAGAAAGGGGCCAGACAATTGAAGGGTGGGACAGCCCTCAGAGCAGTTCCCAGGACAGCCACGAGGGAGGAGAATTTGCAAGGATGTGGGGAAGTCTTTGATGCAGTCCATCTGAAGAGGCGAATTCAGAGGGAAACGGGAGCATCAGACCAACCATCAGAGAAAACAGCCACACAGGATGTCTGTGGGACCCAGTTCAACGGAGCTTCTCGTCTGAATTCTGTCAACACCCACAGTAGATGACGCCCACCAGCTCACTTGCTCTTGTGTAGCCATGCCTCAGAGATTGGTCTAGCTGAAACACAGTCTGCACGTAAGTGTTTCTGACTGCCACCGAAGGGAAATGAATCTGCCCCCCCCCACCAAGGACCCCAGCATGCAAGATGGGGCGGGTGGGACAGAGAAGGGAGAGGACCACTGAGTCACTGGAGCTGGAGGCCCAGGGATAAATTCAACAAACCCACCTCCCTACACTTAGCTGTGTTTGTCTTTCAGCCCAGTGTCAAGTACTTTCTCACCACACCATACTGTTGGGGTTTTTTTAGAATATTTATTTTATTTATTTATTCCCTTTTGTTGCCCTTGTTTTTACTGTTGTAGTTATGATTGTTGTCATCGTTGTAGGATAGGACAGAGAGAAATGGAGAGAGGAGGGGAAGACAGAGAGAGGGAGAGAAAGACAGACACCTGCAGATCTGTTTCACCACTTGTGAAGCGACTCCCCTGCAGATGGGGAGCCGGGGGGCTTGAACAGGGATCCTTACACTGAACCTTGTGCTTTGGCGCCACGTGCGCTTAACCTGCTGTGCTACCACCTGGCTCCCCATACTGTTGTTTTTAAATCTCCATTCTGTTCTTTTTTTCTTTTCCTTTTTCTCTTTCTTTTTCTTTATTGGAGATTAATAGTTTACAGTAGTTTGTACATGTGTAACATTTCTCAGTTTTCCACATAATTTTTCAACCCCCTGTAGGTTCCCGGACCTAAAACCCTCCCCCCCACCCACCCCAGAGTCTTTTACTTTAGTGCTGCACATCAACTCAGTCCAAGCTCTGCCTGTGTTTTCTTGTTTTTCAACTTCTTTTTTGTTGTTGTTGTTGTTGTTGTTATTAGTGATTTAATAATGAGCAACAAGATTGTGGGATAAAAGGATTATAATCCCATACAATTCCCACCACCAGAGTGCCATATCCCTTCCTCTCCATCGGAAGGTTCCCTATTCTTTATCCCTCTGGGAGTCTGTGGGGTGCAGAAGGCGGCAGGTCTGGCTTCTGTAATTGCTTCTCCACTAGACATGGGCATTGACAGGTTGATCCATACTTCCAGCCTGTCTCTATCTTTCCCTAGTGGGGCAGGGCTCTGGGGAGACCATACCATGAAGTTAATGAGTGCAGCTCTGGGAGATTTGAGAACTGGGAGTATTTTCACTCATTTTCTCTGCATCACTCACCTATGGTGCTGGTGCTGTGTCCACGCTGTGGCTGAGAAAACAAAGGCACAAAGGACAGTTGACTTCATCTCGGTCACAACAATTCAGGGGGGATGAGTTTGGATTGGAGCCCAACACATTAGGTTCCAGAGCAAAAATCTTATCCTTTATTGGTATAATAACACCAATACCAATGTGTAAGGACCCAGGTTCAAGCCCGCAGTCCCCAATTGCAGGGGGAAAGTTTTTGCAAATGGTGAAGCTGTGATGCAGATATATATAAATTTTGCTTGTTTTTAATGCCTGAGACCCTGAGCCTGCCCTCTCTGGGGTGGGGGTGGAGGGGCAGTTCTGCTGATGTGTGGCATTCCACCTGCTGGAGAAGGGCCCTCTCTCCTACATGCTAGAGAGGCCCACACACCAAAGGGCACCTTGTTTGGAGAAGTTCCAGAGTTATTTTCAAATTCCCAGCTTTCTCGAGCCCTCTGGCCATCTTCCCCTAACATTTCTCCCTATCTGGGAGTAGGGACCAAAATTCTTTATGGGGTGCTTAAGGTGGGAGTTCTAGCTTCTGTAATTTCTTCTCCACTAGACCTGGGTGTTGGCAGATCCATACCTGAGCTCTAGAGAGCTTGTGAGTTTGGTGTGGGAGACAGAAAAAGCAGCTTGGTCTAATGGAGGGCTGAACACATTAAGTGCTCGGTGCCTCACCAAATGACATGTGTGTAGGTACTCATAGAATGGATGAGTGAATGAGTGAATGCATGAATGGACATATCCCCCAGAGGCCAAGTTTGGGCAGACCGTTCTGTATGTGTGGCTCTCAGCACAGGGTTTATTTCTCTCCCCCCTGCTTTGCATACCTACCCAGCAACTGAAATCTGACTCCTCCAGGCAGATTAGTCCAGGAAGCCTTTAGCGATGCCTTCCTAGGTCAGTGCAGATCCACACTTGTTCCCCCCCCTCTTGTTTTTCATTCTGCTCAAGAGACACCACAGTGCCAGAGCTTCCCCTGCTGCCTGGGCACTCTGATGTGGTGCTGTGGCTCAATCCTGGGAAGCTTGCAGGGCAAGGCATGCACCCTGCCAGGTTAGCTAGTCCTCAGCCTGACTGTCACTCTCAGTAGACCACTTATTGCAGGCTTACTGCTTCAAGCTGAATCCACATCCCAAACACTGAGGGTGCCAGACAGGGTGAGCTCACTGACTGGAGACTTTGGCTGTGACAAAGCAGAGGCTGGCTATGCTAGCATCCTACACCCATCCTCTCTCTCCCTCTCTCTCTCTCTCTCTCTCTCTCTCTCTCTCTCTCTCTCTCTCCCTCTCTCTCTCCTGGATGTCGCTAACATTCATCTCGGAGTCATTCAGGTCAGTCTGTGTCTGAACCCCACTTGATTCATTTGGGAACTGTCTTGGCCATGCTCACATGTGAAGGGATGGACCCTTAGCTACAACACTACACAGAACCCTGAGAGGCAGGTCCAGGGGGTGCCTGACACCAGTCTCCACCACCCTCTTCCATCCTCACAAGAGAAAACACTGCAGGATGTGAGGGAAGGACTTCTCTCTCAGACCTTGACTCCTGCAGGGAGTCAGGACTGTTCACCACGTCAGTTTCCTTGAATATAAAATGAGATCATTGGAACTGATAGTCTCAGTGTCTTTTTTAACCTCCAATGACTGTGATTATTTAACAGGAAAGAAATGTCCGTTACTCAGCTAGAAAGAATCTCTGGCACCTAAAGTCTATTTTGAAGGAAGTGTAGCTTAGTAGTAAAATGTGACCTTTGAAGTACCCTGGAGAGCCAGGAACATGCTTGCAGATGCAAATGTCCTCTTTAACAGCAAGGACACCAACTAAGGGATCTTCAAGAGTCTCAACTGAGTGAGAAGGAAGCTGCATTGGCTAAGCATCAAAACCATTTCCCCCCCAAGCCAGTCACAAGCAAGTATGTAAGGCTGGTAAGAGACTGATTTTGCCTTTTAGATCTTAGCTTCCTATCCTGGGAAAATCAGGCCAGTACACTGAGCCCAGTGAGCCCTGGACTCAGAGCTGAGCCCACAGCCCAGGTGGTACCTCGGCCAGAGAAGACTGTTCTGATGGGTGTCTCCCTGACCCCTTCTTCCTCCCCTTAAAATCCACCAGTCAAGTCCAGATACTGCACACATCCCAGACCTGCCTCCCCGGCTTGGTTTAAGGAAGTATGTGACACTGACATGCTTATGTGCTTCAAGAATAGCCAAATATTCCAGAGGTCTAATGTGACACTCAGTGACATCAGATATAAATGGTCCCCCAAACTGCTTTTATTTTTTTAAAGAATATAGGTTGACACTTTGTATTTATTTATTTTTCCTTTGTGGTATTAATGGTTTATAATAAATGCAGTTGTTGGTACATGTATAACATTTTGTTATTTTTTTTAAAATATTTATTCCCTTTTGTTGCCCTTGTCGTTTTATTGTTGTAGTTATTACTGTTATTGTTACTGATGTCATCATTGTTGGATAGGACAGAGAGAAATGGAGAGAGGAGGGGAAGACAGAGAGGGGGAGAGAAAGACAGACACCTGCAGACCTGCTTCACCACTTGTAAAGTGACTCCCCTGCAGGTGGGGAGCCGGGGGCTCAAACCAGGATCCTTAGCCGGTCCTTATGCTTTGCACCACCTGCACCACCTGCACTTAACCCGCTGTGCTACTGCCTGACTCCCGACATTTTGTTATTTTTATTTATGGGATAGAGACAGACAGACATTGAGAGGGAAGGGGAGCTAGAAAGGAAGAATAAAAGAGAGACACCTGCAGCCCTGCTTTATTCGCTGCTTGTGGAGCCTGAAGATGGGGAGGAGGGACTTGAACCTGGGTCCGTGCACATGATAACTATGCACTCAACCAGGTGCAGCACTGCCTGGCCCCTTCCTAAAACTTCTTTTATCCTGAGTTACAATGGGCTCATTAGTTCCAGGTGCTCAAGAGAAAGGTATAGGTGAATCTACTTGACAACTAAATGCTCGTGGGTTCAGAGAACTTCCTATGTGGGGGTGGGGATGGGAGACCCCAAGAGGTATGAGCAACACACACACCATTCAAGCTTTGGTTACATGATTCTCAAAAATGATTTCCTTTTTTTCATATGAAATAGAATGGAAGTCTCACATGAGAGGGGAACAGAGAAGCTAGCACACCACCCTGGGACTCAGGTCTCATGCAAGTCCTCTGCTTTACCAGCTGAGGCATTTCACCGGTGAGAAATTCACTTCTTATTTTTTTTTTAATATTTATTTATTTATTCCCTTTTTGTTGCCTTATTGTTTTTATTGTAGTTACTATTGTTGTTATTGATGTCGTTGTTGTTGAATAGGACAGAGAGAAATGGAGAGAAGAGGGGAAGACAGAGGGGGAGAGAAAGACAGACACCTGCAGACCTGCTTCACAGCTTGTGAAGCGACTTCCCTGCAGGTGGGGAGCTGGGGGCTCGAACTGGGATCCTTAGGCCAGTCCTTGTGCTTTGGGCCACCTTGCACTACCGCCCAACTTCCTCACTTCTTCTTTTAATATTTATCTTTTTTAACTCAATAGGACAGAGAGAAGTTGGGAGGGAAGGGGAGATAGAAAAGATAAAGAGAGACACCTACAGTTCCTGCCTCACCACTTATGAAGCCTCCCCCTTGTGGACAGGGACAGAGGGCTCGAACCTGGATCCTTTCACTTGGTCATGTTCGCACTTAACTGGCAAATTCATTTCTTCTCTTCACAGTTCTTGAGCCGACAGTCACCAGGCCAGATGCATTCTGATCAAGCCCTCTGGAAAAAGCCCCCTGAAGCAGCAAAAGAGATCTGAGATTGGAGTTGTCAAGAGTTTGGAACAGCACAGGCAAAACCCCTGGTTTACAGTTAGATAGAACAAAGCATATGCCTGTGTGTGCGTGACTGTCTATTTCTTGGTTTGCATGGTTGTAGATGTGTGTGCAGGTGTACCTGTGCAGTGTGGGTGTGCTTCACTATGAAATAGGCGTGGAAAAAGAGTTGCAGCAAAGCATGCCCTATCCTGGCTCAGAGTCAGAGCACAGGACTTACACACTTGAGAGTCCAGCTTTAATACCAGATGGATACCACTTGATGCCAAGGCTGAGTGGTGCTCTTGTCCTCTCTCTTTCATTATAAACAAACAAGTAAATAATCAAATGATCCAACAACGACGACATCAGTCATAACTACAACAATAAAAAAACAACAAGGGCAACGAAAGGGAATAAATAATAAATAAAAAAATAATCAAATGAACAGGTAAGTCTTAAATTATGCAGCACTACAAATACACGGCTCCTAGCCATTTTTCCCCATGTTATTGACTAGAACAGAGAGAGAAATTGAGAGAAGAGGGGAGATAGAAAGGGACAAAGAAAGAGAGACGCCTGCAGATCTGCTTCGCAGCTTGTGAAGCATCCTCCCTTCATCCGGGGAGCCGGGGGCTCGAACCCGGATCCTTACGCAAGTCCTTGTGCTTCATACGATGTTTGCTTAACTGGGTGCGCCACAGCCTGGCCCCTTTGATCATCATGCTGTTAAGGTAAGCAGGAAACTGCATTTTTCAGAGAAGCTCAAGGGAGAGAGCTGGTGGCCCGGCCTCCACTGACATGGCGCAGGGACATCTCAGTGACAGTGGGGAGGATACCTCCTCAGAGAATCCCATCAGCCTCCTGGGCACCAGATCTTCCCCCTCCTGCCCACAGAAGGTGATACAGGGCTACAGGTTTTGAGAGTGTGGATCCTGGAGTCAGAGGAGTTGGGTTTGAATCCTGCTTCACCACGGACTAGCTCCATGACCCCCTAAGCCTCACTCTCTTTGCCTTGAAAATGGGAGCAAGGACACCCACTCACTTCAGGAAGCTGCGGAAAGGGCCTGATGGGGCAGTGCATTTGGCCACTTAGTGAAATGCCTTTCACTTCACAGGGGCACAGTGAAGGCTTCATGTCTCGGACTTGGACTTGTCCTGTCTTCTCTCTCAGGAGTCATCAAGAGGGCGCATGAACTGGAAATGATGCTCTCTGGCCTCTGTGCTGTGAGAAGTGGAGAGGGGACCCAACCCACTCACCCCTGCATGACAAGAGAGAGGTGGCTTCTGCCCAGGCATGCACACCCCTGGCCAGGTTCCTTTAGGTGCTGCCCTGACCCGGCTTTGCCCCGCAAGAATATGTGAGTGTCCACAGTGAGATGGCAGGATCCAGCCGTTACTGTGGGAACTGTCCCAGAGGTGCCAAAAGGTAGCCCAGTTGCTTCCTCCTGGGACTTTCCTGCGTGACCATGTGGGCTGCAGGAAAGAAAGGAGGGCTTTGTTTCTGGCCAAAGAAAAATAAATGGCTGGGCAGGAAGTGGTGCCTTCATAGTGTTTCTTTCTCTGACTTCTCTGGATCATAAGCTCCAAAGCAGAGGCATCTCTGTTGCTCGTGGTGAAGGCTGGTGTAGCCCCTGCTCCAGATTACTCACCCTGACTTACCTTCAGGAGTGAGCCCAGTGCTTTTCAACGGTTCTTTCAAACCTGTCTTTTGCTTTATTCTCATCTTGCTTTCTCGTTCTATGGCAGAGACAGACAGAACTACCAAAGAGATTGCCAAGTGATGAAACCAATCCATTTAAAAGTATCTGTCTTAGATTCCCTGTCTGCACAAAGACTTGTGTGGGGATATATGCAGACTAATTACGTAACCTCATCACTGACATCTGCACCCCTGTGTCAACAGATAAAGAAACACGTACAGAGAGAAGCCGGGGTGGGGGGTGGCTACCAGTAGTCCAGGGACACTTGAGCAGCTGATGTGCCAGGAATTGAAGACAGGAGCGCCCCCTTCCCCGCCGCCACACACACACACACACACCGTTTACCCGATTTGATTATTTCTCCACAGTCTCCACTCCAGAGGAAAGATAACAACCAAGCTTTCTTGGAAAGCACCATGTTTTTTAGGCCATGTTTCTTTTGGAGTTGTTCTGGAGACAGCATTAAAATTCGAGGCAAGGGACAGACAGAATGTCTATCTGGTTGTTATTAGTGTCTTGGACACTCCAGATGAAACGCTTCTAGTTAGCAATTGAAAGTGTCGATCAAATAGTGGTCTCCCGGCCAACCAGAATGCAGATGGACCCTGATGGCTTGGCACTCGGGGCTTAGCATCTGAACATTTGGAGGTACAGCATGATGAACCGTGCGTTAGATTTCAGCAAAGCCATGGAGAAGGACCCTTGCCTCTCTGGGGCTGAGCAACACCACAATTGTACAGCCAGGAAAAAAGAAAAGAAAAGAAAAGAAAAGAAAAGAAAAGAAAAGAAAAGAAAAGAAAAGAAAAGAAAAGAAAAGAAAAGAAAAGAAAGATATATATCCATGTATAATGAGGTTTGGGGTCTGCCAAGGCAGTGACACTTCCCCATGAAGCCACACACCCCAACATATCTGAAGCAGCTCTGCTGGGCAGAAGAGATGACTCAGTGCATTGGAGCGCAGGATTTACATGTGAGAGGACCCAGGTTCAATTCCTCATTATGCCTTATGCCAGAGATGAGCAGTACTTAGCTCTCTGTCTCATAAAAATTTAAAAAAAAAGGTAGACTATAAAAAGTAAGTACATGGGGGCTGGGCAACAGCGCACCCAGCTAAGCACACATAGTACGAAGCACAAGGACTCTCATGCAGATCCAGGTTCAAGCCCTCACTCCGCACCTGCAGAGGGCGATGCTTCACAAGCCGCGAAGCAGGTCTGCAGGCATCTCTTTCTCTCTCCCTCTCTATCTCCCCCTCCTCTCCCAATTTCTCTCTGTCCTAACAACTAAAATGGAAAAGAAAAAAAAAAGTGGTCATCAGGAGCAGTGGATTTGTAGTACTGAAAGCAAGCCACAGAGATAACTCTAGAGAAAATAAATAAACGATATAAATAAATAAATAACTGTTCCAGTGCTCGAAATCAATGGGGTGGGTGGCCATGTATTAAATAATCAGCTTCACAGCTACTTCTGGGCTTCATTTTACCAACTGAGACTAGATTGTAAGCATAATGAGATGGGAAGGGGGGCCGGGTGGTGGCACACCTGGTTGAGCACACATGTCACAATGTGCAAGGACCCCTGGTCCACAGCTGCAGGGGGAAATCTTTGCGAGCAGTGAAGCAGTTCAAAGGTGTTTCTCTCCCTCTCTATCACCCCTTTCCCTCTCAATTTCTGGCTGTCTCTATCCAATAAATAAAGATAATAACAAAATTTTTAAAAAGTAAATAGACAAAATTTAAAAGAGAAGAGAGAGAGAGAGAGAGATGGGTAGGCATTCAGATGTGAATTGCTGAAATAACACGAGACCTTACTGCACACATGCAAGTTATGTTGCCATAGAAGACTATCTCCCCGTCAGTCTGAGTAAACTATTACATAACAGCTAAGCTATAATAAAATCCTGATTCCAAATCAAATAAGTCTCCCAGACTTCTCAAATGAGTCACCAACAGCTTTATAAACATACAAAATACTTGACAAGGAAGTCTCTGATAATTTTTTAGTAATTATGCCTGCAAATTGTTCCCTGCTGACATCATCATTCGAAAATGGGTTCCCACAAGTGTGCATTGCCACTGCAGTCTGCTCATTAATCACAGATGCTTTGAATATTTCTGTCATTATTAGGTAAGTCTTGGGGTCTGCGTGATGCCATGGTGCTCTTCTTAGGGGAATTTTTAAGTAGTAGAAATCAGGGAGATCAAAGCTGACAGGTTGACTGGTTTATGTTTCTTGTAGCCTTAAAGAAAAAAAAAAAGGGTGAGAGAGAAGGTCGGGGCTTTTTGGCAGAGGTGGTGGCGGGGATTGAACCTGTGGCATCTGAGACCCTTCGGCATGTGAGTGGCTGCTCCAGCTGACTCATCCACCTCCCCAACCCTCCTTGCAGCCTTTTTTTTTGGGGGGGGTGCATATTTATAGTATTTGCATATCTGAACCCTAAAATCATTTTTCAAAGTAAAAATGGCATGACTCTTAAGCATCTCAAAATAATGACGATGATGATGATGATGATAATGATGATGATGACACAAGAAAGGAAGAAACAGACAGGGTGCGAGAGGGGCTTCATTGAATTGACATATTTTGTATTCCAAGGCATTTCTTTTTTAAAATTTACTTATTAGTTTTATTGGATAGAGACAGTCAGAAATCAAAAAGGAAGGGGAGGTAGAGGATAAGAGAGACACCTGCAGCCCGGCTTCACCACTCGCAAAGCTTTCTCTCTGCAAGTGGGGACCGGGGACTCGAACCTGGGTCCTTGTGCATCGTAAGATGTGCTCTCAACCAGGTGCACCACCACCCAGCCCTATTCAAAGACATTTCAAAGCCCAGGTGTCGCCTCTCTTTGTGTTGGACAGGAGACTGAAATCTCTGTTCTCTTATGGGGTTCACAGGCAGGCCTGAATCAAACATGAGTATCAGATGCTGGGTGCTATACACCATACTTCCTGGCAGCACATGGACCGTGAGAGCTAGGCGGAGCTGCAGAACCAGCCAGCACGGAGGAAAGGGCCATCCCAGCCTGGGCACACAGGCCCATCCTGGGAAGGAGTGCCACCTGGCAGGAAAGTTCAGCTCCAGACCTTGCAGAGTGGTTGAGAGCAAGAGCCCTTCTGGCCCAAACAAGGCCATACGAATGGCCTTGACCCAGAATAAACGAAGTCCTTGATCTCTCTGTAACTGTACTCACCCAGTGATAAACACTGGCTCCCTGGAAGCCTGAGAAAGTACAATATTTAGAAGAGTTCAAATATGTCTAAATGGAATTTGGACTTCTCCCTGAATGACCTGTGTGATGGGCATGCCAGAAGCTGGCCACTGGAATGCCACTGGAATGAAGAGGGTTGAACAAGTGAGGGGAAGAGGCACAGAACTTCCTGTTGAGAGCAGACGAGCTCTCCTCCCCAGGCCTGAGGCCTGGCTGCTTAGTTTTCGAGTAAATGGGGGGAGGGGGTGCAAGTGTGTTCAGAGTGTTATTTTTTTCTAATTAATAAATTAATTAATTGGGCAGAAGCAAAAGAGAAATCTAGAGGGGAGGTGGGGATGGAGAGGGAGAGAGAAAGAGAGATACCTACAGCCCTGCTTCAGCACTTGTGAAGCTTCCTCCTACAGGTGGGGGCTTGAACCTGGGTCTTTGTGTATGGTGGCATATGTGCTCAACCAGGTGCAGGACCACTGGACGCTTCAAGGGAAATTTTTGGAGTGATTTTAGCTTAGTACCAAGCAAAGGTGTTCTGTCCTTCAAGTAGTGCTGCAGAGTGGTAGACAGACGGACAGACTAGCCACATGCTGAGCACTTAAAAACAGAAAGAATTCCAGTAGAGGTGGGTAGAAATGTCTAATCTGTGAGCCATTCATTCATTTATGACACAGCTGTTTTTTTTTTCTTTTCCATCAGGGTTACCACTGGCACTTGGTGCCAGCATTACGAATCCACTGCTCCCTGAAGACATTTTTTTTCTCTCTCTTTTTTTAATATTGATTTTATTTATTTATTCCCTTTTGTTGCCCTTGTTTTATTGTTATAGTTATTAGTGTTGTTGCTGTTGATGTCATCATTGTTGGATAGGACAGAGAGAAATGGAGAGAGGAGGGGAAGACAGAGAGAGGGAGAGAAAGACAGACACCTGCAGACCTGCTTCACCGCCTGTGAAGGGACCCCCCCCCCCTGCGGGTGGGGAGCCGGGGGCTCGAACCGGGATCCTGACGCCGGTCCTTAAGCTTAGCGCCACCTGCGTGCACTTAACCTGCTGCGCTACAGCCCGACTCCCTTTTTCTTTCTCTTTTTATCTGACAGGATAAAGAGAAGTTGAGAGTGGAGGGGAAATACAGATAGGGAGAGAAAGATAGACATCTGCAGACCTGCTTCACCGCCTGTGAAGGGACCCCCCTGCAGGTGGGGAGCCGGGCTGGAATCTGGGTCCTTGTGCACGTGATACGTGCGCTTAACCAGGTGTGCCACCACCCGCCCTCTGATTTATGACAGTCTTTATGGAGTGCTTGAGAAGTACAAGGTGCTGAGGTTCAATAAGGTCATTCCCAGCATCCCGCAGTTCACAGGAGGCTAAAGGAGACAGCCCCTCCCCCCCACACACACACAAATAAAAATCAAAGCACAAGGTAGTCAGTCCACCACCAGCTTCACAGAACCCAGCTTGGGGTCACACACAGGCCCTGCCAAAGGGGAACTGGAGAAACACACCCTTGTCTGCTGACTGGTGACTCTTCTGTGTCTGCGAAATCACAGAGCTCCCGCAGTGGCGCCTTTTGCTTAGAGAGAACCACCGAGCTGGAATAATAGTGAGAGAATAGCAGGACTAGCAGAGCTGCCAAAACAGTGGAGCAGGAGGGATAAAGATAAAGGAAAAATCAAGTGATGGCAGCAGACCCTTGGAAATCATGTTTTCTGTGGTAAAAAAAAATTAAAGCCTATTCTAGCCTGACATCTTGATTTACCAAAGACTTGGGATCTCATCACCCTAGTTGCAAAGCCCTTTAAACTTCAGAAACTTGTACTCGTAGGAAAAACCTCTCTTTCTCTGCTTCACACACGTATAAGAGCTTATGCATAGCCTCAGTTTCATTAAGTCAACCATACAAGTAGTTTAAAAATTAAATGGTCACATGCTACACATGTTACAATGCACAAGGGCCCAGGTTCAAGCCCCTGCCCTCCACCGGCAGGGGGAAAGCTTTGTGAGTGTTAAAGCATAGCCACAGGTGTCTCTCTGTCTCTCTCCTTCTCTATCACCCCTTTCCCCTCAATTTCTGACTGTCCAATAAATAAAGATAACAAAAGATGTTTAAAAATTCAACATGGGGTTCGGGCATTGGTGCATTGGGTTAAGAGCACATAGCATAAAGCACAAGGACCTACACAAACATCCAGATTCGAGCCCCCGGCTCCCCACTTGTAGGGGGGTCACTTCACAAGCGGTGAAGCAGGTCTGCAGGTGTCTCTCTTTCTCTCCCCCTCTCTGTCTCTTCCTCCTCCTCTCTCCATTTCTCTATGTCCTATCCAATGATAAATAAATAATTAAATTAAACCAGAAAAAAGATGGCCGCTAGGAGCAGTGGATTTGCAGTGCTGGCAAGGAGTCCCCGTGATAACCCGGAAAGCAATACATAAATAAATGTTACATAAACTATGCCAAAATGTGTGAAAGTGTTTTCCAGACCCAAGTAACAGAACAAATATTAATAGGAAAGAACTGATGCGGACAAAGAAAGCAGGACGTTCAGCCACCTGGCTTGTTCTACCTAAGATCCCTGCAATGAAGAAATCACAGGATAAGAACTGAGTCACTGTGGTTCAGGAGGTGGCGCAGTGGCTAAGACACTAGACTCTCAAGCATGAGGTCCTGAGTTTGATCCCCAGCAGCACATGTACCAGAGTGATGATCGGTTCTTTCTCTCCCCCTATCTTTCTCATGAATAAATAAATTAATTTTAAAAAGAAAAAATAATAATCTTTAAAAAAAAACAAAAAAAGAACTGAGTCACTGTCAGTGTTTGAGGGAACTCTGAGGACCTTGGAAGTGATAGGAGCCTGAAGGGACAGACATGTGGCTCTGGCCCAAGCCCCACCACATGCTCACTGAATGAAGCAACAAATACCCAACTGAGTTCCTGTTGTGACAGCTGGGGACCTAGCCAACCTGGGGGGACCTTAGTTCCTCAAGTCAGGGTGTCCTTATGTGGAAAATGAGGTGCCCAGGGATTAGTGGCTTTGCCCACTGCGGGGAGCATTGGGAGGAGCAAGCCAGGGCTCTCCCTGGAGTCCATACACCGTGCTCAAAGTGAGGGTGCTGGTGGCTTCCCCACCATGTGAAGCTGACCAGATCACCTGACTCATGAGCTGAGAGAACTCTGCTCTTTGAAAGAAGAGAAATAAAGAGCAGAGTTCTCTCAGCTCATGAGTGAGAGAATAGCAGGAGAAAGAAGAGAAATCTTCAGAAATGCTCCAATTCATTCATCACCAGAGAAATACAAATCAAAGCCACACTGGGATTCCACCTCACACCTGTGAGAAGAGGCTCCGGTAATAAAACAAGAGAAGGTCAGTGTGGACAAGATGTGGCGCGAGAGGAGCTCTACTGCACTGCTGGTGGAAGCACAGACTGGTGCGGCCACTCTGGAGAACAGTGTGGAGAATCCTTAAACAAATACAAATGGAGATGCCATAGGACCCAGCAAGCCCACTACTAGGCATACACACAAAAGATACAGTTACACTGATTCGAAGGGACACATGTACCCCCATTTCATAGCGCCTTTACTCACAATAGCTGACACCTGTAAAACAACCAAAATGCCCTCCAACAGATGAGACTGGATAAAAATGTTATGGGGCATAGACTCAACAGAATACTAGGCAGCAATAAAAAGGGATGGTTTTGTGTCCTTTGGAATAAAGTGGATGGAATTGGAGAAGGTGATGCTCAGTGAAGCCCGTCAGGAGGCGAAGGACAACAGCAGGATGGTTTCACTCCTGGTGAACATAGAGAATTGAGTGTACACACGTGGAAAAAAAAAAGTCAGCATATTTCCAAGACCATAGGAGAACTACTGGTGAAAAAATAAACAAATATAAATAAATATTAAGAAAAAAACCCTTAAGTTACAGTTTTTACAAGCAGAAGGAATTCAAGGTAGATAGCAAGAAACTAAGAAAAGGTAGGAAATTAAATAAAAAAGAATAGCAAAATACATCTTTAATTCTGAAGCATCCTATTTCAATGGGGCAAGAAGGGAGCGGAGCGGCTTAAGACAAAATCTGAAAGTAGCCTAGTGCACATGATGACATTCTGCTACTCTGAGAGCCAGTGTGAGGTGGACTGGGAGGAGGTGGGAAGAGTCAGGGTCCAGGAAGCGGGAGAGGCCGCCACATGTCCCCAGATCCCACAGCTCCTCTCACCTCTGGGACTTCCACTTCCCCAGAACAAAGCCCATCATTTCATTGGGTCCTAGCCATTCTCTGCCAGGGTGACAGAGGGGTGAGCTCACAAGGAAGGGGTAGGGATGTGAGTCCGAGGGGCTGGCATCCTTCAGTCCCCAGGCTTCAGCACATGAGTCAGAAAGCTAAGTTCATTTATCAGCCTCTCACCAGTCTCCTCACCAGAGTCAAATTAGACAACACACACCCAGGGCTCCTATGTCTCTCTGTATCTCTCTGTCTCTCTCTCTGTCTCTCTCTTTCTCTCTCTCTCTCTCTCTCTCTCTCACACACACACACACACACACACACACACACACACTCTTGCTTCTTTACAGCCACTAGGTGATGGAGCTTACAATGAACATAAAGCCGTGTGTGTGGTGAACTTCCCTAGTGGTGTGAACCATTCTCCTCAAACTTCCTTTCATCCACTGCTGGAGACATTCATTCAAATCCCAGGCCCAGAAGGGCACAGTGCAAGTAAGAATAGGCACTTATCAGAATGGAAAAAAGTGAAAGCAAAGTAGTCAAGGATGACCGTGCAAGGAGAGACAGCTCAAAGTTGGTGCAAAAAGACTCTCAAGCCTGAGGCTCCTAAGTGCCAGGTTCAGTCCCCTGCACCACCTAAAGCCAAAGCTGAGCAATAACCTGGCCTCTCTCTCTCTCTCTCTCTCTCTCTCTCTCTCTCTCTCTCTATCTTTCGGTATTTCTTTTTTTTAAAGTTATTTTATTTAATTTATTTATTTTCCCTTTTGTTGACCTTGTGTTTTTTCTTGTTATTGTAGTTATTATTGTTGTTTTTGATGATGTCATTGTTGGATAGGACAGAGAGAAATGGAGAGAGGAGGGGACGACAGAGGGGGGAGAGAAAGACAGACACCTGCAGACCTGCTTCACTCCCTGTGAAGCGACTCCCCTGTAGGTGGGGAGCCTTCTGCTGGTCCTTGTGCTTTATCTTTTGGTATTTCTTACCCCCCAAAAAAGGTAAGATATGTTTAAAAGGGGCTGGTGGAGTTCTTGGTTAAGTGTACACATCATCATGCAGTAGGACTCAAGTTCAACCCCTAGTCTCCACCTGCAGGGAGAAGTCCCAAGAGCAATGAAGCAGGTCTGCAGGTCTCTCTCTCTCTCTCTCCCTCTTTATCTCCCTTCCCCTCTCCATTTCTCTCTGTCCTATCAAATATGAGAAACCTAAAATAAATAAATAAATAAATAAATTTTACAATACACATCCCTACTACTGATGGCCAGCAGGGCCCTGGAGCCCACCTGTGCTCCCCAGGATGCCTTCCAGGTGGCTGTCCTGGGCTGATGACCCACGTTGAGTCTGAGTCTGAGTCTGAGGCTGAGGCTGAGGCTGAGGCTGAGTCTGAGGATGACACTGAGTCTGAGGCTGAGGCTGAGGTTGAGGCTGAGTCTGAGGCTGAGGTTGAGTCTGAGTCTGAGTCTGAGTCTGAGTCTGAGTCTGAGTCTGAGTCTGAGTCTGAGTCTGAGGCTGAGTCTGAGGCTGAGGCTGAGTCTGAGGCTGAGGCTGAGTCTGAGTCTGAGGCTGAGGCTGAGGCTGAGTCTGAGTCTGAGTCTGAGGCTGAGGCTGAGTCTGAGGCTGAGGCTGAGGCTGAGTCTGAGTCTGAGTCTGAGTCTGAGGCTGAGTCTGAGGCTGAGTCTGAGGCTGAGGCTGAGTCTGAGTCTGTGTCTGAGTCTGAGGCTGAGGCTGAGTCTGAGTCTGAGTCTGAGTCTGAGTCTGAGTCTGAGTCTGAGTCTGAGGCTGAGGCTGAGTCTGAGTCTGAGGCTGAGGCTGAGGCTGAGTCTGAGTCTGAGTCTGAGTCTGAGTCTGAGTCTGAGTCTGAGGCTGAGGCTGAGTCTGAGTCTGAGGCTGAGGCTGAGTCTGAGTCTGAGGCTGAGTCTGAGTCTGAGTCTGAGTCTGAGTCTGTGTCTGAGGCTGAGTCTGAGGCTGAGGCTGAGGCTGAGTCTGAGGCTGAGTCTGAGGCTGAGGCTGAGGCTGAGGCTGAGTCTGAGTCTGAGTCTGAGGCTGAGGCTGAGGCTGAGGCTGAGGCTGAGGCTGAGTCTGAGTCTGAGGCTGAGGCTGAGTCTGAGGCTGAGTCTGAGGCTGAGGCTGAGTCTGAGTCTGAGTCTGAGGCTGAGGCTGAGTCTGAGTCTGAGTCTGAGTCTGAGTCTGAGGCTGAGGCTGAGTCTGAGTCTGAGTCTGAGGCTGAGGCTGAGTCTGAGTCTGAGTCTGAGGCTGAGTCTGTGTCTGAGTCTGAGTCTGAGTCTGAGGCTGAGTCTGAGGCTGAGTCTGAGGCTGAGTCTGAGGCTGAGGCTGAGTCTGAGGCTGAGGCTGAGTCTGAGTCTGAGTCTGAGTCTGAGTCTGAGGCTGAGGCTGAGTCTGAGTCTGAGGCTGAGGCTGAGTCTGAGGCTGAGGCTGAGTCTGAGGCTGAGGCTGAGGCTGAGTCTGAGTCTGAGTCTGAGGCTGAGTCTGAGTCTGAGTCTGAGTCTGAGTCTGAGTCTGAGTCTGAGTCTGAGTCTGAGTCTGAGTCTGTGTCTGAGTCTGTGTCTGAGTCTGAGTCTGAGGCTGAGTCTGAGTCTGAGTCTGAGTCTGAGTCTGTGTCTGAGTCTGAGTCTGAGTCTGAGTCTGAGTCTGAGTCTGTGTCTGAGTCTGTGTCTGAGTCTGAGTCTGAGGCTGAGTCTGAGTCTGAGTCTGAGGCTGAGGCTGAGTCTGTGTCTGAGTCTGAGTCTGAGTCTGTGTCTGAGTCTGAGTCTGAGGCTGAGTCTGAGTCTGAGTCTGAGGCTGAGGCTGAGTCTGTGTCTGAGTCTGAGGCTGAGGCTGAGTCTGAGTCTGTGTCTGAGTCTGAGGCTGAGGCTGAGGCTGAGGCTGAGTCTGAGTCTGAGGCTGAGTCTGAGTCTGAGTCTGAGTCTGAGGCTGAGTCTGAGTCTGAGTCTGAGGCTGAGTCTGTGTCTGAGTCTGAGGCTGAGTCTGAGGCTGAGGCTGAGGCTGAGGCTGAGTCTGAGTCTGAGTCTGAGTCTGTGTCTGAGTCTGAGTCTGAGGCTGAGTCTGAGTCTGAGTCTGAGGCTGAGGCTGAGGCTGAGGCTGAGGCTGAGTCTGAGGCTGACACTGAGTCTGAGGCTGAGTCTGAGGCTGAGGCTGAGTCTGAGTCTGTGTCTGAGTCTGAGGCTGAGGCTGAGGCTGAGGCTGAGGCTGAGGCTGAGTCTGAGTCTGTGTCTGAGTCTGAGGCTGAGTCTGAGTCTGAGGCTGAGGCTGAGTCTGTGTCTGAGTCTGAGGCTGAGTCTGAGGCTGAGGCTGAGGCTGAGGCTGAGTCTGAGGCTGAGGCTGAGGCTGAGGCTGAGTCTGAGGCTGAGGCTGAGGCTGAGGCTGAGTCTGAGGCTGAGGCTGAGTCTGAGTCTGTGTCTGAGTCTGAGGCTGAGTCTGAGGCTGAGGCTGAGGCTGAGGCTGAGTCTGAGGCTGAGGCTGAGGCTGAGTCTGAGGCTGAGGCTGAGGCTGAGGCTGAGTCTGAGGCTGAGTCTGAGGCTGAGTCTGAGGCTGAGTCTGAGGCTGAGTCTGAGTCTGTGTCTGAGGCTGAGTCTGAGTCTGAGTCTGAGTCTGAGTCTGAGTCTGAGTCTGAGTCTGAGGCTGAGTCTGAGGCTGAGGCTGAGGCTGAGGCTGAGGCTGAGGCTGAGGCTGAGGCTGAGGCTGAGGCTGAGGCTGAGGCTGAGGCTGAGGCTGAGGTAGTGGGGCTGCCATATGGTTTAACAATCTGTAAGAGCTTGAGGCTCCAGGTTTCCTGTCACCCAGGGCCAGTCAATCTCCAGTAGGAGGGAAAATGTTAGCAAGTCTCTCCAAGTACCTTCACTGAGAGACTAATGGCACCGAGGCTCTGAGAGGAGGGGAAGGGAAAGTATGAGGTAAGGTTAATCTCTGCTCAGTCTCCCCCAGACCCTCTAGGAAAAGAGAGAACCCTCCCCCTGCACCCAGCCATCCTGGCTCCTATCATTCCAGAGACCACCTTTCCCTGATCAGCATCTAACAGGGGCTCCAGGCAGATTGTGTGCAGAGCTGGGAGCAATGTCAGAGTCGGGGCTGCAGACAGCCCTCCTGCCCCTCCTCCCCATGCTTCCTCGCTCTGTCTTCCCCTCCTGAGATTCCCAGTGAGGACACTGGCCTGAAGCTACAGTAGAGAAACAGGCAGACATCCCTGAGGGAGCCAGGAGCCTCCTGTGTGTCTGGTGATGACATACAGGCCTGGATCCCAGTTGAGTATGCTCTTCCCAGGGCAGACAGCAGGGCCCTCCTGCCAAGCAGGGAACTGAGCCCTCACCCACAGGAGGCCCCTAAGGCAAGTTCAGCACCCATCTCTACCTGAGGGTCCCCCCAAAGATGCCCCCAAGGGTCTGATGGCCTCTTGGGGCCTGCACAATCCAGCTCTACACTCTCTTCTGGGATCTTTAAAAAAATGTTTTTTAATTATTTTTATTTATTGCATAGAGACAGCCAAAAAACAAGAGGATGGAGGAGACAGAGAGGGAGAGATACCTGACAACTTGCTTCACTACTTGCAAAGCTTTCCCCTTGCAGGTGGGGACTGGGGGCTTGAACTTGGGTCCTTATGCACTGTAATGTACGTGGTCAACCAGGTGCGCCACCACCTGGCCACTCTGCCTGGTTCTTTGAGTCTTTTTCATAGATAGATTATAGAGACTGTTCTTTGCTCTTGATTTCTTCGAATTTTCACACATTTGGAAAGTTGCTGATCGGATCAGAAGTCAGCAAGGCAAGAGTTCCTTCCCTTCTCTGCTAACTGGAAGAAGGTGTTGTGTTTCTTCTATGAATCAAAAAAAGATCCCGAGACACAGCATAGTGGTTATGCAAAATACTTTAGTGCCTAAAGCTCCAAGGTCCCGGGTTCAAAGCCCAGCACCACCATAAGCCAGAGCTGAGCAGTACTCCTGTGTTTCTCTTTTCCTCTCTGTATATTCTCACTAAAAACAAAAAGAGAGGGGGAACCAGGTGGTGGCAGACCTGGTTGAGTGCACATGTTACAGAGCACAGGGACCAGAGTTTGAGCCCCCAGTCCCCACCTGTAGGAGAAAGCTTTGAGAGGGTGAAGCAGGGCTGCAGGTGTCTCTCTGTCTCTCTCCTTCTCTATCTCCCCCCTACCCTCTCAATTTCTGTCTGTCTCTATCTAATGAATAAAGATTTTTTCCCCTTTTTGTTGCCCTTGTTGTTTATCATTATTGTTGTTATTACTACTGTTGTTGTTGCTGTCATTGTTGGATAGTACAGAGAGAAATTGAGAGAGGACAGAAGACAGAGAAGGGGGAGAGAAAGATAGACACCTGCAGACCTGCTTCACTGCTTGTGTAGCAGCCTCCCCTGCAGGTAGGGAGCTGGGGGCTCGAACCGGGATCCTTACACGGGTCCTTGTGCTTTGCGCCGTGTATGCTTAATGCACTGTGTTACCGCTCGGCCCCCAATAAAGATATTTTTAAGAGAGGTAATTGGTGGCATGCCTGATTGAGCACACATGTAACTGTGCATAAGTACACAGGTTCAAGCCCCCAGGACCACCTGTAGTGGGGGAGCTTCACAAATGATGAAACAGTGCTACAAGGCTTTCTTGGTCTGTCTCTCCCTTTCTTTCTCCTCCTCCTTTCTCTATTTCTTTCTGTCTCTATTCCTAAATTAGAAAAAAAAATAATAATCCAACTTAGAAAAAAAAGAAGTACTTATATAACAAGAGAGAAGATAATTTTTAATTGACCAAGCAATCATAAGGGTTTTTTTTTTTTTTGGGGGGGGGAGATGGGCTGGGGGTGCAGACCTACTAATGAGGAAAAAATGAATTATTATAGGTGGTGGGCGGCGGTATCCTTCATAGCTGGGGTTCCGAGTCAGTGCTCCTTACAAGCAAATGGTTGTAAATGTCCCTCTGTGCACCCTGAAATCACTCTTTGTGCCAAGGCAACTAGGAGGTGGCTTAAACTTGGTCCCCAGTCTCTTGCCTTCAGTGCTTTCACATCTGCAAGATTTTCTCACATTTGCTCTCTTCTTTCTTGCCTCAAAACCATTCTGCCAGTTTAGACAGGCACATGTTGCCCCGTATAGTAGAATGAAGTTCCTACATCTTGCTCGAATGAAGTGGAATCACTTTGGAAATATGGCTGGTGAGTGCTGGACCCAGGACTTGAACTCCTTCACTCTGTCCATCTGGTTTGGGGCACACACCAAGTGCCAGCCTTCCTTGGCACATGCCCGTGACAGGAAGACAGCTATTTCCCTTCGGGCAGGGCTGACAGATTCTGGAGAACGTTCTGTCAGCCAGGACTGGGGGGAGGGTCCCTCCTCCCCCAGTCAGTTAATGAGCTCCTCCAACCCCTGACTGAACTGGATCTAGATGGCCGTAGCAGCTGTGTGTCCCAGCACGGGAATCTGCGTTTGCCTTCGGGACCTGGTTCCACCTGACCTCTGCCACCTACCTCCACTTGACGCTGGAGTGTTTCTGTGCCAGTGCGGTCATGCAGTCATGACTACAGTCTGGGCCTCTGTCAGACCGTCTCCATGTGCCACTGACTCTGTTGGAGGCTGTGAGCCAGTGGCGGCACTACATCACGCACAGAAGGAAGCACCAGGGAACCATCATACCCTCAGCACAGATACACCTCTGGTCCACAATTCCAAATAAGACTTGAAGCAAAAGCAACCTCCTTGGTCCAGGAGGTGGCATAGTGGATAAGGCATTAGACTCTCAAGCATGAGGTCCCGAGTTCAATCCCCGGCAGCACATGTACCAGAGTGGTGTCTGGTTCTTTCTCGTTCCTAACATTTCTCATGAATAAATAAATAAAATCTTAAAAAAAAAAAAAAAACCTTCCAAGAACCACCCCCCCAGAGGATGACCCAGAATTATGCCGGATTTCTACCCCCAGAGATAATGACCTGTGGTCAGTAGCTGCATGGGAGGATAGAGTTCTCAAAGTACATATGATTTACATTCTAAGTATCTCCTTAAGTAAATGGCCACTTCCCGACCTTTGTCAGATGATGCCTCTCCTTGCAGAAGAGCAAAGCACTCAGCCTCTCCCACTTTAAATGTCTTTTCAGATTGTCTGAAATAAACCACTGTGCAAATAATAAACCACTTGCTGCCCAGTGGCATGTTCCCATTAACACTCTGAAAATGATCTATAGATATTTTGACCAGGGCCACCAGCTCTGTTCTGTCAGTTTGGACTCCTGTTCTGGAGATTCTAATTAGATTCAGGCAGATCTTATACCTGGGTCCATGAAGAAGAGGAAGAAGACAGTGAGCAAGAGACGCATTCTCTTTGTAAAGTACTGAGGTTGGTGGGGAGGAAGGGCTTGTGTGGCAACAACAGTGACATTTCAAAAGCACGGCTCTGATGTCAATGTTACCGCTTCAGCTCTCAAGGACCAAAGATAGACTACATACGCAAAATGTGAATAAAAAGACATTAGCGGGGAGTCAGGCGGTAGTGCAGCAGGTTAAGTGCAGGTGGCACAAAGCACAAGGACAGGCATAAGGATCCAAGTTTGAGCCCTCGGCTCCCCACCTGCAGGGGAGTCGCTTCACAGGCAGTGAATAAAGTCTGCGGGTGTCTGTCTTTCTTTCCCCCTCTCTGTCTTCCCCTCCTCTCTCCATTTCTCTCTGTCCTATCCAACAGCGACAACATCAATAACAACAGCAACAATAAAAACAACAAGGGCAACAAAAGGGAAAATAAATAAATATAATTTAAAAAATTTTAAATAAAAAAGACATTAGTATTTCCCAAGTGATGAGAAGATGGGTGATTTTCTTGCAGAGAGCACACAGGGTATTGTAAACACATTTGCTGAGATTATACAACTGAAAGCAGGACCCAAGAGCAACAGCTATTTGAGCAGGGATTTCCCTCCCTATTTGGGGGTGTCTAGCTCTGCAGGAGAGGTCTGCACACTGGGGCACTGCCACAGAAGCTTCTGGCAGCTGGGAATTTTTGACTATCCTGCTGTGACTTCCCACCCTGCAGCTGTTTGACATAAAAGAGAAATGGATTTGAAAAGGGACTTGGTGTCAAAATTAAAAATAAAAAAAAGGGGGGTGGAAGACCAGGCAGTAGTGCACTCAGTTAAGTGCATGCATTACCACACACAAGGACCACAGAATTCGAGCCTCCTGCTCCCCACCTGTGTGGGGAAGGAAGCTTCATGAGCACTGAAGCAAGTGCTGCAGGTGTCTCACTGTCTCTCTCTCTCTATCTCTCCCTCCCTTCTCAAATTATGACTATCAAAAAAGATAGGAAGAAAGGAAGGAAGGGAGAAAGAAAGAAAGAAAGAAAGAAAGAAAGAAAGAAGGAAAGAAAAAAGGGGAAAAAATAGCTGCCAGGAGCAGTGGATTCCTAACGCAGGCACCAAAACCCCTGTAATAATTCTGGTGGTAAAATAAATAAATAAATAATTCTGGTGATGATAATAATAACAATAACAATAATAATAGTAATAGGGCACCAAGGGGAAATCCATAACCCAAGGTGGTGTCAGAGGCTGGACCAAGTCATCAACTAGAGTTTGGCTGACGAGCAGGACTTCTGGACTCTGGGAACTTAGGGAATGCTCTTATTTTGAATTCTCACCAGTGCTGCAATGAGCCCAGGCCTAAGGGATCACCACCAAGTCCTGGTTCTGGGGGGACAGCCTGCATTTCACACCCTTCTGCAGCTGGGGGATGAAGTGGACTGATCCACAGAGCTTCGAGGAGAATGAATTGTTCAGCTCAAGTGAAGAGGTGGAGGAGGTCAGTCCCAGATGCACACAGTCTCATGCTGTCTCCACCATGGCCTGACGTGCTAACCCCCCCCCCTTCCTCAGAGAAAGGGCGCTCCTCTTCACTCAGGACATTAAACCCTCTATTCCCACGGCAAAGCGCATTAGAGCACCACGCTCCGTGCAATTAGGGTTTGTGGGGAATTCTCTTTCCTTTTCACATATGGCAATATTTATCTTCAAAGTTGGCCTCTGGCTTGGGACACCATTGTGTGGCAGCTGGTCCTGTGTGGCCTAATTGCGAGACGATTTGTTGTGTGATTCAGTAGCGTTGTTTATTTGTACAGCGGTTCTGTGGAATTTGTAAACTGCATAATATTGTTCTAGGTTGTTTTCTTTCCTATTAAGGAGCCACAATTGCTCCAGTGTTCATGATTGGGATGGCAATTCGGTGGAGCCTGCAGAATCCCCGGTCTCAACTTCCTCTGCTAATGAATGACATTTGACAAGGAACTTCTCTTTGCTCATCCCATGGAAAGATGGCAGTAGACTTGGAAAGAGGACTGGGCTGCTGAAATCACGTTGAAATCAACCTCTGTTTTCGTGTCTGAGAGCTTGTTAACAAATGCTGAGATGTAACTAATACAAGCTGCAAGTTCCTTCTAATTAATCTTTGCTGTTCTCAGGAAACTTCCAGTCCAATCAGGGAGTGTTTTAGGAAAGCCCAAATTCTTGGGCCAGGGACTTGTCATCCTTCCTCGGATGATGACAGCACCTCGAGGTGCCAGGCTTTGATAAGTTCGAAGAGCAACGTGGTCTTCCCACATTCTTTCCTTTATTAAAAAGGAGCTGCATGCATTTTTTTTTTTTGGTTTTTTACAATAAGAATGTTTCCAAAAAAGAAATGGAATTTTCAGGGGATGTTGGAGGTAAAAAAGAAAACAGTCATCATTCCAGAATCAGAGGTGAGGCTTGGAATCTTATAAACTGAGGAGATGTCAACACAGAATGGAACACAGCAGGAATGCCCTTGGAGGAGGAAGCTGGGGTAGCAGCCAGGGGGAGCCAGCCATAGGCAGAGACCTCACCAGCCTGGCATTGCTCTGGGAACTGAGTCACAGACCAGTCTGGTCTGTTGCCTTCACAGTCCCATGACTGGACCTTATCAATAATCCCAGATACAGTCAGAATCCCAGGGAGAGACTCACACTGAGTTCACAGGAGATTAAAGTGTTGACGGAAAGGTCAGTGGCTCATGTATTGTGTGATGTCATGTATCTTGGTTGAGTGTCCTCAAGGTTGATCTCTCCCATTCAAGATATTCCCTCCCCTCCATAAACTGAGTAGCTGGGAAGCTGGTTTGTTCATCAGAATGCTGTTGAGTTAGCTCAAATGGATGAAATGTGTCTGAATTATCTTGCCCTGGAAGCAAAGATAAGGATCAAAGAGATTCCCATTGTCGGTAGAGAGAATCTGTGTCCCACCCTGCAGCCATCTCAGTGCTGATACAATATAACTCATTCATTATGTCTCTTCCTTTCTTTTCTGTTTCATGGCCTTGTTGAAAGATTAAAAATCATTGTTAATCAATTATCAAGTGACTCTGTAAGCCTCAGATAGTGCTCTCTCTGTCATTACAATGACAACATCAATAACAACAATAACTACAACAACAATAAAAAGACAACAAGGGCAACAAAAGGCAAAATAAATAAATTAAAAAAAAAACATTAAAAGGGTCCCGACCCAAGTTGGAGATTCAAAAGTAAGTGTTGGTCTGATTTTTTAGTACACCATTGATGGAATATAAAAATGCAAAGTTAGAAGGAAGATAGCTTAGTTTCAGAGTACCAGACTTTCCTGCCTGAGACTTGAAAGACTTGAGAAGTTCCAGGTTCAATCCCCGGCTCCACGACATATCAGAGCAGAGTAGTATTCTGATCTCTCTCTTTCTTTCTCTCCTATAAAGGAAATCTTTAAAACACAGAGTTTATTTCAAACTCAAAAGAGGAAGAAACACAACTAGTGTTCATCTAGGCATGTGTTTGACCTAAGTGAACAAGGCATGCTTTTGTGTGACTTGGTCTATGTTAAGCACAGCATAAACCACTGCTCTAAGGGACCCCACACCTGACATTAAGCAGAAATAGATGGAGGTAGGGCTACAGAGTAGCAGCAGCTTTGTTTCTCTCCTCTCCTCTCCTCTCCTCTCCTCTCCTCTCCTCTCCTCTCCTCTCCTCTCCTCTCCTCTCCTCTCCTCTCCTCTCCCCAGGCAACTAGGAATAGCAAAGAAGATCACCTGAGAATGCAACAAGTCTAAGACCACTTTGGGAACCCACCAAGTCATAGGTGAGTGCAAACACGTGTGGCTCATGGACAAAGAGGGGCATAAGGAGAGATTCCTGGGGGTAAAAGCCCAAATCTACCCGGGAATGACTGGTAACAGTCCGGTAGTTTACCAGTTGAGGTGCCACCTCCACTTTGAGTTTTATTAACAAAAAGACTGCTGAAGGGAGGAGAGGATCCCTTAAGGCTCACCAGATTGAACTGTGAGTCTCCATTGCTACTGTCCTTGGAGGTTGGAGCAACAGCTGAGGCTCTGTGTTGACATGGGGGGAAGAGAACTGATCTGATTGGGCAACTCAGGAAAAGACATACACTCCTGGCCTGGTGGTCTGGAAGTGGGGCTGCATAGTGGGGCCTTTTCACATTGTTCTCCTGATGAATTGGGAGACATGTTGCCTCAGAACCCACAGAGTACAAACAAGATATTTTTCTTTCTTTTTTTTTTTTTTTTAAAGAAACTCACAGGGCCAAGGAGTGCTGCCTGACTCTGTTCTGGTTGCTGTAAGAGCAGCCAAGTTGGGCTTTGGATCCTCAGGGCATGGATGTCTTTTTGAATAACCACTGTGCTACCTCTCCCCCATGCTGTTTTATAGTGAAAAAGCCCTCAGGCTCCCATAGCCTACAGGGAAGAAAAAGAACATAAGAGGGTTTAACAGCTACTGTGCTTCAACTCAGGGATTGAGATAACCTTGAAACAATTGTTAATTTCCATAACTGAACTCTTTCTTAAGTACATTACTTAGACACAAATCAATCCAGGCAAGAGTGATCAGTGGATTGAAAAGCAGAAATAGAACTGTATCCCACCAGTTGGGAAAAAGCTAAACTAGGAATAGCTTTGTAAACCTCCTGTGGGCTGGAAGGCATGGTGACCTCATCCCAGGGGAGGTCACGAGTCAGGATGGCCATGAAGCCCTGATCCACAGCCTCCCAGGGAAGCCTTCCAAGCTCGTAGCCAAGCCCTGGCTTCCTCTGGCCATATCCTAGGTAACCAGTGGATAGCCAAGGAAATGAAGCCTGCCTGGTGAAAGGGAACCAGAACAAATAACCTCTGGCATCTCAACTCACTCCAGGACAGTCCATCTGAATCATTTATAAACAGAAAACAGCACTGTTGGAAGAGACAGGACTGATGGAGTGGTTGAACTTGAGGACCCCAGGGAGGGTTGGTGGGGAGAGGAGTGAGGAGAGAGAGAGAGAGAGAGAGAGAGAGAGAGAGAGAGGAGAGGAGAGCTCGGGTCTGTCCAAATTAACTACTCGCCTGCTTGGTGTTGGCACACTAAGCCCCACTCTGAAATGTTACCGTAACTTAATGATTCTCTTTTAGGAAGCATTTGGTTGTGAGTCATTTGAAAGCTATGTGTGCAGCTGAAAACCCCACTGTGAGCCTGGGAAGCTCAACTGGCTTTTTCTGGGTCTGGTTTAGAGTCCCAGTTCTATGGCAGGAACAAGGTCACCTTTGCTGCCAGAGTCTCACAAGGCTGCCTTTCCTCCCACCTCACCCAGGGGACTTCCAGGAAGAGAGAGGGAGACTCAGAGTCCTGGGTGACATGGTTTCAGTCAAGGAAGAGAAGGCCTTAAGCAATTCCAGAATAAGACTCCTTTCAGAGGACAAACAACAGACAAAAAGAGACAAACACACACCCTCTGTGTTGTTACCAGAGCTTCATTGGTTTCAGCTGATGTTTTTGATAGAGAGAGGTGGAGAGAGAGAAGGAAAGATGCCACCACATCAAAGCTTCCTCCAATGTGGGAGGAGGGGGTAGTCTCCAAGCAGGGTCATGCACAGGGCAAGGCAGGTACAGTATTGGAGGAGCTAATCTGCCAGCCCTCTTTGAGTAACCAACACCCATTTTCCTCTGGTATTGCCACTGAAGTTTTGGCCAAGCTGCCATCTTGATAGCTGTCTGAGTGAGCACCAAATCCTGCTTCCAGGCCTTGTCTCTCTGCCCCCAAAGACCTCCAGAAAGTCAGCAATAGTCCTCACTGAACAGCAATCCCACAGAAGCTGGGACAGCACCTTATGAGTGAGGGCCTCTCAAGGGACATGATCCCCTCAAACTCTGATAAACAGGGATTTTCAGCAGAAAGTTTTTTAAAATTATTATTAATGATTTAATATTGATTTACAAAATTACAAGATAACAGGGGTACAACTCCACACCATCCCCAGTTCCTCCATTGAAAGCTACAGCAGTTCTCCTAAGGTTGAAGATTTGGGCCAACTATTATTTCTACAACTCTCTGTATTTGTATATATTTGCCCATTTTTTCCTATGGTCCTACCCTCTCTTCCTTTCCAAGTTACACATACACCTGTTATTACTTCCAAATGTCCCTCCCTTTTTCCTTTTATCTCTCCAGATACTGGTGAAATTGTGTTTCAGAGCCCTCTGGTCATCTTCCCCCTAACATTTCTCCCCTGCTAGGAGTATGGACCAAAATTCTTTATTGGGTACAGAAGGTGGGAATTCTGGCTTCTGTAATTTCTTCTCCACTAGATATGGGCATTGCCAGGTGGATCCATACTCCTAGCCTGTTTCTATCTTTCCCTAGTCAGGTAGAGCTCTGGAGACATGAGGTTCCAGGACACATTGGTGAGGTTGTCAATGCAGTAAGTTTTTGATGTTTTTTAATATATATATTTTTTTACCATCCTGGAACCTCAGGACCTTGAACATGAAAGTCTTTAACTTAACCATTATGCTGTCTCCCCCAGCCCATAAAAACTAATCAACTAGTTAATGGATGTGATTGTATTGGAGGAGGGGAGGTTGAGTTATTTTCTTTGCCAGGAGAGATGGAGTTGATTGGAGACTGGTGGTCATGTTAGAAGTCTGCACCCACTGTTGAGAGAAAACATGGAGAGTAACCACCAGGGAAGAACTCTTGACAAGAGAAATGCTCAAGAATGTTCCCATAGAGGGGAGTCTGGTGGTAGCATAGCGAGTTAAATGCACGTGGTGCAAAGTAAGGAACGGCTTAAGGATCCCAGTTCGAGCCCCCAGCACCCCACCTGCAGGGGAGTCGCTTCACAGGCGGTGAAGCAGGTCTACAGGTATCTATCTTTCTCTCCCCCTCTCTGTCTTCCCCGCCTCTCTCCATTTCCCTCTGTCCTATCCAATAACAATGGCATCAATGATAACTACAACAATAAAAAAAAAAACAAGGGCAACAAAAGCGAATAAATAAATAAATATTAAAAAGAATTAAACAATTAAAAAAAAAAGAAAGTTCCCATAGAAAAACCCAGCCCCACAGGAAATGTCTCATTGAGATGATGGCTCCCAGGCCAGCCCACTTGCCAAACTTCCATTATGATCTCCAACAGTCGCCATCACATGAAGAAACTGGGATCCATCTTCTTTGGGAAATGACAAACTGTGGTCTTCTAAACATTTCATGGTTGATATTTGACAGTTTCCCAAGAGACCCAGCCCTACCCATATGGAGCCACAGAATGGAGAACAAGACGCGTCTTGTTTTAGTGATGGTCAGTATTGCCTCTGGAGAGCTAAACAGACTGACAAGGATCTCCTAGATGAGTGGAGACTGACAAGGATCTCCTAGATGAGTGGAGACGGTCGAGATCCCTGGAGGCACATGAGTGTGTCTGTTACCAGACACACTCATGTTACCAGACACACTCATGTTATTGAGACCAGGCTCTGGACTGATGGTCTTTCAAACACTTGACAGTGTCTGGAAAGTATCTCTCATCAGATTGATCCCTGTGTTGATGAACCTTTTCTCATAATTGTTTCCCCAGTTGGTTAGGCAGCCATTGATGAATGCCGGCACTGGACTGCATTAGCTCCACCTGGAAGACATCTTTTCTACTGTAAAAATCCACTTCTGTTCCCTCAAATGTTCTTGTTTGACTGGTCTGGGATGGACATAGGAATCTATCATTTTTAAAAAATTCTTTTAAGTTCTTCAGGTTACTCGGTTATATATTTGGACCCACTGAGCACGGCCAGGGCTGCAAACTATCTGTGAGTATGAAGGGCCACTAGTTTACTCTGTGATTGCAAATGTTCCAAACTATCTCACAAAGGAGACCAGCTAACAGACTTTTAGGTGGTCTGAATTTTTCTCCATTATTGACCAAAAAAAAAAAATCTACTTATTAAGAGATTGGTATAACCCATTTTATGTAGTTTACTATCACTTGAATTTGCTCAGGAATAGTTATAATCCACTGTGCTTCTCAACTAATGATGCATTCTTAGGAAGCTGTACTGTTGGTTGGTGGAGGGACGAATTTGTGGCAACAAAGCTAATGATAATTCAATTCAATTCACATTATTATTATTATTATTATTATTATTATTACTATACCAGACCAATGTTCAGCTCTTAAGGTCATGTGGAAGATTGAACCTGGGACTGTGGAGCCTTAGGCATGAAAGTCTCTTTGCATAACCATTATGCTGTCTCCCCCCACCCTCAGTTCACTTTAAACTCTGAGCTCCTGGGGAATCCAAAGGAGTTACTATTGATTGTCAAGATGAGCTGAAAGAGCATCAGAGGTTCTCCTGACTTGTCCTCTGTTCACAGAGTTCACAATGACTCACCCTTCCTTCTTGGTGGAAAGCAGTTTAACAGGCCTTCTGTGTGACTTTAATTACTCTCTCTCTCTCTCTCTCTCTCTCTCTCTCTCATAGGTCTTTATATTCCACGATAATTTCTGACTGTCAAATGGAAATCTTTGCCTTTTTATTGATTCTGATAAAGGAAGCATTTGCAGCAGTAATGCTTGCCAATTCTGTCTCAGCCAGAGGTGATAAACAAGAGTTTCTGTGCCTCCAAGGTCGTACAGACTGAGCCATGTTGATGCTGAAGTGCAGAAGGAAACCTCATCTCTCTGAGTTCTTCTTGAGCTGGACAAATCATCAAAACAGCATCAGACAGTTTGACAAAGGAAAAATCCTAACAGGTGAGGCAACTTGCTAGTAGAGCTCCTATTTTACATGCCTGAGGTCTTGGGTTCAGTTACATAAAATGGTAGATCAATGTTCTTAGTTCAGTCAAAGATAAAGAAAGGATGAGGAGGAGGGAGAGGAGGAGAAAGAGAAGGAAAGAAAGACAAAAAGAAAGAAAGAGGAAAGAAAATCAATTTAATAGCATATATACATACATTCATAGTGACATACTTACTATAATTTCTAAATAAAAATAAGGAGGACCTAGGATACTTATCCTGCTTTAAGGGACCTGATTACATAATACAAACAAAAGATGACCTCATCTTCACTTTGAAAGCAAAAAAAAAAAAAATGAGTTTCTAAGATAGGAAGGACACTGATAAACATACACTTGGTGATATCCACCCCTCAACTATATTGTTTTACCTCATAAAATGGTGATCAGTGATGGATTCTTTGAGTAGGTAAAAGGCAAAGAATAGAGGCAAGAATAAGAGTTGCTTCTCAGCCTCAAGGAACTTCACTGCTCTTAGAATGATTTGCCTTCTTAAATCATAGTCAGTTTCTCCAAGGCCTATGAGGACATGATCAGCCCTTAGTCCCTCATACCAAGGTGACCCACACTGGAAGAGGCTACTCTGAGCATATTGAGAACAACCTCAGGGACTTTTTCAGGGAGACTAGACCTACAATGGCATATTTGATCTGGAGTTTACTGGTGTGAAATCTCTCTCAAACATAACTGGGAGCTAAGACATGACCGGTATTGTGAGATGAGAACCTTAAACCACAAACAAAATCTGGTATACTGAGTGTGCTTGGCTGATGAATAAGTAGATACTTTCTGCTCAATTCCTGGTGCAAATGGAAAAACATGTGAGAGCAATCTATAAGTCGAGAGTGATAATAATAAAATAACAATAGACATTTTACATCACTTAATTGAATGCTAAATGTTTTCTCTGGGACCAGATAGTACTGTAATTGATAGACTTGTAGCTGTACTCCCATCCTGTGCCGTTCTCCATGGTCACAAAGATTTGAAAAATTATCCTGAACCAAATTGTGTGCTAGGTGCTGAGGACATGAGACGAAAAAGGGCTGACCCAGGACGCACTGTGAAGGGCCAGTCAGCTCACAGACTGAAGTGAGACACCCCCGGCTGGCAGTGGGGTGTGACCCTTCCCCAAGCCCAGCCCAGCAGGGCAGAGATGGCCACGAAGAGTCACTTTGCCTGTCTCATTGTTTATGCAAGCAGCTCCCTGTCCTGAGTCCCCCTTGGAAGGACAAAGCTCAGTAGGATCTCTTCTTTGAATCTCTGACTTGAAGCTAAGCCCAGAGGACCCATTTGTTGTGCTCTTCACTACATTTGTGTAGTTGCTTGGTGCCCTACATAGGCATCAGACATCAGACTTTTTTTTTTGCCTCCAGGGTTATTGCCAGGGTTCAGTGCCTGTACCACGAATCCACTGCTCCTGGAGACCATCTTTTCCCCCTTTTGTTGCCCTTGTTGTTTTATCATTGTTGTTATTGCTGTCATTGGATAGGACAGAGAGAAATGGAGAGGGGAGGGGAAGAAAGAGGGGGGAGAGAAAGATAGACACCTGCAGACCTGCTTCACTGCCTTTGAAGCGACTCCCCTGCAGGTGGGGAACCGGGGGCTTAAACCAGGATTCCAACCCAAGTCCCTGTGATTCGCGTCACATGCGCTTAACCTGCTGCACTACTACCGCCCGGGATGCATTGGATTGACCTTCTCGTGGTGCATCCCGTGAGTACCCATTCATTGGGGAAACTGACAATCCTTCCTAGCCAACTGAATCCACATGGATCCCAGTCACTTTCAAAGCCAGCAACAAGCAGCTCCTGACAGCTTTCAACCTGACCTGTTGACTGGCTACGGAAGAAGGGCAAACGCTAGAAGAAGAACTACCGCCCGACTCCCAGCATCAGATTTTTAACTCAACATGCAGTGCACACAAAGTGGTCCTTCCTTCCTTTCTTCTTTCCTTCCTTTCTTCCTTCTTTCCTTCCTTCTTTCCTTCCCTGTCCCCTCCTTGGGGCCCCTCATCCTTTCCATTTCCACTGTGCCATTTAGTGTGCTCTGGTGTCACTATTCTAGACCCCTGAGCAAAATTAAATGGACCAGAATCTCAATTAGTGGCTTTGGACTACATTCCTCCACATGCTACAGCACTGAGGGTGTTTCAACTAAGAGGTGTCTCCCTGTCTCCCCAGAAGGGGAATCCTAGTGGATAGTTCCTCATGTCTGGACACGGAAGCAGTATTCAGGAAGTTGGGAACTCTGCTTGGACTTGGACTTCCTCTATTCCTGTGTTCAGTTAAAAAAAAAAAAGTCCTATAAGAACCCCAAAGAGATAAGGAAAAGAGGTCCACAAGGTCAACAGACATATGAATAAAAAAATGCTCCAAGTCACTGATTGTGAGAGAAATGCAAATGAAGACAACAATGAGATACCACTTCACTCCAGTGAGAATGCCATGCATCAGAAAGGACAGTAACATCAAATGCTGGAGAGGTTGTGGGGGCAAAGGAACCCTCCTGCACTACTGGGGGGAATGTCAATTGGTCCAGACCCTGTGGAGAACAGTCTGGAGAACTCTCAGAAGGCTAGAAGTGGGCTAGCCCTATGACCCTGCAATTCCTCTCCTGGGGATATATCCTAAGGAACCCAACACACCCATCCAAAAAGATCTATGTACACCTATGTTAATAGCAGCCCTGCTTCACCCCTTACAGTTTTCCCCCTGCAGGTGGGGACCGGCATCTTGAACCTGGATCCTTGTGCATTGTAATGCTTAACCAGGTGTACAACCGCCTGGCCCCAGAGCCAGCTGTAAGTCGTTTAGTTAATGCAGAAAGCATCAAGGAAGAAGAAAGGGAATCAGGTGGTAAGTTTACCCAAAAAGGCCACAGTGAAACAAAGGCATGTATGCTTACGTTCTTCCTTCTTCATCAAGCACCTCTTCCCTGGGAGATGGTCGAGGGCAATCTGCCTTCTTCCGGTAGACCTCTTCCCATGAAATCACCCTTCTGTCAAAGACATGTTTGGGGAACTGCTCTATGTCTGCTGCACCTTCTCTAATCTACACGTTCTCCTGAAGGAATAAGAACATAGCCAGTGGTATACACACACACACACACACACACACACACACACACACACACACACACACACTGAGGGGAGTTGTGATATGGCCCCAAGTGAACAATGCAACAGGGTCTCCTCTGTTTTCTGTGCTGTGCGATTCTGTTCCCAATGAAACACCAAACGTCCCACCCATCGCTGAGGCCAAGCCAAGCTGCATGACTTCACACTGCCCTGAGAGCCATATTGGACTGCACAGCTGCTCAGCTTGCTTCTCCCAGCATCCTACAGTTCACGTTATCCTGCGCAATGCATGATGGATATGTGAGCCTGGGGAATGGGTTTTCATCTCTGGCTGACCAGAGCTTTATGATGTCGCCCCAGGAGCACATCTGGGCTCTTTCAGTTGGGTTGGCATCCGTTGGAGAAAAGAATGTCTCCCCCTTTGGGGAAAGGCTGGACCTGTTCCTTGCCCCGACTCGTGTTGGCCTTGCTGTGAACTTCTGTCTGTTCCTATAGGCTGGGGGATTTTGCTAGTTGTGCTCACAGCACCGGCTCCCTCAGTACATGCTGGTCCTTTTCGTAGGTCTCTGCCCAATTTCAGGAACACACTCCTCCTCTCCAAACAGCCATTACTTGGTGAAGCCGGGAGACCAACTACAGTGTGATGCAAAGTAAGACAGGCACACCAGGGAGAAACCATGGGTCAGTCCCTTCATCTACAACAAAATGGTGACGGAGAAGCATGCCCTTTACAATTTCAAGGAAATTCAAATCTATGAATAGAATTGCTACCTCGTCCCTAGTCGTATTGATCCAGTCACAGAGCTTGAAGCACGGTCTGAAACAACAGCTCCTCCACAACCTGTGCCCTGCAGTGCTCACAAAACCAGGTCTTAGTCCCTTTGTTCAGCACCTAAGATGTGGTTGTGCAGCTGGTGGAGGGGGGGCCAGAGCTCTCCTCAGGCAGTCCACACCCCTTCTGACCCTCCAGCACTGACAGAGCCCTGAGGCTGGTACTACCACAGTGAAGGCTTCCATGGCCCAGTTGGCTGGAGTCATAAAGGGAAATGGTGCCATTTAAAGTGGGAGGAGCTTACAGAATGGGAGAAGAGCTCCATATGTCAAACATCAGAAAAAAGGCCAAAATATATAAGGAGTTCACCAAACCCAGCAGCAGCAACATCAAAACGAATAGCCCCATCCAAAAATGGCGAGAGAAACAGGATTGGCTAGCAAAGGGGGCGGAGAAAACAAGGCACTCTGGGAAGGTAGACAGCTTCTGTAGCCATGGTGGCTAGGGTTTCAGCTCTGGCGGGAATGGGCGATGCCCTGAGGGGGTAATATGGTGGATATCTGTAAATAAAACTTGCATGGAAATATAATGGTTTGTGGGCTCTGCCAATGTTGGACCACATCTGCACAATTACCCAACAGGTCAACAGTGGCATAGCCAGCTGATTTGTGTCATGGCCCTATGACACCCTCCCTGCCATCCTCCTTCAACACACAGAAGGGGCAGGCCTGGGGCTGGCCCTCAGCAGAGAAGCAAGAACCAATTCCATTGAAGTCAAACACTTCTGGTCCTTTCGGAGTTGAGGAGAAGCCATCAAGCACCCATTACAGAAAAGTGAACCCAACTTTCCACTCCAACCCTCCAGAGAGTGGCTTGTTCCCAGATGATGCTAAGATAACACCTGGCATCAAGTCCTTTCATGAGATAAAGCAAAACAGCCGTCTCCAACCACAGCAGTTCTTACTAATCCTGTTTACTCTGCAAGCGGGTATGTCCTGCAAAGCCTGGTCTTGAAGGGAACAGCCAACGAAGCGTGAGGGGGTCAGGGTATCGAGGGGAGTAAGTGGACCAGTGCTTCCCAAGACCAACTCCACAAAGCACGTGGCTGTTACATCTGGCTAGCCCAGCCACTCTCCGAGTTATGGCACCACAGGGGATACTGTCTAGACCAGTTCTGTTGGCCCAGAACTTGGCAGAACATAGAACCAGAAAGCCAAAGCGTGGTCCAAACATCTCTCTGTTTTTTTTTTTCCCTTGTTGGTAGACAGTCAAGCTGGATGCAAAGTCCCAAACCATTAGCCAAGGGCAGTAAAGGAGGGAGCAGTGAGGCTGCAGAGGGCTCTCTGGGTGTCCTCACATGCATCCCAGCCTGGGAACTCTATGCCTGCCCCACTTCAGGTGAATCTCTTGAAGGAAACGCTGCCCTCTCAGAGAGAGAGGCTGACTTCTCCGTCTGAACACAGTCTCTGTCTGTGGTGGTTTCTAATCTCCATGATGAGCCCAGTGGCAGGAAAGAAACACATTGACATGAAATTGAAATAATTTATTTACCACTAGAGCACCACAAAAACAAAACAAAAAAAAAACCAGACATACGTTTGTGTTAAAGGACAGCATCATCGGTCATCAAAATACACAACAGCTATTATCAAATTCCTTTTTTTCTTTTCTTTGCTTTTCTTTTCTTTTTTTTTTTTTTTAGAAAAACCAGGCCAACCATCAAATTGTACTGCTGTTTAACACAGAACTGAGACCCCACCCCCTTTCTAAAAATTCCCCCCCACCCTCACCCCTCCCCAGGCAATATTTACTTATGGGAAATTAAGACCTTAGGGAACCCCCCAAAACTAAAAATTAAAAAAAAAAGTTTCAAGAGATCTTAAAATAGAGAATTTAAAATATTATCAGTGCATTCATGAGGAAAGACAAAATAATACAACACAAACATCATTCCATCAGTGAGGAAAATGCCTGCAGGAATAAAAGTGATGTACACAGAATCAACAGGAGAGCAGGGGGAAGAAAGGGGCCTGGGGTGTGCCTCTCCGTCTCTGGCTGTTCCAGTTTGTCATTCTCGTGAATGGTCAGGACGATTGTGTGTGTGTGTGTGTGTGTGTGTGTGTGTGTGTGTGTGTGTTAATCAGGGGACAACTAGGTTGTGCCTTTTCAAAAACCTTCAAAGAACATTTGGAAAAGCCTTAACTTCAGTGAAATAAATGAAATGATGTATGCAAGACTCGAACTCCAACCTCCCCACACACACACTTAAAACATCACCTAAAATGTAAATCTTTCCAGTTCCCTCCTCCGATGTGGAAAACTCAATCAAAGTAAAAAAAGGTGTCTCTCCGGAAAAGTCTGTGCTCTAATGATGGTGGGATCCGGTGAAAGTGCCAATGGAACCAAGCTGGAGACAACCTCCCAAAGGTGTCCACCACTGAGATTCTGGGTTCCAGTCTGTCCTTAACGCCGCTGCTAAAACTTAAAACATTTCACCTTCGCGATTCACCTACCGGTAGTGGGTTCCCAATTCTCCTAAAACATGGAGGCAGTTTAGCATCTGAATCAATGTCTAAGGCCGTGGAGAAGATGGTCCTATTGAACTCAAGTCATTCCTTGTTATCAGAGGGGAGACAAGGAAAAGGGGGCTCAGGTAGCTTCTGTCACGGAGACAAAGGCTGCACAAAGCTGACGTGCCCATCGGAGGACAAAAGCTGCATGTAGCAGAAACAAAGGAAACACCTGGTTCAGAGGAGTCCTGAAAGAGAAGCCAAATTTAAGTCCAGTCCAGATCACACCTGACATGATTACCGAATGTACAAAACATGGTAGAGATTTACAGGTTACACATCAACGAGTTAATGTTTCCATTTCATGGTCTGTAACAAGGGGATCTGCTGCTGTGTTTCCAATTAGACTGGCTTCTAGATTCATCCATGGCAATAATACAGGGATAGTTACAGATGCCAGAGCGAGGGGGGAAGAAAAATCCCACATCCTGGTTACACAGCGAGACTTTCAGGCTTGGGTCTGACCACTGTGTGATCCAAACGCTTCAGCATTTTCACTGTTTTTACGAGACGGACAAAGAACCATTTACAATTCAAAAGGAAGCATCG
The DNA here is from genome assembly GCF_950295315.1 of Erinaceus europaeus. NCBI lineage: Eukaryota > Metazoa > Chordata > Mammalia > Eulipotyphla > Erinaceidae > Erinaceus > Erinaceus europaeus. The sequence continues at coordinate 4,834,254 of NC_080180.1, read as the reverse complement.
TCATCATCATAATAAAATAAAACCTTATAGACTTATTCGAACTGAAAGTTTTCTTTATTGGCAGGTTTTTCACTTGGGAACCTTACAAGAAGCTTCCTCAGGTGCTGGGGAGAGCAGATACTCTCTGGGTCTCTGAGCACAGACCGGCGGGCGGGGTCACACCATCACCTGCGTTTCCATCTCACTGAATACGAGCTCCTTTTTTTTTTTTTTTTCTCCTGGCTCGTTTGAGTTCAAGCTCCTTAAGCCATCCATGAGTTTCTGGCAAAGCGCTTGTTCTCCACTTTGTACACTTGTTTTATTTTTCCAAGGGTAATGAAATGTTCACTCTAGAGTAACACGCAATAAATAATTCACTGCTAGGTGGTGGATGGGAGGAAGAAGCAATCATAGAAAGATGGCGTCAGGCACGAGACAGAAACAGTACGCACAGCAACTTCACTCGTGGGGTTTTCCTGTTTTGTTTGCTTGTTTCCTTTCACATAATTAACACTAACAAATTCTTCCAGTGTTTGTTTACTTATTTTTTCTTAAAAAAAAAAAATAAAAAGAAAGAAAGAAAGAAAAAAAATTTTTTTGCTTCTTGTCTCTCTCTCTCACTTCTGGAGAAGGTGAAACATAGTGTCAGGCCTTTGACTTTTGTTTTGGTTTCAGATGTGAGTTCTGACAAACAGAATGCAAACTTCCAAAGTGTTGGAGCTGGTACCGTTTTGGTTTTTTTTCAAATAGAATGTTTTTTTTAAAGAAAAAAAAAAAACACTGATGAAGCAAGGCTCTCATAACTCATATTCTCCTGTGACTGGTATTGTCATTGCTGTCCTCCCTGGTGTGACTTCTGTCTCGCCACTCCTCTGAGGACCTTAGCTGCATTTGCAGGATTTGACGATCATGTTGGAAAGCTGTTCGATCTTGGGGGTTTTGCCGATATAGTAGAGGATAGTTAGAGGTTCCAGATCCTGGGACACACAGCAAGGGGAAGCGGATGCTTCTGGATTCACGTTATTGTATAAGCTGAGAACCTGAATGTACAAATGAGAGAAAGATGGGGGACAGAGAGAAAAGGCAGTTTTATTTACTGATTGTTGGATGACTGAACCACTCTCTGTATTTTTGTTTTGTTTTGTTTGTTTGTTTTACCAGCACACTAACCAGCTCTGGCTTATAGTGAGTAGTGCAAGGGATTGAACCTGGGACCTTGGAGCCTTACGCACGAGAGTCTCTTTGCTTAACCATTATGCTATCTAGCCCGGCCCGAGGCAAAAAATTTTAAAAGAACCAGACTGCTACCTTGTTATCCTAACACCAGACAGACTATTCAAATTTGTTTTGGTCTATTATTTCCTTTCCTTAGCTCTAAAAGATGGTCACATTGGTGTGGGTCCCTGGCAGTCAGCGAATTCATGAATTTTCCCACAGAATCATTTATTTATTCATTCATTTATTCATTCATTTATTTATTCATTCATTTGTTTATTCATGTATTCATTTATTCGTTTATTCATTCATTCACTGGCTCGTTTTTTTTTTTTATCACCACCAGGGTTATCATTGGGGCTTCACCACTCATGAAGCTTGCCCCCCTGTAGGTGGGGACTGGGGAGCTTGAACCTGGGTCCTTGCACATGGTGATGTGTTTGCCCTACTGGGTGCACCACCACCACCACCACCACCACCTGACTTCTCTCACTGACTCCTCATGCCTCACAAATAAATGCTTTTGTGGTGGCCTGAGAGATACCACAGTGACTAGATGTGGTTTCAAGCTTGGCCTCTAGGTCTCGTGCCAGAATGATGCTCTGGTTCTCTCTCTCTCTCTCTTGCACACACACACACACACACACACACACACACACACCCCTTTCTCTCATCTAAGTAAACCTTTAAAAAATAGGGGTTCAGGCGGTAGCGCAGAGGGTTAATCGCACGTGGCACGAAGGATCCTGGTTCGAGCCCCCTAGCTCCCCACCTGCAGGGAAGTCGCTTCACAGGCGGTGAAGCAGGTCTGCAGGTGTCTGTCTTTCTCTCCCCCTCTCTGTCTTCCCTTCCTCTCTCCATTTCTCTCTGTCCTATCCAACAACGACATCAACAACAATAATAACTACAACAATAAAAAACAACAAGGGCACCAAAAGGGAATAAATATTAAAAAGAACAAAAGAAAAGTATCAAAAAAAAACCCTTTAAAAATGGTTCTGTGACAGACTGGATGGAATCACGCGTATCAGGTTTCTGCAGGAAGTCTGAACTTGGATCACAGCTTTATTGCATGTACCTCCCCTGCCCTCAGGACCTCAGGATGGCCCCCTGCCCAGCCCACCCCTGTGTCTGACCTTGTTTCTCCACAATTTCAGCAACACTCACTGCAATGACTTTAGTGATGGCTTTCTGTGAGCTGAGTGGTGGTGTCAAGCTGATTAGAAATTGCATGCGGAGTGTGGAACTATCCACTGAAGTCTTAGAATCTTATACTCTTAATAACAAGTAAAAGTCACATGCAGAGAAAGTTCTGTGAGGCCAGCAAGGCTCACTCACCCATGAGAGCACACACCTTCCTGTGTGTGGTGCCCTGGATTCAAACCCTGCCTGGCACCAGCTGGAAGCACCATGGGAGCCTCATGGAGCTGGGCCCGTGCTGCAGTGTCTCTCCCTCCTCTCTGCCTGCTTCTCTTTTCTCTTTCCTCTTTCCCCCTTCCCAGTCATTCTCTGTTTCTGTCTTTCTTTCCTTACTCTGTTTCACACACAGAAGAAGAAAGAATGAGACAGTGGGCTGGGTAGCTTACACAGCGGGGTTGTATGCGCAGGGGCTGCCTTAAAGACATGCTTGGCTTCTCAGAGGACTGTCCAAACCACATGCTGGTGATGACAGTCATCCTTCCTCTCTCTATGAAGCGTGAGCAGAGACTCAGCCTGTACACTCTCTCTGTGGGGCAGGAGAAAAGTCAAGGGTTCACTTGACGAGAGGGCCTAGCCTACGGTCGCACACAGGGGCCATGGGAGCCAGCCTCTGTCACAACCACTGCCCGTCCACTGCCCGTGTCCCAGGCTGGAGGGAGGGGCTGGCGGACGGAGGAGCTACTCAGTGGTCAGCTTAGCCTCCACCATCTGGAGGCATCTACAAAGAAATCGCCATATTCCAGCATCACACTGATGAAGAGAAGGGTTTGTGATCCGGATGGTCTAAAATAAGGAACGCCCCTAATCTCTTGAAGGATACCAAGCACATTCTGTGACCCTGGGGCGGCAGGTTCATTTTGCCTACCCTCTGGGAAGGTGACCTACCTAAGGCCTCACTCGACACTAAGGAGACCGGCAGAGGGGGCTGACCCCAGTGTTAAGAAAGAGCTAGAGGCCCAGAGAGAAGATGGGGGCTGCTATGCCACCCCTTGGCGTTTCACCAGCTTGGATTGCGGTGTTTGTGTTCTACCTCTACAGACCCCGATTTCTCCAGACAAGTGACAAGTCTGGACAAGAGAACATATGATTTGGTGTACGGGACCAAAGTAAAGGACTCTCGGGGCGGGGAGAGGCTTCAAGTCCTGGAACATGATGGCGGGGGGTGGGGGTGGGGGGTGGTGGTTAGAGTGTTCTGTGGAAAACTGAGAGATGTTACATACATAACAATGACTGTATTTTATTGTTGACTGTAAACTACTAACCCCCCCCCCCCCCCAGTAAAGGAAAAGTGAAAAGAACATCTGAAAGCCACCTCCTCTCTGGCGCTCTGTGCTTCGAACACAGGAGGAAGCTTCCAGACAAACACTAACACGCAGAAAGTCTTGGCTAACCTGGGCTGGGAAGCCCAGAGCACCCTGTGAGGGAACCATCTATCCTCAGAAGTCAGTGATGGAATCCTCAGAGCTGTGTTTACTTTGGGTCACAGGGCGAGAGACACAAGACATTTTCATATGCCTCTTTGTCATTCTTCCTAACAACTCTCAAGTCTGACACTCTCGTGAGATAAGGTTTAATATAGACATTACTTTGGGGGCAGGTGGGGCGCACCTGGTTGAGCGTACATGTTACAATGCTCAAAGACCCGGGTTTGAGCCCCCTGCCCCCACGTACAGGGAGAAAGCTCCATGAGTGGTAAAGCAGGGATCAGGTCTCTCTGACTCTCTCTCTTTTTCCTCTCTTTTTTTTCTCTTTCTTCCTCTCTATTACCCCTTTCCCTCTGTACCAGAGTGATGTCTGGTTCTTTCTCTGTCTCCTATCTTTATAATGAATAAATAAATAAATTGTTAAAATATATACAGACATTACTTCTTACTGATAAGAAACTGAGGTCCAGAGAGGGTCTAGCTGACCAGTGACCCCTGTACCAGAGCAGCAAGGGCAGTCCCCAGCACTCCTTCTAGTCACCATCAGTCACACACAGAATGGAGACAATAGGCCCCTTTTTATTTTTTAAATGTTGTTATTTTATTTTTTATATTGTATTTCTTTATTATTGTATAGACAAATTGAGAGGGGAGAGGACCAGGGGTTTGAACCCCGGTCCTTGTACGCCGTAATGTGTGTGCTTAACCTGGTGTGTCATGACCTCACCCGCCCCTTTTTCTTTTAGAGATGGAAGGGCCAGTCTGCTTCACACCTTAGCTGTGTATGGCAACAAGCAATCTATTTATTCCCAAGGCTGTTTTCTTTGTTTTTTTATAGATTTTATTTATTTTATTAATGAGAAAGATAGAAGGAGAGAGAGAGAGCCAGACATCACTCTGGTACATGTGCTGCCGGGGATTGAACTCAGGACCTCATGCTTGAGAGTCTAGTTCCTTAACCATTGTGCCACCTCCAGACGACTTCTTTGTTTGTTTTTTTAAACATTTGTCTTTTATTTATGATGGATACAGACAAGAGAAATTGAGAGGTATGGAGGACATAGAAAAAGGAGAGAGAGAGAGAGAGAGAGAGGGATCTGCAGTACTGCTTCACCACTGGTGAAACATCCCCCCTGCAGGTGCAGATCAGGGGCTTGAACTCAGGCCCTTAACTCAGCCTCTCCCACCCCTCAGATTTTTTTCTAGCTACCTGTTCACATCCACAGCTGTTTAAAATGTAACCAGGGGGAGTCGGGCTGTAGCGCAGCGGGTTAAGCGCAGGTGGTGCAAAGCACAAGGACCGGCAAAAGGATCCCGGTTCGAACCCCGGCTCCCCACCTGCAGGGGAGTCGCTTCACAGGTGGTGAAGCAGGTCTGCAGGTGTCTATCTTTCTCTCCTCCTCTCTGTCTTCCCCTCCTCTCTCCATTTCTCTCTGTCCTATCCAACAACGACAACAACAATAATAACTACAACAATAAAACAACAAGGGCAACAAAAGGGAATAAATAAATAAAATAAATATATATAAAAAAAAAGAAACTTAAAATGTAACCAGGCAGTGTTGCGCTGGTTAAGCACTCACATCACAGTGCCCAAGGACCAAGGTTCAAGCCCCTGGCCACTGCCTGCTTCGCGAGTCCTGAAGCAAGTCACCAGGTGTCTCTGTCTCGTTCCCTCTCTATCTCCCCTTCCCCATCTCAATTTCTCTCTGTCTCTACCCAATAATAAATAAAATAAAATAAAATAAAATGTAACACAAAGGGGGGAAATATTAAGAGAGCTCTGGAGTTGTTTCACACCTAGTTGGAAAGGTAAGACTTGTAATGTGGTAACTGTGGTACTTTTTGAACTACCTGCAGCCTAAGTTCTCCCTTCATCCAGAGGGATGTCGCGGCCTCACTCAGGCATCGTGATGCCAGGCTAACTGGAACTCAGTGGAAGGACCATCAGCAGGTGACACCAGCGGCTCGAGAGCGGGAGAGACTTACCCGACTGTGCTGAGTGTCTGAGCTCCACAGATATGGACAGGCTCCCGCACAGAAGTTGGCATTGTACCCTTTGGGTTCATGTATCCATTTCCACCCAAGATCCCTCTTGAAATCAATGTAAAGAGGACGGAGGCAGCAATTATCCTGCACATTCCTGTTGAGAGAGAGAGAGGAACAGAGATGTTCACACTGGTGTCCTCCTGCCCTCATCCCAAGCCAACGCCGTGACTCATTTAACAAGCAAGCAGGCAGCCAATGAGAAAAACATCGTGTGCCAAGTTTTAATGGCTTTTCTTTTCACTTCAAAGGACTTTCAAGATGGGAGGCTAGGGTGATTCAGGGGGCGACTTTCCCTTCTGGGTTCTATGGCTTGACTCCCTTGTCTGCGGCCTGGGAAGTCCAGTCATGCCTTGAGATGATGGAGGAACGGGAGTAGAGAGGTGGCAGACAGAAAACACCAGGTCCTTATCTCATTTCATGGACTCTGTTCTTGGACCGAATCAGAGACCAAGAAACACGGACGCTTGCTCGATGCGACGGGATTTAGAAAACACCTTGCTCTGTGTCTGCAGATCTGGCCTCACTCAGTGGGGAGGAGGCGGGAGGGTGTCAGCACCAGGGGACCCTGTCCTCTGAGCGGAGGAGGGTGAGGTGCACTAGCACACAACTGGGGGGGTGGGGTGGGTATGAAATCCTAACCCGAGACAAAAGCTTTATCTCCTCAGTCAATAGTTTACAGAAAGAGCATTCTTGGGAGCTCTGCTGAGCTGTGTGTTGCCTTCAGCAACGAGGGCAGTAGAGGCTGATTTGTAAGAAAAGGACCAGCATGGGCCACACAGGGAGCTTATGGGAGAGACCGCGTGAAGGCTGGGTGGGGTGTTTACCTAAAGCAATAGGCTGCGTCCAGAGCACGCTTCTTCCGCCGGTTGGAAGGCTGTGACTCAAGTCTGTAGGAGGGCAACAACATTAGCAGGAGGTGTGGGGTCTTCCCACTGTTTTTTTTCCTAGTGGACTTTATAGTTTTCTGATCACCACTGGTATATGTGGAGGTGCCATCAATACCTTGAAAAAATGCATTTGGGTGATAAACATTTAGCTTTACCTGCAGCAAACATCATCAGCCATTAACTTTTTTTCCCTTTGTACATTGTCACAAACAGCAGTGGTGGCCACCAGAGCCTCAGCTGGCAGTACTTATTCATTCTCCCACAGAAACTGAAATGGCACGGGTGACGGTGGGCTCTGGATGAAGCGGCGGGGGTCCCCAGGCAGGGAAGCCTCTGACCCATCTCATAAGGGCCACCGAGGCCGTTGATCTCAGTCCCTCCCCACTCAGGCTATGTGGAAGCCCTCGGTGACTGAACACACAGCCACAGACCCTGTCAGGTCATCTGCTCCCAAAACTACATAGCTCCCAAGACTTCCCCAATGAGCTGGAACCTTCTGCTGACACAGAGGTCACGCCTGCCTAACTCTGTTTGGGAAAGCTGCCAAGACAGGGCTTTCTCGTGTCTTGTGTGACATCTCACGGCCTTTGTGGTGCTGTCTGGCATCTAGAAAGCCTGGCGCATGCTCTGGCCTGCAGCTTAAGCGCACTGGGGAAGAAGGGCTAGGCTGCCATCAGTCTCTGGACCTTGAGAAGACTCTCTCCAGGAGCAGGGGACTCTGTGACCTTCTGCAAGTGGGCCCTACCTGGTGGATATCTGCTGGGGGGAGGGAAGCCTGCTCTGGGGCCTGGCAGTGCATTATCGGGACCCATCTTTCTGCACTCCTCACCACTCAACAGCCCAGAGTGGGGTTCTGGCTGGCTCTCTTCCTCATAAATCAATAAATAGCCCACTGCCTGATGCAGAGAGTCACCCAAACCTTGGGCATCTTGTTCTCTAGGGCTTTCTGCTACTTCACTGAACATCCAGCAAAAAAAAAAAAAAAAAAAAAAAGGATGAACAAAGAACGAGCTTATCAGCCACTGCCAGCCTGGTGAGGGAGCCACCTGCAGCATCTGGTGCTGCCTGGAAAGGAGGAATGTTCCTGAACAGCAGATGCCATGGCATGAGGGAGCTGCTTATAAACACGCCTCCAGGCCCCTGACACTGAGTTTGAGGGACTGGCAGTGGGCTTCTGCGAATGTGTACAGTGCTGTCTTCAACAGTGTTGGCAGAGGCAGAAGCTATGTAGCTCTGACAGCATTATCGGGGGGCAGAAGCTATTTGATTCTGCTTTGCTTAAGTGACAGACAGAAGGCATTAAGTGGCTGTTGGCTGGTTTGGAAGGTTAATGAATCAGTTAGCGGTGACCAACCAACATCACCCTTAGGGAACCCATTCCTCAACCCCTACCCCCGATCCCTCCCTACCTCCCTATTCCTTTCTCCAACCAGACCTTTGCCCAGAAAGATGCAACTCCCCAGGCCAAGCCCACAGTGACATCTATCTGCACAGGGAAACGGACTCCACAGTCCCTGAGGCCAACCACGTTCCCGCCCCACCTCCGAAGACCAAGTCCATTTACCTGCAAATCTTGCTTCCAGCTCTTCGCTCTTATTGGGGATGATGTAATTATTAGATGGCACAAAGGTGCAGCAGGGGCAATGCAAACTTATTTTGAATCCCAGGTTCCTGTCTGGAAAACATGAAGTCAGGGAGATGACTGGCGTGCACAACCCTCAGGCCTAATGTCAACTGAGCAACCCCCAGCACCCGGAGGACAGAGAGTGTGAGTGTGACCTTTGTGATGGAGCCACTCTTGCACCACGTCCGTGACATCGAAGGACAGCCATTCGCCCTCTGCCCTCGTCTTCACGACTTTGCTGTCGATGTAGCGCTGGGTGGGAGATGTCAGGTCCTTGGATTTAAGGATCTGCAGGAGGGAAGGGCCGGAGGGAAGAGGTTGACTGGCGTGCTGACAGCATGACTCAGCCAGAGCGCCGTGCGGTCTCTTCAAATCACCATCTAAATTTAGCTCCCGGCACTGGTCTGTCTGCACTGTCATTTCAGCAGCGAACACACGCACGGGAGAGCCTGACGCCAGGCCATGTGCCACGAGACAAACAGACAAGCAGAGCTACTAGATCAGTGGCGTGTTACGATAAAGGTGAAGTCAAGCGTCTAAAAGAGAGTGACAGGCATTATTTTACTTTGCTGACAGTGAGCTTTGCAAGCTCTCAGCCATAAATTCAATGTGATAAAGTGAACGGCTGTGTTGTTCTGCTTCTCTGCTGACTCAATCTGGGTGGGGAGCTGGGGGTCTGGGAGGGATGGGAGGCAAGGGGGCCGACCAGTCAGAGGATTCATGCTTGCCCTCTGAAGGCTCAGAATCATAAATCTGCTTTCATCAAGAAAGGTCATGACCTGGGACTTGAGCCACTGGGAAAGGCACATAGGTGGCTTGCCTCAGCTTTGCAGGGAAGGCTCTCACTGGGATTCTCACTCTCACCAGTGGCTTGTCCTGACTTACAGAGACTCTCCATACTCCTCAGACTTGAGCAAGCAGAACTGTGTGGAGTGATTTTAGATGGACGCATGGATGTTAAGTGAGAACACCTGCACAAGACTCTTGGATTTCTGTAGGGACTGAGCGGCTTTGGTGGTGGTTAGAATTTCTGTCTGCCTTTCAATGACAGTGCTTTATGAACCAGTAATCCCACAACTTTTTTTTTTTTTACCTCCAGGATTTTCGCTGGGGCTCGGTGCCTGCACTATGAATCCACTGCTCCTGGAGGCTATTTTTTTCCCTTTTGTTGCCCCAGTTGTTTATCGTTGTTATTGCTATCATTGCTGTTGCATAGGACAGAGAGAAACCAAGAATGGAGGGGAAGTCAGAACGGGAGAGAGAGATAGACACCTGCAGACCTGCTTTGCCACTTGTGAAGCCACCCCCCTGCAGGTGGGGAGCCGGGCTCGAACTGGGATCCTTAGGCTGGTCCTTGTGCTCTGAGCCATGTGTGCTTAAGCTGCTATGCTACCACCCAGCCTCTGCCACAACTTTTTTTTTTTTTGTCTATTTATTGGATAGAGACAGCCAGAAATAGAGAGGAAGGGAAGGGAGAAGATATAGAGAGGGAGAGACACCTGTGCAGCCCTGCTCCATGGCTCGCAAAATTTTCCCCCTGAAGGTGGAGGCTGGGGGCCTGAACCTGTGTCCTTGAGCACTGTAAAGTGTGCACTCAACCAGGTCCGCCACTACCTGACCCCTCATCCCATAACTTTGTCTTTATGAACTATGTTGCGCCTCTACCCGCCCAAACTGACAGCCTGCCCCTCCTCCACACGTGGGGCTCCAGTCCTGTGCTCCTGTGTGAGGCCTCTCCTGAGGCCACATCTCACTCGGTCTGTGATCGACTGTTTCAGACGAGGCCTTGTGTTCCCAACGTGCTCACCAGCTTCCCCAGGGCAGGGAGCATGCCTTCTATTTTATGTCAGTTCAAAGTGCAGAACTCTGCTTAATCAACGTCTGCGAAACCACTGCTTGAATATCCAGACTTATTTATTCTCTTTTAAAGCTTCTGAAACAAAATCACATAATCTTCTTCCTGGTTTCAAATGCATTTGACCTCCAAGTGTGATTCAGGTAATTTTGGTAACAAATGCTTCTAAGACGAATATTTGGCGGGAGTCTCACTGTAGTGCAGTGGGTTAAGCGCAGGTGGAGCAGAGTGCAAGGACCGATGTTAAGGATCCCGGTTTAAGCCCCAGGCTCCCCACCTGCAGGGGGGTCATGTCACAGGCAGTGACGCAGGTCTACAGGTATCTGTCTTTCCCTCTCTCTGTCTTCCCCTCCTCTCTCCATTTCTCTCTGTCCTATCCAACAATGATGACATCAATAATAACTGTAACAATAAAAAAAGGCCACCAAAAGGGAATAAATAAATATTTTAAAAAGAAGAATATTTGGCATTCTATTGAACTTCATTTTATTGGAGGGAAGATATGTTTAGAAAAGGAAAGAGAGTCATGTCATTGAAATCTGGAGTGGATTTTAGGCAGAATCTACTATACTGAACTGCCACTCTTATGCAACAAGTCCTCCCTAATGAAGAGAGTCTAGGGCATGACTTCCCTGGACAGACAACCTCACCAATGTGTCCTAAAGTCACCCCTCCCCAGAGCTCTGCCCCACGAGGGGAAGATAGAAACAGGCTGGGGGTGTGAATCCACCCGCCAAGACTCATGTCCAGCAGAGAAGCAATTAAAGAAGCCAGAACTCCCACCTTCTGCACCCCAAAAAGAATTTTGGTCCGTACCCTCAGTGGGGGAGAAATGACAGGCGGAAGATGACCAGAGGGCCCTGAAGTCCAGCTCCACCAGGACCCAGAGAGAGAAGAGGAAAAACAGAGGGACATTTGGATGTAGTCATAGGTGTATGTGTGACTTGAAAAGGAAGAGAAGCTGGGACCATCAGAATAAATGGGCTAGTGTCTGCAAATATAGACAGGTAGTTGTAGAGTGATAGTTAACCCAGAAATACAGCCTTAAGAGAACTGCTGTAGCTCACTTTGGAGGGTATGGGCATACAGAAAGGTGGTGGTGGGAACGGTGTGCAATTGTTCCCCTGTTATCTTGTAATTTTGTAAATCAATATTAAGTCAGAGAGAGAGAGAGGAGAGTCAGTCTAGGGTAGTCACAATTCTTCCACTGGCAAGAAAGTCTCTTTGGAAATTCAAGAGAAGTACAGAAACATGATTTGAGCACAGGGCATACAGGCCTATGGGCTTAGCACACATGATTTCCTTTAGTTTAATCCACAATCATTCCTGAGAGGCAGATTCAGGAAACTGAAGTTTAGGAGGTTAAGTCATTCACCCAAAAGAACACAATGAACAAGTGTGGAGAGAGAACTCACAGCAATGCCAGCTCATCTTCCCACTTCAGTGCTGGAGACTGGAAGGTCAAAAGAATTGGGGAAGTCAGGGCTGGATCATGACTACACCCCCCCAGGCTTTTCAGAAGGCAAAGAGCACTCTGAGATAGAGGCAAAGGTCTTGAATATGGTGATAACAGATGCTGGCCCATTGGTAGCATACTCTATTCATGTTCTAAGCAGTTCTGCTCTCTTTTTTTTTTTTAAAATTATGGCAAATTTAATTTTTTAAAGGTTTTATTTATTTATTTATGAGAAAGATAAGAGGAGGAGAGAGAAAGAACCAGACATCACTCTGGTACATGTGATGCCAGGGATCGAACTCAGGACCTCTTGCTTGAAAGTCCAATGCTTTATCCACTGTGCCAACTCCTGGACCACAGCATTTCTTCTCTTAACAGTTGAGCTGTATGCATACCAAGAATCAACTGCATATGTTTCTAAATCTGTTTAGGGTAAATCTGATACTATAACCATACAAGTTAAGTGTTCTAGAAATTGATGAAACCCAGGAAAGAGAGTTATTGCTTCCAAGTACAATTCTTTGGAAAGTCTTTATAAGCCAGGCTGCTTTTGAAAGAAGACGAAGACAACTATACCATGTGGAATGAGCCCAGGAGTAATGCCATGGTCTGGAAGGTGGTGCATTGGATAAGGTGCTGGACTCCCAAGCATGAGGTCCTGAGTTCATTCCCTGGCAGTGTGTGTACCAGAGTAATACCTGGTTCTCTTTCTCTCTTTTTCTTCTCTCTCTCTCTCACTAATAAGTAAATTAAAAATCTTAAGAAAATAAAGATTACTGCTGGCATAAATATACAACTCAACAACAGCCAACACTCTAGAGGCCAACTCTTGTTGACTCAAGTCATTCCGAGTTAGGCAAATAAGGCACCATTTCTGCAATTCAGAATAAATGCCTTTAGCAATCTGACTTAGAAGGACAATGACAAAAATGTCAGCGGAGAAGACACTTTCAGGTAAGTCTGCTTAAGGTCTGAAAGCTAGTAGCCATAGAATGTGTTTTACAGGCTTGAATTCCTTCCCCTAGTTGACTTCTCAGAAAGACTCATTATTTCATAACTCTGTCTGCTTGGCATAGTGTATGCTATTCATTTTCACAGCCCAAATACATTGCCCACAACAAAAGGGAGTTTTCCCTGTAGATTTGATAGATACTATATAGTCAATGTCTGTGGTGCACATCTATCTATGACTTCTATGTTTTGAAGCCGGGAGGCAACCCACATGATTAAGCACATATGTTATAAATGCTTAAGGACCTAGGTTTGAGCCCCTGGTCCCCACCTGCAGGGGGAAAGCTTTGCGAGTGGTGAAGCAGTGCTTCAGGTGTCTCTCTGTCTCTCTCTATCACCCCCTTCCCTCTCGATTTCTGACTGTCCCTATCCAATAAATAAATCAAGATAATAAAAAATTAAAGTTATATGTCTTAAAACACATATTTTTTTTAGAATCGTATTGAACAGATCGACAGAGAAAACACATGCTGGCAAATTTATGGAAACTCTTTGCCTCTTAGAAGAAGGGGTCAGTCTAGATGCCTTTGCTTTGAAAACAGACCAAAGGGGAGAAAAGTGATTCTGAAACACTTTTCTTTTTAACTCTTATTACAAGATAAGGCCTTCCTTCAGAACACTGGTAGGCTTTGACAGAGAGCAACTTGTTCTTCTCACTCAGGCAAAGGGTCCTCTATATCCCTTCATGGGTCAAGAAGAGGTCAACTTAGAAAGAAGAGGTCACCGAAGAAAGACAACCAACTAGTTATATCACCTTGAAATGAAGACATGGCTCTGGGCTTGTGGGCTTGTTGTCTTGAATTTTATGGACAAGGAGTCCCCAGCCCACTTGCTGTAATTTCTCTTCGTTCTGTCTTATCCAGCTTTCTGCAGTAACAAGAAACAGCTGCTTTCTGTCACTCAGAGAATCTTGCTCATGTTCTTGGAGGCTATTATTAAGTCCCTCTTAGCATTCTCTCTCCCTCTCCCTCTCCCTCTCCCTCTCCTTCTCCATCTCCCTCTGCCTCTCCCTCTGCCTCTGCCTCTCTCTCTCTCTCTCTCTCTCTCTCTCTCTCAGCTAAATAAACCCAGTTGCCTTGGCCCATATTTAGAGGGGCAATTTCTCAAACCTTTAATCACTCAGGTCACTAACAAGGATGGATGATGCTCTATGAAAGTACGCCTTCCTCCTACAGTGTTGCGCTTTCTTTCCAAAAATGGCTCAGACACCTTCTAATCAAATGGCCATGGCTTAAGTCTCAACCTGAAGGGTATCTTCTTTCTAAGGGTATCTTCTTTCCTCTACGACCTCCTTATTCTCTGTTGATCTTGTGCTTATTACCCATGATAAATGAAACTGTGAGGCAAGAAAATCAACCGACTGTTATTATCACTTTGTTCTTTCCTAAATTCAAGGGTTTATTTTAAAACCAGCCCAATCGGCCAACTTCCTGTTCTATTTTTTAATCTTTGCTGTTTGCCTCTGCAATCTGCCAACAGCGAGTGTACTATCATGGAGATGCAGCTGTTACTGTTTTTTCTAGGGCCGCAGTCGCTTCAAAATTCTTTTACATATCTTATTATGGCAACGATAATTTAGCTGAGTAAAAAAGCTCTCTTAGCTATGCTCCATTTAACTGGCCAGATTAAGCCAACATTCTCCATCTGTTTTGAAACACACACACACACACACACACACACACACACACACACGAAGCCGTCCCACTACTTTGCAAACACCATTGGCTGTACAATATTTTCTAGTATGTTCTAAGCATAGCTGGACTGACCAGCTGAAATGTATGGCTGGCAAATCTCAGTTATATATGTTTCTAACCCTGTTTATGATAGATTTAACATTACAACCTTACAAGTGGTGTAGAAATTGATGAAAGGGGCCAGGTGGTGGTGCCCCTGGTTAAGCACACAGATCACAGTGTGCAAGGACCCAGGTTCAAGCCTCTGGTCCCCATCTGCAGGGGGAAAGCTTCACGAGTGGAGATATAGGGCTGCAGGCATGTCTGGACTCTCTCTTTCTCTATCTCTCCCTCCCTCTCAATCTCTCTTTGGCTCTATCCAATAATAAATAAATATCTCTGGACTCTCTCTTTCTCTATCTCCCCATCCCTCTCAATTTCTCTTTGGCTCTATCCAATAATAAACAAAAATTTTAAAAACTGATGAAATACAGGACCAGAGAGAGAGCTGCTGCTTCTGTAAAGACCAAGTCCAATGCCTTAGAAAATCTTTACAAGACAGATTATTTCAGAAAAGTTAATTGTTGTTTTGGAAAACAGGTGCTGCTTCAACAAGGTCCATTTAGAATTATGACATGGCCCTGAAGTCCCACCTTAGGTAAATACCCTCAGAGATCTGAAAGCAGAAACCCAATGCTCATAGAAGAATTTATCAAAAAGAGCCCGAAGTAAAAGAATGTAAAATAGCACAAACAGATACACACAGAGACAAAAGGAAGCATATATCTACAGCCCAGCATTGGCCAAGAATAAAATTCTGACACACACTGCAAGCTGGGTGAAGAGTGAAGACGTTATTCTGGGTGAATGGTGAAGATGTTATGCTGGGTGAAAGAAGCCAGATTCAAATAGGCAAGTATTGGGGACCAGGTGGTGGTGCACCTAGTTAAGCGTACATGTGACAATGTGCAAGGACCTGGCTTCAAGCCCCACATCCCCACCTGCAGGGGGAAAGCTTCACAAATGGTGAAGCAGGGCTTCAGGTACTTCTCTGTCCCTCTCTCTTTCTATCCCCCTTTCTCTCAATTTCTATCTCTATCCAATAAATCAGTAAAGATAACATTTTTTAAAGGGCAAATATCATAACCAACCCACTTTCAGGAGGTACCCAGTAAAAGCAGTTTTGCAGGAAGTAGAATAGAGATTTCCAGGGGTAGAGGGGAAATAGAGAGAAGTCAAGATTTGGGAGGGGGTAAATAGTATAATGGTTATGCACACTCTTGTGCCTGAGGCTCTGAAGTGCCAGGTTCAATCCCCTGCACCACCACCAGCCAGAGCTGACCAGTGCTCTAGTAAAATAATTAATTAATTAATTAATTTAATTGTGACTTAACAGAAACAGGTGATGAAAGCATTCTGGAACCGGACAGGGGTGGCAGCTAGCCAATAATGTCACTAAAGTGTAAGCCTAAATATGGATGAAAGGCAGATGTTCTACTGTGTAGACTCTACCACTGTTTTTTTTCTCATTTTCGATATGAGAATGACAGTTGTGAAATCAATAACAAAAGGCATAATATGACCAAAAAAAAAAAAAAAAAAGACCCAGAAGCCTGCATCTAGTTGGCTCAGCAGCTGTCCTGAGGCTTCAGGGAAACTGAACTTCTCTGTTCCAGTCTCTTGGAAACAGAGTTGGCAGTCAGCTGAGGTCAAGAACAAACACCTCATCACAGACCCCTGCAAGCGTCAACCCGGCTTTGACCTGGCACGTTATGATTGGGCCCTCCTCAATCGCTATGGAACAGGCCATGGCCGGTGCGCCGCTATGTTCCATCGCTGGGGAGCCAGAGACGACCCGAACTGCCCCTGCGGCTCCAGACAGACTGTGACCCACATAGTCAACGACTGCCACCTCTCCAGATTCAAAGGAGGTCTCGAAACTTGACATCAGGCTCAACCTGACGCTGTTGACTGGCTACGGAAGAAGGGCAAACGCTAGAAGAAGAAGAAGAAGAAGGGAAACTGAAAACTGGAAGTCGTCGATGACGCTCTGGAAAAGCAAAGCATTAAACGCCAATGGACACCAGGCAGAGCCTCAGGCAGATGAACATTCTTAGCCTCCTATAAGGACTTTCGTGTGTAAACTGCATGCATACATGCACACGCATACACACACATGAAGCTAAAATATAAGAAATACAAAAGAGCTCTTCCCTAAACTGAATTCTTTAGATAACCAACAACAACAATTTCCGAGTGAGTTGCAAAAGAGAACGTGTAAGACGCTGAAATAAGATTAGGCTGAGCCTGCTTCAGCTATCACCGACAGTGATGTTTCCTTGCTATTCTCCTCACAGTATACACACACACACACACACACACACACACACAGTATCTACAAGACGAGCAATATACCCACAGATCAGCACTGGCAAAGCTCAAGGCTCTTCACCGAATTGCAAAATCACCCTCCACAAAAGGGTGCATTCATCCCTGTCACTGGAAAACAGCCAGTGGAGAGAGTACAGAGAGGCAGAGATCACTGGGGTTCTCCAACAGTTTGGGAGCAAAATTGAAAGTCAAGATGTAAAAAGTAGGCCAGGGCATGTTTTACCCCCTACATGGATAATGCTGTTAAGCCATCTCAAGAGTCAACCTGGACACCAAGTCCCCTCTGAGACACTGCAGATTAACAAGTAAGAAAGCGCTGAGAAGTCTGTATCAGTTGTCTTATTCTGACATAAACAGAGAGCTAGGGGAACCAAGGGCCAACCCCACCATGCTGCTGATGAAAAGGGATCTGACCCCATGGCTGCCAAAAAGACCTGCTGTGGGTCAGTTGGCCATCTTATTCTTACTGTCTTGAGTGTTAGCAGCACATGCGCTACTCCCATGGCCGCCTGCTTTTAATGTTCGCAGTGACTCGCAAACGTTAAGTGTTGGGGCCTGCTTGGTCCTGATCTAGGCCCAGCTGACACTCCGTAAGCCTGGCTCGAATTTCGCTGACGGTCACTAACTTCCTCAGAGTGACACAACATTTCCTGTAGGCCATGCCTGAATTCACCTCTGCCCTCCAGCTGATGATGCGTAAAGAGCATAGGCCCCCCACCGATGGTGACGCCACCTCACACCCCCTCTGACGTCATCTCACCCTACCTTTCCATCCCTGCCTCCACCTCCTGCCTATTAAGAATGGCCTTTTCCTCAATAAAGCGAGTCACTGCCTTGACAGAACTCCAGACTTGGTGTATTTTCTTTTCTCAAGTCGCCGACACTCTCCCTCCCGCTCAGCCCCAGAAGGGGGGTCCGGCTGGTCCAGATCTCCCCTCCTCGCGACTACCTGTGCACAGCCATTCCGGAGGTTGTAAGCACCACCCTCCTTAGTTCAGCCTGGCCTTGAGTCCTGGACTTTAAGGTCAAAAACACTTGCATGAGGCGAGAACCTAAGTCTTCCCATGACAACTCAATCCCTGACATCTCTGTCTTTGAAGAACGGCCGTGGACAGGGAGCTCACTACTTTTTGAGACAACTCATTCACTTTTTGGAAAAAGGGTGCGAGTTCTTCTTGATCTCGGATTTCAGATCCCCATCAGCTTACCTCAGTAGGCAGCAGTGCCATTGCATGTGTATTCAGTTTTGCATTTTTCGATGATGGGACCTTTTTCAGTCTTTCTCTAAAACCCAGTAAGGGGGGGCCTTGTGGCCCTCTCTATCTACCTGCTACAGGTGAAGACTGACAGGCCTGAAGACACCAGTAGGGAAATTTTTCCCCCACACCCCCATGCCCCAGCACCTCCCAGTGCCAGTAGAGAGGACTGTACTTTATCTGGTACAGTGCTGTACTTTATCTGGAAAATGTGAAATTCCCTATCCCCGCCTCCCCTCTCTCTGTAGCTCCGGGCTTATCACTGGGGCTCAGCGCTGGCACTGCGAGCCCACTGCTCCCGGTAGCCATTTTTGTTCCATTTTATTGGCTAGGACAGAGAGAAATTGAGAGAGGAGGGAGAGATAGAGAGGGAGAGAGAAAAAGACACTTAAAGACCTGCTTATTGCTTGTGAAGCATCCCCCCTGCAGGTGGGGAGCCAGAGGATTGAACCTGGATCCTTGAGCTGGTCCTTGCGCTTAGTACTCTGTGCACTTAATCTGGAGCACCGCCACCTGGTCCCCAAGTTCCCTTTTTTCTGGATGTCAGACCACAATCCCAGCAAGTAGTTCCTTCTCGGCTGCCTCTTTCAGGACCGTGCCCCCTTGTCTTCGTCAAGCTCATTCTCAAAGTCAGTTTCTCACCAAATTCCAGACACGGTTTAGCAGATTATGGAGAATACTCGGACTCTGCCAAGTGTGAGGGGAGCAGCTAGTGTTGCCTTTGTTCTGGTCACTATTTTTAATGCAACTATTTACTTTTGGCAAGGACCACTGACTTACAGTAAACTTTTGGTAAAACAAAACAAAAACTCTTTTCTTCTTACACAAACTGTGAGGTCAGGTTTTCCACCCCAGATCCTTTCTGGAATGGCATGGGATAGAGAGACAGAGAGTGAGAGAAAGGGGGGAAGAGGGAGGAATTTTGGCTCTTGTAGCCAGTGGCTTGAATTCCAGCCTGCATGACAAACATCTGGAGAGTTTGGTCCTGTCTCTGAATCCCTGGCTTCATAGGAATAATGTTGGGGTCCAAGAATCCACATTCATCCATGTGATGTCTAGGCTGTGGGTACAGAGACCTGTCTGAGAGACGCTGCTCTGGTATCTGCAGACCTCTGGTCACTGAGAACTGCCTGTCTGAACTTGGCTTTGTCACCATTTAGAGTCTCTCTTGGGATGTGCTGTCCAGCAGATAAGCCATCCCTCCTAGTCACAGAGTACCAATCTCCCTGTAAGCCATGACTTCACACCCTGATGCCAGGAGAAGGCTGCACAGACCAAGCCTGCAGCCCATTGGGGGCCTGCCAGGCTTTCTGTCTCACTGTACAGGCTCTCCATGCAGCACCCCGCAGAAATCTGTGAAAGCAGAGAAGAATGGGAGCATGCAGACGTCACACCCTGCCTGTGCCACTGAGCCCCTGCTATGGCTCGCTGGACGGGGTTCCAGCAAGGCCTTTCGGGGTGACTTCCAGACCCCCATAGTACCCCCACCTTGCCCCACGTCCACTGCCAACACCTCCATGGCTCCTTTGCAGACCTGAAGTCACATTTGCTGCAGAAGCCTCGAGAGTCCGCAGAGTTGATTCCCATGGAACACACGGCAGCTTCCAAAGACAGATGCATGGACACACGCAGTCTGTCTGGACCTCAGTCACTGCACTAGCACCCCTCTCTAACACCAGTGGCACATGCTGAGTGGTCTCTGAGTGGCATGTGCCCAGGAGCAGTTAGGACGAAGCCAGGCAAGCAGGGAGCTTGCGTGACCTCCAAGGGAATGCCACCAGCCAGGCCTTAAACACACACACACACACACATACACACACACACACACACACACACACACACACACATTCTTCTGTGGCTGATGAAAACATCTGACAATTCCCCATTGTTTCCATCACTGCTTTGCTCTTTCTCTTCAGACAAAGCTCAAGGGCTCGGGTTCGGGGAGGGGCGCATTTTCTGTGTGGATGGAAAGCCCCAGAGACTGGGGTTTTACGAAGGGTTGTCTTTCATGGTCATCCTACAGAACCCCCCTCCTCAGGGATGACCCAGCTGGACTGAAGTCTCAGCTGAGATGGCGGAAGGTTGGTGTGCCTTCCCCCTCAGCTCCAGGAGTCACAGGGAAACTAGGTCAGAAGCTGAGATGACCCTGTCCTGAGCCCATCTGCCCCCTACCACTGCTTCTTCAGCTCACCTGACCCTCACCCCAGGTCCACTGACTGGGCCTGACACACACCCACAGGGAAACATGCCTGTGGGGGACATGCAGCTGTGTCTTTGCCTTACTTTCCACAATGTGGGCCACTCCTGTGTCCCCTACCCCAGCCCCGTCCAATTCAGCTGACATCATGAACCCAAGAAGCACAGGCTGGAGAAAGGAATGGGCCAGTTCCTCTTCTTTCCTCCCCTCTTCCTTCCTTCCTTCCTTCCTTCCTTCCTTCCTTCCTTCCTTCCTTTATCCCTTTCTTGCTTCCTTCCTTCTTTCTTTCCAGACACATGAAGTTTATGGGTCAGCCTAAGTATCAGTTTCTTTTTATTTCTATTTATTTATTTGTCTATTTTGCCTCTAGGATTATTGCTGGGGCTCGGGGCTGGCACTATGGATCCACAGCTCCTGTGGGCATTTTTCTATTTTATTGGATAGGACAGAGAGACATTGAGAGAGATGGGGAAGATAGAGAGGGAGAGAGAAAGACAGACACCTGCAGACCTGCTTCATCGTTTGTGAAGCGTCCACCCACCCCCACAGGTGGCGAGCCAGGACTCAAACTGGGATCCTTGCGAGGGTCCTTGTGCTTCGTACTATGTGCGCTTAACGCACTACACCACTGCCCAGCCCCCTAAGTGTCAGTTTCTGTAACATATTACATAGGATTTTTCTGAGGAGCCAGGGCCTTTCACATACACGACTGTGTTGCTCCTTAGTCATTTTTACGCAGAGAGAGAAAGAGAAAGGCTACAGCTCCGGGGTGCCCTCCAGTGCCCTGGCACCCCCACGTAGGGCCGGGGTTCCCATCTGGACTGTGTGCATAGTCAGGCAGACACCCCACCTGGTGAGTTAGTTGTCAGGCTCTATGTGACTTCACTACCACAGGGCTACGACTCACCTAATGGACACTGGAGCTGAATGAACAACAACACGTGTGTTTGTGTGTGTGTGTGTGTGTGTGTGTGTGTACACCTGTGTGTTTCTCTCTTCATGTAAACATACTCGTGAAACAAACAGCAGGATTTCCAAACCCACATAAATAATGCTCCTCAAAAGAGCCATCTGCTTATGTCAGACACTTCGGTCCAATTCAGCCCTTGCATATTTAAATCCCACTTTGGAATTTTCCTCAGATTCACTCAGAGATGTGAGGAGCATTGCCTCAACACCAGATATTGTCCCAAAAATTTATCTCCAGAGGGAAGGCAAGAAAACACATACACAGGGCCAGGCATGAGGCAGTGGTGCACCTGGTTAAGCACACACATTACAGTGTGCAAGGACCCAGGTTCAAACCCCTGGTGCCCACCTGCGAGGTGAAAACTTCACAAATGGTGAAGCAGGGCTGCAGGTGTCTATCTCTTTTTCTCTCTCTCTATCTCCCCCTCCTTTCTCAATTTCTCTCTGTCTCTGTCCAATAATAAATAAAAACAAAATTGATTTAAAAAGAAAACACATACAGATCAGAATGGAGCAGAAGACTGGCACAGCAAACCATGAGGGGCAGGGAGGAAGGAAGCCTGGGTGGCAGCAGGCTCAGCAGTGGAGCACACAGGAGTCACACACACCAGGCCCCAGGTTCAATCCCCAGCTTCGGCACATGCCAAGACTAAAAGCACTGCTCTGCCCCCCCCCCCTCTCTCTCTCCCATGGAGTAAATCTTAAAGAGAGAGAAAAAAATGAGAGAGCTGAGCAAGAAGAGAACCAGACAGAGAAAAATAGAGGCAGGAAGCACCAGGAAGAGGGATCTGGGAGGCTAGGCCAGCCTTCGAGGATGAAGAGAGCCTGGTCACGGGGAGGAGTGGACAGTGTCCACAGGACTGTGAGGGGACAGAGCAGAGATGGTGGAGTCTCAAGTCAGAATAGGGAATCCTCTACTGGGAGAGCACCCCAGTGCTGGGAGCTGGTGGGGAGCAGGCCAGGGACAGCCTCCCCAGACAGAACGGATGCTGGCATTCTTTGAGAGAGGCAAGAGGCCAATGCAGGAGACTGGTCCAACCTGCATCCTCACTGGGTCACTTATGGTTCCAGCAGCCGCTCCGGAGGTAGAGAGGAACAGCCAGGTGGCCCTGGGGTGACCCCAGGAGGCCAGAGGGAGGAAGGAGGACTAGACAGGTGGGAGGAGCACTAGAGACAGAGAGGGGCTTGATTTCAGAGCTGGCTCTTCAAAAACTACTGTCACAGAAGGAAATCAGCTCTGTCACATTTCACCACCATTGCCTTTCCAAAGTCCAGATCTGTCTCCATTGACAAAATTCCTAATGGTGTATTTTATTATTATTATTTTTTATTTATTGCATCAATACAGCTAGAAATCAAGAGGGTAGGGGGAGACAGAGAGGGAGAGATACCTGCAGCCCTGCTTCACCACTTGCAAAAGCTTTCCCCTACAGGTGGGGACTGGGGGCTTGAACCTGGGTCCTTGTGCATCGTAACATGTGTGCTCAACCAGGTGTGTCATCACCCGGCCCCGATTGTGTGTGTGTGTGTGTGTGTGTGTGTGTGTGTGTGTGTGTGTGTGTGTGTTTAAGACTCTGGGGAAATGTCTAGCACAAAAGTGCCCTGCACCACCTCCCCCCCAAACTCTGACTCCCATCCCCCCCAAAAAAAAAAATCCTGATCTCTGTTGGTATCGGAAAGTAATAGGTTCTAAGGCTCATCTTGGGAGCCATTTTCGTCCAGGTGAAGTTGTTACTGAAGCGATGGCTTTTACTGAGAACGGAGTGGGGGATAAGAACCTCAGGAAAATCAAAGCAGGAAGTACGGACTGCTGTGTCTTAAAATTATTTATAAATAAGGCTTCTGACAGGCTGACAAGATAGCAATAGCCAGTGGAAACACTAAGCCCTAAGGCCATAGGAGTCCAAGTTCAATTCCAGGCACTCTCATAAACTAGAGCAGTGCTCTGGCCCTCTCAGTCTCTCTCAGGAGTTCCACCAAGTTGCAGAGGCTACCATGATGCCAACCTGACTTCACTGGACAGACGACCTCACAGATATGCCCTGGAACCCCACTCCCCTCAACCCCTGCCCCACTAGGGAAAGACAGAAACAGGCTGGGAGCATGAACTGACCTGCCAATGCCATGTCCGGTGGAGAAGCAATTACAGAAGCCAGAATTCCCACCTTCTGCTCCCCATAATGACCCTGGGTCCATGCTCCCAGAGGGATAAAGAATAGGGAAGCTTCCAAAGGAGAGGAGGGGATGCAGAACTCTGGTGGTGGGAATTGTGTGGAACTCCCTCTTATCCTATAGTCTTGTTGATCATTATTAAATCTATCTTTTTTAAAAGTTAAAAAAAAAAAAAAAACAAGAAGAAAGAAAGCAAAGCTCAGAGTCATTATCTTCTGCTGCATGAGATGAAAGGGTTATCTGAACCCAGCATGTCTACACCACTTGTCCGGGGGTCCTGTACATGCTCCAAGGGTCACCTCAGGACCCATGGTAAATGATAAGGATATGAGTTCTCCCAGGCCAGCAAGCCATTCCATTCGGGTCTGAGAAAACCCGAGCTCTGAACAGCCTTGTGCTGACATGCTCTGGCTGTGGCTTTAGGGCCCCACTGCCACCCCAGGGCTGAGCACATTCTTGGCTGACCTCCTCTGTCTTGTCTAGCCTTGGGCAATGGAGACATGAAAGGTGTGTGAGTGTGTGTGTGTGTGTGTGTATGAATGTGTGAGTGTGTGTGTGAGTGTGTGTGTGTGTGTGTGTGTGTGTGTGAGTGTGTGTGTGTATGAATGTGTGAGTGTGTGTGTGAGTGTGTGTGTGAGTGTGTGTGTTTATGAATGTGTGAGTGTGTGTGTGTGTGTGTGTGTGTGAGTGTGTGTGTATGAATGTGTGAGTGTGTGTGTGAGTGTGTGTGTGTGTGAGTGTGTGTGTGTATGAATGTGTGAGTGTGTGTGTGAGTGTGTGTGTGTGAGTGTGTGTGTGTGTGTGTGTGAGTGTGTGTGTATGAATGTGTGTGTGTGTGTGTGTATGAATGTGTGAGTGTGTGTGTGTGTGTGTGTGAGTGTGTGTGTGTGTGTGTGTGAGTATGTGTGTGTATGAATGTGTGAGTGTGTGTGTGAGTGTGTGTGTGCGTGTGTGAGTTTGTGTGTGTGTGAGTATGTATGTGTGAGTTTGTGTGCGTGTGAGTGTGTATGTGTGAGTGTGTGTGTGAGTGTATGTGTGTGTGTATGTGTGAGTGTGTGTGTGAGTGTGTGTGTGAATGTGTGTGAGTATGTGTGTGAGTGTGTGTGTGAGTGTGTGTGTGTGAGTGTGTGTATGAGTGTGTGTGAGTGTGTGTGTGTGAGTGTGTGTGTGTGAGTGTGTGTGTGTGTGAGTGTGTGTGTGTATGAATGTGTGAGTGTGTGTGTGAGTGTGTGTGTGTGTGTGTGTGTTTATGAATGTGTGAGTGTGTGTGTGAGTGTGTGTGTTTATGAATGTGTGAGTGTGTGTGTGAGTGTGTGTGTGTGTGAGTGTGTGTGTGTGTATGAATGTGTGAGTGTGTGTGTGAGTGTGTGTGTGTGTGAGTGTGTGTGTGTATGAATGTGTGAGTGTGTGTGTGTGTGAGTGTGTGTGTGTATGAATGTGTGAGTGTGTGTGTGAGTGTGTGAGTGTGTGTGTGTATGAATGTGTGAGTGTGTGTGTGAGTGTGTGTGTGTGCGTGTGTGAGTTTGTGTGTGTGTGTGAGTATGTATGTGTGAGTTTGTGTGCGTGTGAGTGTGTATGTGTGAGTGTGTGTGTGAGTGTATGTGTGTGTGTATGTGTGAGTGTGTGTGTGTGTGTGAATGTGTGTGAGTATGTGTGTGAGTGTGTGTGTGAGTGTGTGTGTGTGAGTGTGTGTATGAGTATGTGTGTGAGTGTGTGTGTGTGAGTGTGTGTATGAGTGTGTGTGTGAGTGTGTGTGTGTGTGAGTGTGAGTGTGTGTGTGTGTGAGTGTGTGTGTGTGTGTGTGTGAGTGTGTGTGTGTATGAATGTGTGAGTGTGTGTGTGTGTGTGTGTGAGTGTGTGTGTGTATGAATGTGTGAGTGTGTGTGTGTGTGTGTGTGTGTGTGTGCACTCAAGCATTTGCAGGCATACTTGTGAGTAGATTTGAGATTAGGAGCCACACCTCCATCTCGTAGTGCTAGATTCCCTTCAGAAGCAACTTTTTTCCATCCACCTTGAACTTCTGGTGCTCAGCCAGAATTTTTGAGTTTAAAATCGCATGTGGAGGGCTGGAGAGAAAACTAGCCAGCTAGGGTTAGGGTGCCTGACTTGCCAGGTTTGAGCCCAGGCACTGTGTGAGGGGTGGAGTGGCTCCAGGGGGGAAAGCCCCAATGCTGTGTTCTCTCTGTCTCTCTCTTTCTCTGTCTGTCTCTCTCTCTGGATGTAAAAGTAAACCAGGAATGGTGAGTTGACTGCACACATACCGGTCCACAATAAACAAAATAAGATACTAAGGAATAAGGTCTTTTGCTGCGATTACACACACACACCCATGCACACACCCTAAACAGTGCCATGGAAGTGGCCGGGCAGCCATTCCTCTCCCTGCCCCTGACATTCATCTGAGAGAAGATTCTCCTTCCTTATTGTCTCCTTTTCCAACCCCCAACATCAGGCATTATTTTCATCCTAAGTAAAGGACCAATCTCATCAAAGAAAGATGCAGGCGAGTTTCCTCATGTGAGGAGAGCAGCAGTGACAGTGTGGGTTGGACAGCACAGCCTCAGAACTGTCCCAGTGAGGGACGCTACCCACACGGGGCTATAAAAGCACAGTGATGGGGAGTCAGGCAGTGGCACAGCGGGTTAAGCGCAGGTGGCGCAAAGCACAAGGACCGGCATAAGGATCCCGGGTTCAAGCCCCCAGCTCCCCACCTGCAGGGGAGTCGCTTCACAGGCAGTGTCTCTCTTTCTCTCCCCCTCTCTGTCTTCCCCTCCTCTCTCCATTTCTCTCTGTCCTATCCAACAATGATGACATCAATAACAACAACAATAACTACAACAATAAAAACAACAAGGGCAACAAAAGGAAATAAATGAATAAATAAATAAATAAAAGCACAGTGACACCCAGCCCTGTTTGGGGAATGTCCCATTTCCCCTTCCTATTTCTCTTTGTCTTTGTCAGAGGGCCTTCCCTTCTCCTATCCCCGCAGTGCTGGTGTTCCTGAAGCCAGGCCTGGAAATAATGCTATTTATCAACTCAGTCCCACCCTTGTAAGAGTGAACAAGAGCATCATTCTGGCACACGAGATGCTGATGGTCAGTCTCAGGCCGTCCTGCTTATCAGCCCAGAATTCTATCACTGTGCCATTCCCAGTGGCATAGGCTGCTTCGAGCTATTTATATAACAGAAGCCTGAGACAGCCAGGACAGCAAGCCGTGTCTTCTCAGACCCTGCCACAGCTCTATCAGACTGCTCTGCAGAGGCAGGAGAGAAGTGAGGTCCATGCCCTCTGCCCAGTGAAATATGACTTCCACCGATGCTCCAGAGACCTTCCTACCCTGGCAGGCAGGATGAGCAGAGGCCCTGCCCCACAGAACTAAGGCCGAGCCCACCAAAATGCTAGCGAGGTCTTTACGACCTGGTGTCCCCACCCTAGGAGCCTGTCAAGATATTTCATAGGCCAGATGACCCCAAAAGCTTGGGTTATGTCTTAACTAGCTGAGTGATTCCTAAATGAGAATCATCACCAGGGCATCGCCTGAGAAACTCTGTGAACCTCATCTGTCTGGAGGACAGCTGCCCTGTCTCCAGAGAGAATCAGAATCCCCATGAGGGGGACCATAGGTGCTCCTTCTTGGAGCCCCTCTGGGACTCTCACACTTGGAGAAGACACATGAGAGTTGGCCTGCACATCTCCACTTGTGTATGCATACCCATACATGAGTTCCCCCCCCCTCTCTCTCTCCCACCACCCTCTCTCTTCCCCAGCTTAAACCACTGCTCTGGAAAGCCCTAATAAGCAACTTCACCCCCTGAGAAGCTGGATGAGGACGTCATTCCCCCTCCTCCATAATGCAAACTGCCAACTGTGTGCCAAGTACTACGGTGACCAGATAGCAGCTAGAAACCAGAGGCTCCTTCTTGTGAAAATCAGAGTTCTCCAAAGAGCTGAAGTCCTGCTCTAAAGAGTGGTGTTCAGCCACCTAAAATCCCTGTACTATTGCCATCAATCATCAGTCATCACCATCACCACCACCATCACCAACATCACTACCTCTATCATCACCACCATCAATACCACCATCACCACAACCATTAACATCATCACCACCACCAATATCACCACAACCATCAACATCACCATCATCACCACCATCACCACCACCACCATGATAACCAACATCATCACCACCTCTATTATCACCATCAATGCCAACACTGCCATCACTACCACCATCATCACCACCACCACCACCAATATCACCACAACCACCATCCTCATCTTTGACACAGCTACCCACCAACTATACTTAAGGAGATGATAAAGATATTCAAGTTGCCTGAGAAAAACAATAAGGAGTCTGCGGACGCACGGGAGCGGTTCCCAGCAGCTCATGGCAGAGGCAAGT
Organism: Erinaceus europaeus; assembly: GCF_950295315.1. Classification (NCBI taxonomy): domain Eukaryota; kingdom Metazoa; phylum Chordata; class Mammalia; order Eulipotyphla; family Erinaceidae; genus Erinaceus; species Erinaceus europaeus. The sequence goes on along the minus strand of NC_080180.1, from coordinate 4,806,478 downwards.
TCAACTGCCTCCTCCTGAGCATGAGGGTCCCAGCAGCTCACCGCAGCAGGTGAGATACCTGGTACAGCTCGATCCGCTGCTCAGAAACCTTGGCTCTGGAGTTCTGGAGGCGGAAGACTCTGAACTCGGCCTTCACCAGGTTGGAAGCGTTCTTCTCCATTGCCGAAACGTCAAAACGCACGATCCTGAAGTAGGGTCTGTAGAACGTGGGCGGGATGGCATCTGCAAAGAGCAGGGCGGATGGACGTGACAATCAGGAAGCCACTGCCAAGGGGCAAGGAGGGGTGGAGGGAACGGGACTCGCAGTTGATGGAAAGGGATCTACAGCACAATTCCATTTCCAAACAGGGAGAAAGAAGTGTGTGCCTCTGGTTACAGGAGCAGCGGATGGACGGAGATTAACTAACCACTTCCAGCTCCACAGAGCGCATGTGAGCCCTTTGCTCTAGAAGCTGCTGAATGGAGACCCTAGAAGCTGGGTTGTGTGTGGGGAGGAGGGTTGCTTTCACCAGATGTGCAGAGAGTGAGCTTCCCAGGTCTGAGCCCTGTGCTTTTTCTCTGAAGCACTGGCCTCTGAGTACTCTCCCTTCCCACTTCACAGGGTGCCCTGAATCTGCAGAGGAAGCCAAGCTCAGGGGCCCACGGCTGTGTGGAAAGGTCCCGGGACCCTCTCCATGTGGTGTTGGGCCAGTGCTGAGCTAGGTGCGTGGCAGGCCCTCCAGGGAGCTGGCACAGTGGGGCTCCTGGCTCAGGGGCAGGGCCTGCACATGGGACAAGCCAGGACACTGTGGCAGCTTTGGTACTGTGCCATCTCTCCCTCTCTCCATCTCCGTGTCTCTGTCTATGCAGACAGTGAGGTTACAGCATGTGTGAAGCCCCAGGGACATGCCCACTGTCCTTCCAGTGGCCTCTGGCCTGGGAGACCAACTGCCCCCCACCTCTCCACCCACCTCATCACTGAACAGCCAGTTCCAGAGCCAAGGGCAGAAGCTGCTCTGAGGCACAGATGCCCGGCAGTGACAGTGACCCAGGGGAGCAGGAGGAAAAAGTGACTTCTGCAGGCAGCTCTGGGGGACCATGGTAGGCTGGCCCTTCCCTGGGACTGCTGGGATGTGGCCTCAAGGTGAGAGAGAGAAAGAGAGAGAGAGAGAGAGAGAGAGAGGAAGAGAGAGGGAGAGAGGGAGAAAGAGAGAGGGAGAGAGAGAGGGAGAGGAACAGAGAGGGAGAAAGAGAGAGAGAGGAAGAGAGAGGGAGAGGGAGAAAGAGAAAGAGAGAGGGAGAGAGAGAGGGAGGGAGAGGAAGAGAGAGAGAGGAAGAGAGAGGGAGAGGGAGAAAGAGAAAGAGAGAGGGAGAGAGAGAGAGAGAGGGAGGGGGGTGCTCAGTGCCTGCATTATCAATCCATTACTCCTGGAGGCCATTTTTTCCCATTTTTGTTGCCCTTGTTGTTGTTATTGTTATTGTTGTTATTGCTACCATTGTTGTTGGATAGGACAGAAAGAAATGGAGAGAGGAGGGGAAGACAGAGAGGAGGAGAAAAAGACAGACACCTGCAGACCTGCTTCACCGCCTGTGAAGTGACTCCCCTGCAGGCGGGAAGCCGGGGGCTCGAACCAGAGTCCTTGTGCCGGTCCTAGCGCTTTGCGCCATGTGCACTTAACCCACTTCGCTACCGCCCAGCCCCCTCAGAAATTCTTCAGTGAGAGTCACTGGAGGGAGGGAGAGGGTGATGGCTCACTGGGCAGAATTCAAGTTGGGAGTCCCACACACAGCGCCTGGGGAAGCTTTATCTATGGTGGTGTCTCTCTCTGTCACTTTCTTTCTTTTTAAAAATACATTTTAATTTTTATTATTTTAGAGAGAAAGACAAAGATAAGAGTACTGCTCAGTCCAGGCTTATGGTGGTGCTGGGGATTTAACCTGGTATTTTGGTGACTCAGGAATGAAAGCCTTTTTTGTATAACCATTATGCTGTCTCCCCATCTCCCTGTCTCTCTCTCTCTCTCTCTTTTCCCCGTTGGCACCAGGGTTATCACTGGGGCCCATTGCCAGCATTATGAATACACTGTTCCCATAAGCCATTTTTTTCCTTCCTTTCTTTCTTTCCATTTTACTTGATAGGATAGAGAGAAATTGAGAGGGGAGGATATATATATATATATATATATATATATAGAGAGAGAGAGAGAGAGAGATAAGGAAAGACACCTGCAGACCTGCTTCACCACCTGTGAAGTATCTTCCTTGTAGGTGGTAAGTGGGGTCTCAAACCAGGGTCCCTGCACATGGTAACAGGTGCACAAAATCCCAGCCCCACTCTGTTGCTTTCTATTTGAGACTGAAAGGGGAGACCACTCCAAAGGAAGCAGTGGAATCACACAGGTGGGAAGCCCCAGTTGCAATTAAAAGTGATAATGAGATAAACAAAGCCAGCAGAGAGAGCCCTTACAAGCAGTGCCAGCCTTCTCTGAAAGCCTTGCAAGGCACAGCCCAATGCCAGCCCAGATCCTGGGGCGACAGCTCCTTTCCCCAGAGCCTAGCTCCTCACCCCCACCCCACCTTTTGTGGTCCCGGCCCCTTCTCCACCCTCCCCACCACTGCTGCTGGGAGATATCAGGTTGATGGAGTCACTTTTTGGAATTCAGTCTGTGAAATCACAGCCCAGCCAAGCTCTGCCTCCCCACTTGCAGATGGAAGGACTGAGCGACCCATCGGCAGCCTGGGGGAAGAAGCAAGTCTGCTTTCTTCTGAATTCACATCACTCCCCACCACAGCAAAGCCCAGAACCCACAGATAAGAGCACCCTGCGGTGCTTAAGCCATCTTAAGAGGAGTCACTGGGAGGGGACCCCCAGTACCGCATCAGGGTGCTGGTTCCTCTGTCTCAGCAGTTAAATGCACCGGGGCTTCCTCAGAGCCACCTGTCAGCATTAGCTGGAGGAATGTGGGGGTCAGATAAGCCTTCCACATCAACCTCTTCTGAGACAAGTGCAGGCTGGACTCTCAGCCAGGGCACCTGAGGGAAGAGCCCTCTGCAGTGTCTAGGGCCTAGGTTTGAGCCTTTGTTCCCCCACCTGCAGGGGGGAAGCTTCATAAATGCTGAGGCAGATACTGCAGGTCTCTCTCTCTCCTTCTCTCTCTCTCTCTCTCTCTCTCTCTCCCTCCCACCCTCCCTCCCTCTCTGTCTCCCCTTCTCTTCTCAATTTCTCTCTTTCCTGTCAAATAAGTCACTACTTATTTGGCACTAGAAGCAGTGGGTTTGTAGGGCTGACACCAAGCCCCAGCAATAACCAAGCCTGGTGGCAAAAACAGAACAAAATAAATCTTCACCCAAGTGGCAGAGCTGGGGAAAGCCAGGAGAGGGGAGCTGCAGCCTGGGTGGGGGTGGGGAAGCCATGGAAAGGCAGAGCTGTGGACTGAGGAGCCCCTCCTCCCTCCCTCCGTCCCCCTCTGCATCTGCAGAGGTGACAGAAGCCATCTCCCCCACCTCCCTCACGGGTGACATATTTCAAAGGCCACAGAGGAAGCCACCAACTGACACCCTTCCAACTTGAGTGGCAGAAAGATGGGGAATGGCCCCAGCGTGTCCACTCATCAAGCGGGGGACCCCATCTGGTGGGCCTTCCTGTCCTCTGCTGTCCCTCCTCCTCTGTCCGGCTGTCCCCAGCCCTCTTGGGGTCCCCAAGCCTGGCAGTCTTCAGTCCCTGCTGGGTCAGAGGCTGGAGGAAGCCCCTGCATCCTCTGTCCACACCCCTGGAGACAGCTTCCTGCAAGCCTCTGAAGGAGCTTCTCCCAAAGGCCATGGCAGAGAGCCGGGTGCAGAGCTGGGGCAGCCCGGGGAAAGGCCCGCCCCTGTCCCACCGCACCCAGTAGCTAGTGAGGACCTTCCAGACCCTGCGGGAGAGGCAGGAGCACCCAGGGGTGAATCGGGCAGGGCAGGGTGGGGCTGGAGGCCAGGGATGCCCTGTGGTTAACCACATCTCACTGGGATTTTCTGTTCTTTGTGTCTCTGGCTGCAGCTGTCTTGAAAGAGACCTGACTCAGACTGGCCGCATCCAAAGCCACTGGAAGTGCTGGGGCCCAGCGCAGAGTCAGTGGACTTCATGGCTCTTCACTCCACTTGACGCGAGAGAGACAAGAGGCCTCACCTGCCTCTGCCCCACTGCATTGGCCTGAGAGACGGCAGTCCAGTTCCTTGACTGTATTTTATTTTAGGTAGGGATAGAGACAGAGGGAGGAAGGGAGTCGGGCGGTGGCACAGTGGGTTAAGCGCATGTGGTGCGAAGCACAAGGACCGGCATAAGGATCCCAGTTCGGCTTCCCACCTGCAAGGGGGTCACTTCACAAGAGGTGAAGCAGGTCTGCTGGTGTCTGTCTTTCTCTCCCCCTCTCTGTTCTCCCCTTATTTCTCTCTGTCCTATCCAACAACAGCAGTGACAGCAAAAACAATGGAAAGAGAGAGAGAGAGAAGGGAGGGAGGGAAGGAAAAAGGAAAGGAGAGAGAGAAGAAGGAAAAAGAATGGGAAGAGAGGGAGAGAGGGAGAGACAGAGAGAGAGAGAGAGAGAGAGAACAGCACCAGACATGCCCTCAAAGCAGCAAGCTGTCCAGTGAGTTACTGGGTCAAGTACCCCTCTTGCTCTCTGGGTGTGAGGGATCCTTCCTTGTGATTTTTAATTTTTGTATACGTGTTTTGGTAAGTGTCCCAAATCAGAGAATCTCGGGGGTAGAGTTCCACGTGCACCCACTGCCAAAGATCTGGAGACCCCACCACCCCCAGAACCCACCACTGCCCCCGCCCCCAGCCACCATGGTTCTCAGAAAGTCTAGGAGACAGCTGGGTTGCTTTTTATGTTTGTTTTATGTTTGCCAGTTTGCATGATCTAATCATCTGCACTCTACTTATGAATAAAACTCCCGGTACTGTCTTTCAGCTCTACACCCAGTTCGCTCCACAGCATCACCTCCTGCACCATCCCTTTGGTCCCAAAGGAGGCAGCCCCAACCTTCAACAAGTCTAGAGAGCCCTTAGTAGACAAAAGTAGAATTGCCTGACGACCCAGCAGTAGCTCTCCTAGACACAGACCCAGAGGACAAGCAAACGCTGATTCTTGGGGACACCTGCACCCCTATGTTCACAGCTGCATTATTCTCAATAGCCAAGGAGTGGACGCAGCCTACACGCCCATCCACAGACAAGTGGAAGAAGATCTTATGGCTCGATACTCCATGTAATACGGCTCTGTGACTAAAAGAGGGATATTTTTTCTTAAAGCTGGTATCCTAAACCAGCACCCTAGCCTCGGGGCTCATTGGACTTGACCCCATCACCCAGAAACTGTCCGTGCCTCTGCTTGCTGCCTCAAGAAGTCTGTCTCCACAAACACGCTGCGGACTTGTGACAGGAAAACAACAAGAGCCAACTCAGCATTGATCCTGCCCTGGGTCACGGGCCCGTGGGTTCTCCCAGTAGGCTGGGAGATGAGAAACAGCATGGTGGAGGGCCCATGCTGACTCCAATGGCGGGACCGGGAAACAGTGGCATCTGGCACCTGCACTGCCCATCCACCACACCGGAGGCCAGTCCTGCCCAGCTCAAACTCTCACCCACCTAAAATCAGAGCCCAGCACATGTTTATGATACTGAACTCAAACTTAATTTTCTTACACCCAAAACTAATATAAGAGGCTGGGAGGTAGCTGCTAGAATAGACCACATGCCTTACTGGGCCCTGGGTTTGATCCCTGGCACCACATGGGAGCACTACAAATGCACAGGGGAAGCTCTATGGATGGTAGATTGCTGTTGTTTTCCCTTTCTCTCTCTTCTCTCTCTCTTCTCTCTCTCTCCACCTCTCTCTCATTCTCTCTCTTGTCTGGGTGAGGTCTTGGCTCCATATGCCAGCACCACATTAGCTAAGTTTTTAGTTAAAATTTTAAAAAATGCCCTGGCTGCAAAAGAAAAAGTAACTTTATGCTCAACCTTTTAAGCCAGGGAAATGTAAATAGAATAAACTATGAAATATAACTTATAACAGAAGTCAGCAGGATTTATGAAATTCATGACTGAGGAATTAGAGAAAAAACTTTTCATATATGATGGATGGGATTATTGATTAATGTGGTCATGTCAGAAAGTAATCTACTCTAATAAAATTAAACATGCATGCAGTTTCTGATCCAACACTACGGTGGGGCATACAGACTCCAATAATAAACATTCCAGCAAGTAAGAATAAACGGACAACTTAAAACCATTTAAAAATAACTAGTACAAAGGGTGAGTGGTGGGGGGAGTGTTCAGGTCCTGGAACAGGATGGGGGTTGTATTGTTATGTGGAGAACTGAGAAATGTTATGTATGTACAAACTATTATATTTACTGTGGACTGTAAAACATTAATCCCCCAGTAAAGGAATAAAAAAGAAACATATACAAATAAATAAATAGTACAAAGGAATAAATATACAGTGATATCTTTGTGGTATTTTTTGAAAAAAAAATTAAAAATTGATTTCATATCTTAATTATAACCCAATCAACAGTAAGATTTCACATGACTGTTTTCAGGGTCAATCCAGGGAGGTTTCAATGAAGAAGCAGGTAAGTGTGCTGCGTCCTTTGGCTGCAGAAGTCCGTGGTGACACTCAGAGCCAGTGTGGGCAAGTTCTGAGGGTTCCTGTGTCATGTACTAAGCCAACAAAACCAAACAAAATATTTGGCCTTTCTTGTCTTGTTTCCCCCGAAGCTTACACATATCTCCAATGGTTTTTTTCCTCGTAGAAAAACCACTACTCTGCAATAGCCAAATCACTGAATGCACAGGTGAGCAGCCCATGTTCAAGGGTGCAAGGCAGGCATCTTTATGCGCCATGTCACCTGCAGGGGGCAGACTTCACAAGTGGTGAAGCAGTGCAGCAGGTGTCTCTCACTGTCTTTCTCCCTATATGTCTCCATTTCTGTATGCCTTATCAAATAAAAGAGAAAGAATGGGAAAACAAACAAACAAAAAAGCAGACTCTTTTGGGACTGAGGAGAGCACAGGGGTTGGGTGCCCAAGGAGCTCAGGCTCGACACTCATTGATACCATGTGCAGGGCTGAGCAGTGCTTTGAACTCTGCTTCTCTTTCTCAAAAATAAAAAAAGATCAACAATTAGTTTTTTTAAATATAGTCCACAGAATAGCAGTCTTTCTTTGCTGTTGTTACTGTTGTTGTTGTTGGATAGGACAGAGAAAAGTCAAGAGAGGAGGGGAAGACAGAGAGGGGGAGAGAAAGACAGACACCTGCAGACCTGCTTCACCGCCTGTGAAGCGACTCCCCTGCAGGTGGGGAGCCGGGGGCTCGAACGGGGATCCTTACGCCGGTCCTTATGCTTCACACCATGTGTGCTTAACCCACTGTGCTACCGCCTGGCCCCCAAGATAAACAAATTTAATTCACTTAAAAAAGTGAATTAAAAAACTGAAACTTGGCAGTAGCACAGCGGGTTAAGTGTGGGTGGCGCAAAAGCGCAAGGACCGGTGTAAGGATCCCAGTTCGAGGCCCCGGCTCCCCACCTGCAGGGGAGTCGCTTCACAGGTGGTGAAGCAGGTCTGTAGGTGTCTGTCTCTCTCTCCCCCTCTCTGTCTTCCCCTCCTCTCTCCATTTCTCTCTGTCCTATCCAACAACAATGACATCAATAACAACATCAGTAACAACTACAACAATAAAACAACAAGGGCAACAAAAAGGGAATAAATAAATAAATATTTAAAAAAACACACACTGAAACCTATGGTCCCGGAGATGGCACAGTGGATAAAGCACTGGACTCCCAAGCATGAAGTCCTGAGTTTAATCCCCAGCAGCACATGTACCAGAGTGATGTTCAGTTCGTTCTCTCTCTCCTCTTTCTCATTAATAAATAAATAAAAATCTTAAAAAGACATATCTTATTAAAAAAAAAAACTAACTAAACCTAATAATAGTAGACAGACAGACAGACAGACAGAGCTAGCGCATTTAGAGAAATGAGGAGGAGGTGCAGAGAAAGAGCTGGGACTCCCAGCACCAGAGCAAGGATTCTCCCAGGTCATAAGCACGCAAAGCCTGCATCTGCTTCCACTGTGTCCTGGGCAGAGTCACACTGGAGACGCATCATGGGCTCCCGTGTGAGTGTGGGTCACTCTCCTGGCTGAGCAGCCGAGGGCAGGGACCAAACACTCGAGGCTGCCATCATGCCTGGTTTAAAGGAAGGGACCGCCATCTGCTACAACAAAGCCAGAGAAACACAGAGGCCCGAGGCCCATTATAGGACCTCCTCTGTCTAGACGGATGACTAAACAGGGTCCCTCCAGGGGTAGGCTTGAATTTCTTCCATTCAGTCTGTTGAATTTTTAGCAATAAAAGAGAGAGGGAGAAAAAAAAAGAAAAGAAGAAAAAGCCCGAGTGAAGGCTTTTTTTTTTTTTTTGAAGCACAGTTTCAAAGCCATTTGGGCACAGCCTGTAGTGTTCAAGTTTTGAGCAAGAAGTGAGACTGAAATAAGACGAGTCCTAAAAATACTCATGTTGTTTGGCTCAGGACCCCGGCACAAGGCCTGTCTGCCCCTTTTATAGGTCCGGTGACAGCTGCATGAGAGGGGTCTAGTCCAGGTGTCCCCAAAGCCTGGCCAGGGTGCAGCCATGGTCGGCTCTGCTCTGCTCTGCCCTCTCATTCTGCTCTCTCTCCCGTTCCATCTGGGCCTCGGATCCCTGGACTCTCCCACTCCCTTATAATTTGAAAACTGCTACTGACAAGAGTAAAAAAAAAAAAAAATGCAAAGAATTCAGTATCTTTTCTTCCAGACTAACAGATCTAGTCAGACGCAGGTGATGTTAAGATTCTTTTTTTTTTTAAGGATGCTAAGTGGATGCAAAAATGCCCCCTTGCCCCCAGGCAATTCTGAAGTCAGCCAAGAGACCTCATGAACCTATGGCAAACCAGAAATGTGCCTGCTGACCTCTGGAGCAAAACGCAGAGCTCTGTTTCCTCCCTGGAGGCCCCCTGCAGCATTCACTCTCTCCTTCCTCTGGCAGATAGTCACTGGGGGCTCAACCTGTTGCATTTTCACTGGGATGAGGCGGGAAGCTGCCAGACTGTGGAGTTTCTAGAGCGCTGGGCTAGTCCCATTCAGATCTTTTAACAGACATTAAAGGATTAATGCAGGGGTCTAAGTAAGTACTCAGATATACTAGTCTGCAAAGAGAGAAAAAAAAAAAAAAAGCACATAAGCTGTCCTATCCAGGGGAACAGGACAAAAACCCACCAGGACTTTAGAACACACGCTGAAAGGATGAGACTAGCTCAGGATGTACCACGCCGCTCAGGAACTCACTCGAGAAGAAACGGATCACTTCTCTTCCTCAGCCAGAGACCAGAGCTGAGCAAAGCTCAGAGCCCTGATCCACAGCCACTGCCTAGCACTCAAGCCCAGAGCTGAGCTGCCTGCAAGCACTTTGGGGAGAAACGCTGGATTTAAATGCAAAGAGAGAGAGAGAGAGAGACCCAAAATTGCTCATCTTTTTGTCCTTTTTCAGGAATGAGAACCTCATCAATAGAGATACATCTGATTCACACTTCAGTGGACTCTCCTGTGTTGATTCTTTCTAATTTTTATTAGATAGGATAGAGAGAAACTGAGAGAGTTCTCTCTGTCTCCCCATCCTCTCTCAGTTTCTCTCTATCCTGTCAGACTACATTGTCTCTATCATGTCAGACTACATTTCTGTCCAACTCTGTAGTAACTATCAAATTCAAGCAAAACTACAATAGTCATGGGCCCCTAGGAACATGCCTAGCATGGACTTCCTAGCTTCCTCCCACCCTCAGATCCGTAATCTCATCTGCTCTGTCCCTACGTTTTGGTTCCTGTTCATTTTGCCCCACTTTATATCTTGCTGTCTTTCGGCCACCAAGTTCCAGACACTACCATGATTCCATCCTGACTTCTCTGAGCAGACGACCTCACCAATGTGTCCTGGAACCCCACCTCCCCAGAGCCCTGCCCCACTGAGGAAAGATAGAAACAGGCCGGGGGTGTGAATCCACCTGTCAATGCCATGTCCAGCAGAGAAGCAATTACAGAAGCCGGAACTTCCACCTTCCGCACTCACAAATTTTTTCAATCCATACTTCCAGTGAGGGAGTACTGATAGGAGGAAGATGAACAGAGGACTCTGAACTCCAACTCCATCAGGAGCTGGAGAGAGAGAAGGAAAGAAAGAGGGACATTTGGATGAAGTAACAGGGTTATGTGTAGCATGACCCCTGTCTGCAACCTTGAGAGAACTGCTGTAGCTTCCAGTAGAGAGGTTGGGGATTCAGAACTCTGGCGGTGGGGATGGTGTAGAATTATACCCCTGTTGACATGTAATTTTGTAAATCAATATTAAATCACTAATAAAAATAAATAAATAAATAAATATATATATATATATATATTTACTGCCAAAAAGAGGGGGGAGAAAGATAGATACCTGCAGACCTGCTTTAGGGCTCATAAAGCAGACCCCCTGCAGGTGGGGAGCAGAGGGGGGAGGGGGCTGGAACCTGGGTTCCCGTGCTTGGTAATCTGTGTGTGTACTTAGCCGGGGGCACCAGTACCTGGTCCCCTTCTGTGTTGATTCTTCACTCAAAGTCTTACAGCCCAGTGTATCTCTGACCTTAGAGGAGTCACACAAACCCAGGTCTAACTCTACTCTGCCACTCACAAGCTGGGGGGCCACCAAGGGGCATCCTGAGCTCTAACCAGGAGAGCAGCAGCAGGGCCTCTCTGCCAGGGGCAACGTGGAGTCACCCCGGGGCCTGGTGGCAGTATCCAATAGCCATTATTCAATATCTAATGGCCTGGTGGCAGTATCAATAGCCATTATTCAATAGCTGGTGGCCTGGTGGCAGTATCAATAGCCATTATTCAATAGCTGATGGCCTGGTGGCAGTATCAATAGCCATTATTCAATAGCTGATGGCCTGGTAGCAGTATCAATAGCCATTATTCAATAGCTGATGGCCTGGTGGCAGTATCCAATAACCATTATTCAATAGCTGATGGGTCTTATCCTCACTGCTCTTTTTAATATTATGCAGGACAGAATCCATCCTCTTCACCTGCCAACACTCTCACTCAAATATCTGCCTAGTTCTCCGTACTGAAATCTGCCCCTTTTATGATGGGGGTGGGTGGGGGGAGGAGTGAGAGAGAACGCAAGGGTTTCAACAGAAGCTCAGCAAGGCCCCTGCCCTGCCCCCACCTCAACAGGTGTCCAAGCTTTGCTGTGCGCGCGCACACACACACACACACACACACACACACACACACACACACACCACCACCACCACCACCACCACCACCACCACCACCACCACCACCACCACCACCACCACCACCACCACCACCACCACCAGCAGCAGCAGCTGGGAAGCTTCTGGAACTAAAGGTGTTGGTCTCAGCCCAGCCCAACTGAGTCTGAATTTCTGGAGATGAACCCTAGGATAAGTATATGTAGGTTTCTTTTTTTTAATGTTGATCTTTTCTGGGGCTTTGCTGTAATGGGTTAACTTTTTTTTCCTGACATATATATATATATATATATATATATTCCCTTTTGTTGCCCTTGTTGTTTTATCGCTATTGTGGTTACTATTATTCTTATTGATGTCACTGTTGTTGGATAGGACAGAGACAAATTGAGAGAGGAGGGGAAGACAGAGAGTGGGAGAGAAAGATAGACACCTGCAGACCTGCTTCACTGCCTGTGAAGCAGCCTCTCTGCAAGTGGGGAGGCGGGGGCTCGAACCGGGATCCTTATGCCAGTCCTTGCACTTTGCGCCAAGTGTGCTTAACCCACTGAGCTACCGCCCAACCCCTGGGCTAACTTTTTCAAATAGAAAAGAGAGACAGATGGACCCACTTTCCTGTATGCCTCTACCAATCCATATCAAATAATATTGCATCTGCCAATCACAACCTAACCAACACAACAATTGCCACCTCAACATGCTTCACTTCAGACTGTGTCCAAAGACTTCATGTGTGGAATGACAACCCTTCAGCTTCATTACTCGGGTGAGACCTTTCCTTTCATAGTATACTCTAATTCCATCTCAGGTGGTTCACTTTCTAACAAAGTCCCAAAACCTAGATATACACCAGTTTCTGTGAGAGAGAGCATATGTTCACATGTATCTGTAAACTACTGCAAAATATATACCTGAAAGCAGAAGCACACTAGAGTTTGCAGTGAGTACCCCCCTAACACTTCCTCTCCACTATTCCAAGCTTTGGGTCCATGATTGCTCAACAATTTGTTTGGCTTCTTATGTTAACTCTCTTTTCAGTCACCAGGTTCCAGATGTCATCAGGATGCCGGCCAGGCTTCCCTGAACTGAAGACCCCACCAATATGTCCTGGAGCTCCGCTTCCCCAGAGACCCACCCCACTAGGGAAAGAGAGAGGCAGACTGGGAGTATGGACCGACCAGTCAACGCCCATGTTCAGCGGGGAAGCAATTACAGCAGCCAGACCTTCCACCTTCTGCAACCCACAATGACCCTGGGTCCATGCTCCCAGAGGGATAGAGAATGGGAAAGCTATCAGGGGAGCGGGTGGGATATGGAGACTGGGTGGTGGGAATTGTGTGGAGTTGTACCCCTTCTACCCTATGGTTTTGTTAATTAATCCTTTCTTAAATAAAAAAGAAAAAGAAAATAAAAGAAAAGAGAGAGAGAGAGAGAACAGCACTTCACTTCAGCACAGGAAGTGGGCCAGGCCGGACTCGAACCTGGATCACATGCACAGCTGAGCAGAGGCCTTCCCAGGTGAGCTGCCCTGCAGTTGATGCTAGATGGCCCTCAGTTGACTCTGGGAGATGGTGAGCTTGAGCTCCTCTGCCTGGGAGCCATCGGTCTAGGTAAAAGACCCCTGTGCTTCAAGAGCTGGGGTCCTGGTGTGCCTCCCACACACCTGGCCTATTCCAGAAGGTGAGCTGTTCTGGGTGGCTTTTCTGAAAAACAGTTTGTGTCGTCCCTAACACAGCACTGGAGTGGACAGTGCCCACAGGCAGCCCCCCTCAAGAGGGCAGTGGGCAGGGATCACGGGCAGAGTGGACCACAGATTGAGCAGCACCCCGTGCCGTCCACAGCCAACGCAGCCAAAGATTAGTAAAACACACCCCACCAGGCCTCTGGCGGAGGCTCCAAAACCAGCTGAGCCAGACATCGTCCACACAGAGTTCACATTCAGTGAGGCTCCCCGCTGTATCTCCCACACAGCAGGGCAATTCACAGCCCCATGGCCAGCCACGTGCAGGACAATGCTAGCTTTTCTCCCGCCTGGCTCTTTCCCACCGCTGACCTGAGAGCAGGAGGCAAAAGGGTCAGCATGTGCTCTGAGGAAGGCCAGGTGTGCGGAGGACTCTAGATGAGGGAGCCCAGTCACAGTGCATCCAGGGGCCTGACCCGGGGGCTCCCACCCGCTGCCCAGCAGGGAGATTAGGGAACCGCAAAGGTGTGTGCTTACAGCTTACTCATTTATGAACAGACATTTCTATTTATCCCTCTCACGAAAGAGAGAGCGAGAGTGAGAGACTGAACCTTCTACCTTCAGAGCCTCAGGCATGGGATTCTGCTGTGTTCTCTCCTTAGCCCTGTGCCTTTTCTTTCAAGATGTGTTTTGGGATGGAGAGATAGCTTAATGGTTATGCAAAGAGGCTTTCTTGTGAGAGACACCAAATGTTCCAGGTTCGAGCCCAGGCCCCAACTTAACCAGAGCTGTTCTGTCCTCTGGGGAAAAAAAAAAGAAAAATAAAACGTTTTAAAAGGGTAGAGGAAGTAGCATAATGGTCAAGCAAAGAGATCCAAATGCAGGGGCCCGGTGGTGAAACACCTGGAAGAGTGCACATTACAGTGTGCAAGGACCAGGGTTCAAATACCGAGTCCCCACCTGTGAATCAGTTCTGCAGGTCGTCTCTCTCTCTCTGGCCCAAGCCCCATCCCAACCCTAGACCAAGCACAGGGCCAAGCCCTTGCCCTAACCATAGCCATAGGCCAAGCCCTACTGCAAGTGCTAGGCCTACCCAAATGCCAAGGCCAGCCCAAGCCCGTCCACTAACCCAGCCTTATTCCAAGAACTAAACCTAGCCCCTGTCCAAAACAAAGTCCTAGCAATAAAACTAGCCCAAATCAAAAACCTAGCACAAATCCAAGGCCAGGCCCGATCCGTAAACTATACCAGCCCGGAACCATAGCACTAGTCAGAACCATAGGCAAAGCCAAAACCATTGTGCTAGATAGACAATAGCCCCAAGGTCTAGAACTAGCAGAAGACCAAGCACTATCCCTAGCCCTGATATTAGACATAGGCCAAGATTTTACAGAACTCATAGCCCGACACCGAGACCGAGCCCGAGCCCGAGCCCAAGGCCTATACCTAGCCGAAGCCCTAGCCCTAGCCCTAGCTCTAGCCCTAACCCTAGACCTAGCCGTAGCCCTATCCCTAGCCCTAGCTCTAGCCCTAACCCTAGCCCTAGCCCTAACCTTAGCACTAACCCTAGCCCTAACCTTAACCCTAGCCCTAACCCTAGTCCTAGCCCTAACCCTAGCCCTAGCCCTAGCCCTAGCCCTAGCCCTAACCTTAACCCTAGCCCTAACCCTAGCCGTAGCCCTAACCCTAGCCCTAACCCTAGCCCTAGCCGTAGCCCTAGCCGTAGCCCTAGCCCGAGCCCTAGCCCAAGCCGTAACCAGATCCTTCCTTATGCAAGACCAAGTCTATACAGGGCACACTATCTCCCAACCCCCACCAGCCACTATTTTTTAAATTTTACTTTATTAGTTAATGTTTTGCAGCATCATGGAATAACCTGAGGCCTCATATAACAGCTAAGCAACCTCCTTTGGCTGAGTTTTTTTTCCCCCTGCTATTTGAGGGAGAGGGGGAGAGATAGAAATCAGAGAGGGAGAGACACCTCAGCCTCTTCCACCTGTAAACACAAGGAGGACCCCAGAGCTCGCCATCAGCACAGACGTCCTCACAGGCGAGTCAGTCATGCTGTTCCCTTTCCACTGGGGGACTGGGTAGTAGTGCACCCAGCAGAGCGTACATGTTACAATGTGCAAGGACCCGGGTTCAAGTCCCAGGTCCCTACCTGTGTGTGGGGGGGAGCTTCATGAGCAGTATTCTTCAGAAGAACTGCACTCTTTTGTCTTAGCAAAGCCTCCCAGAAAGCTCACTTTGTCTTTTTTAACAGATAAAGAGAGACAGAGAGAAAGTGACCGTTGGCACTGAAGCTTCCTTTGATGGGGGGAGGCTCAAACCCAAGCTGTACACGTGGTGAAGCAGCACACTACCCACGTGGTTTATTTCCCAGGCCCCCTCAGTTTGTCTTCACCATATTTGAGAAACCAGGGTGGAGCATGAATTTATATTATTATTATTAATTATTATTTTGCCTCTGGAGTTATTGCTAGGGCTTGGTGCTTGCACTACAAATTCACTGCTCCTGGCAGCCTTTTATTTATTTTTTTCCATTTTTATTGGATAGGACAGAGAGAAATTGAGAGAGGAGAGGGGAAGACAGAGAGAGGGAGAAAGAAAGAGAGCCACCTGCAAACCTGCTTCGCCACTTGTGAAGCGACACCCCCCCCCCACAGGTGGGGAGCCAGGGGCTCGAGTTGGGATCCTTCCGGGAGGGTTCTTGCACTTCATACTATGTGCGCTTAACCCGGTGTGCCACCGTCCAACCCCGAGCATGAATTTACAAGGAGGGAAATGACACAGCTGCCACTGGGGCTGTGGGAACAAGGCCCACCACCAGGAGGCCCCAGAGTTGTCATGGGGTATGACAACCCAGGACAGAGGATGAGAGGTCACCCAAGGGGACAAGGGCCTGGCAGGCTGGCCTGCACTGAAGGAATGTTCAGACTTGCCTCATGAGGGAAGTCCAACGTGCCCCTTCCCACCCCAACGGCATCTCACCCAACCCCTGCTTCTAAGACGAGACTAAAAAAGACAGGGCTCCACTGCTCAGCTGTCTCGCCCGGAAGGTCTGACATGTCCGAGGAGTTTTCTCACAGGCCTGGCAGCTGCAAGAGGCCAGGAGACGGGGATCTCCCCCGGAAGGCCCTCAGGAACACCCCAACCTCCCCTGAGCACAGAGGAGTGGGTGGGTTTCCAAGGTCTCGGCACTGATGCTGGTAGCAATTACAGAAGAGCGGGAGATGGGAAGTTTGAGAGGAGCCCCCGCTCTTTCCAATGAGAGACAGAAGCACGGGGGCCGGGAGGTTGCTGGGGAGTGTGGAGGGCAGATGCTAACCCCCTAACCCCATAATGGAAGACAAAGTCTTTATTTCTCGGAGTCATAGCTCCCTGGAGGAGGGAGGGGGCTCTTTCCCCTGACCCAGGCCGCTCAGAGACTCGGGGTGTCATGTCTCAGGTCCCAGGGGCCCAGGGTATGTCCGCAAACGCTTCCCTCCTCTTTGCCAGAAGCAGCTGAACAGAAGGAGGAAGCAGACAGACCCTGAGCTCCTCGGTTTACAGTTGTGAAGGTGAATAAAGCCTCACTCACAGAGGGGATGCTGGGAGCCACTCTGAGCCTTTACTCATGAGAATGGGTATTTTCCATAGAATCCGTCCCTTCTGAAGAAGCCCCAGATTAGGTCACTGTAAACAAACAAACAAACAAACAAACAAGAAAACTATCCTGATTCCTGAGATAGCCCACCCAGTAGAGTACATAACTTGACATGTGCGTGAGGATGGGGATTGGAGGCCCAGCACCACCACGCAAAGGGGAAGCTTCTTCACAAGTGGAGTGCTACTGTGGTGTTTCTTCTCTTTCTCCCTTCCTCTCTGTTTCCAGCAGGGAGTTATAGAATAATGCAGGTGCAAAGCCCTGGTGAAGACACTGTGGCAGAAAATTTAAAAAAAAGAGAAAAGAAAAAAGCGATCTACTGAGTCCTTTTCTCTCCCCCTTCCTCCCCCACAAATTGTCCTTTTTTTCCTCTCATTTCCTTTCCTTTCGTTTCCAGAGCCCTGCTCGGCTCTGGCTGATGGTGATGCAGAGGACTGAACCTGAGACCTCCGAGCCTCAAGCATGAGAGTCTCTCTGCAGAACCACTGTGCTGTCTCCCCAGCCCAAACAGGCTGATTCCTAAGCAGTTAGTATCGTCAACTGCAGAGCAGGCTAGCACCTGGAACGCGGCTTCCACTAGGACCCTAAGGTCATTGTCCATCCTGCAGAGGCCACGCCCACACTTAGAGTCAGTCAGCATTCAGGGCACTTACCAGCATGGCAGCCGTGCCCACAGGCTGCAGGGCCCCTGGCAGTCAGGGTGTGTGCCAGGCCGTGCCCTCCAGGGCAGTGCAAACACATGGCATCCCCACAACCATGACACCACCAGGCACATCCCTGTCATCTACCTTACTTTCTCTCTCTCTTTCTCTTTCTTTTTCTCTTTTCCTTTCTTCCTTCCTTCCTTTCTTTCTTCCTCTCTTTCTCCTTTCTCTTTCTCTCTTTCTTTCTTCCTTTCTCTTTCTTTCTTCCTCTCTTTCATTCTCTCTTTCTCTTTCTTTCTCCTTTCTCTTTCTCTCTTTCTCCCTTTCTCTTTCTTCCTTTCTCCCTTTCTTTCACTCTTTCCTTCTTCATTCCTCTCTTTCTCCCTTTCTCTCTTTCTTTCTTCCTTTATCTCTCTTTCTTTTTTTCTTTGCAGAGCCAGTACCTCAGGCATGTGTGATTTCACTGTCCCAACCCACTTGTTCATTGAGAGGGAGAGAGAGAGGGATGGAACAAGAAGGAGAGAGAGGGATGGAACAAGAAGGAGAGAGAGAGATGGAATAAGAAGGAGAGAGAGAGATGGAATGAGAAGGAGAGAGAGAGATGGAACGAGGAGAGAGGGATGGAATGAGGAGAGAGAGAGATGGAATGAGAAGGAGAGAGAGAGAGATGGAATGAGGAGAGAGGGATGGAATGAGGAGAGAGAGAGGTGGAACAAGGAGAGAGAGAAAGAGAGGTGGAACAAGGAGAGAGAGAGAGGTGCAACAAGGAGAGAGAGAGAGAGAGAGAAAGAGAGAGAGGGAGAGAGAGAGAGAGAGAAGAGGAGAAACAAGAAGAGAGAGAGGGAGGGAGAGAGAGAGAGAAGAGGAGGAACAAGAAGAGAGAGAGAGAGGGAGAGAGAGAGAGAGAGAAGAGGAGGAACAAGAAGAGAGAGAGAGAGGTGGGACAAGAAGGAGAGTGCCAGTGCAAGATAGAGCAGTAGCTCGAGGAGATTCCTCTGGCGCCACAGTTCCTCCCAGTTGGTGCTGGGGCTCAAATCCCGGGCTGATCCCTGGCAAGGTACAGGCACTGCTGTGTGAGTGGTTTCTCCAGCTACCCAGTTCCTGAGTTTGAGGGTAGCCAAGTCTCGTTCTTTGCTTTGGCTGCTCCATAGAAAGTGGTCAAATTCCTGCCAACGCCCATGTCCATCAGAGAAGCAGTAACAGAAGCCCACAACCCCCACCTTCTGCTCCCCAAAAAGAATCCTGGTCCAGACTCCCATAGGGGGAGAAATGTCAGGGGAAGATGCCCAGAGGGCTCTGAGCCCTAGTTCCATTAGGTCCCAGAGAGAGAAGAAAAAAGCAAGGACATTCGGAAGTAATAATAGGTGTAGGTGTGACTTAGAAAGGAAGGAAAGACAAGGTCATAGGGAAAAAAAAAAGGGCAAAAATATAAAAATAGAGAGTTATAAAAAAAACTATACCTCTGTTATCTTGCAGTTTTGTAAATCATGTTAGATCACTAATAATATATTTTTAAAAAATGAAACAGAAAAAAGTGAATAGATTTGTACTGCACCAAAGTAAAAAAGATTCGGGGGGGGGGGGGGGTTCAGGTCCTGGAACACAGGCAGAGGAGGACCTAGTGGGAGTTGAATTGTTATGTGGAAAACCGGGAAATGTTCTGCATGTACAAACTATTGTGTTTTACTGTGGACTGTAGACCATTAATCCCCCGATAAAGATATTTTCAAATAGAGTGAATAAATAAAATGCAGGGGAATAAAAGGAGGTTGAGTTGATCACTGTTCTGGGTCAGAAAGGAGCAAGACTCTGGTTCTGGTCTGCCCGCCCCGCCCCAGCCTAGCCCAGGGCGCCGGCTCTGCAGGGCCTCAAACCAGCACGGGCTCAGGTCCAGACGGGGGCAGGCCCAAACCACGACAACCCATTTCCCCCTGCAGCCCCAAGACAGCAACAGAAAGGTCACAGACGTCAGCCTCAGGGAGAGGGAGCCTCCTCCAGCCATTCCTGAGCAGGTACCGTGAGGCCAGGAAGAGAAACACCAGGAAAATAAGTCACGGCCAGACGACCCTTAAGCTGTGAGGCTGTGTCATTCTATCCTCCAGAGAGAAGCCTCCAGAGCGTGGGGGGGTGGAGGTGAGGGGTCATGATAGGACCATTTCTGGTTCCCCGGGGCAGCCCTGAACATACATCTCTTCTAGAACCCCAGCTCCGGGGGAGATACCTCACCCACCCGCAATTCTCTTAGTTATTCCTCTGCTGCAAGCAAGTCAGCCAGTGAGCACAGAGCTACTGCCCATGTTCTCACACAGGCTCTGGCCAGGAAGCCCGGGCCTCTGGCTGGGCAGCTGCAAGGCTGCCTTCCCGAATTCTCTTGTGCCTGGGACTGAGAGGAGCCCCCCCGAGAGGAAAGGCCGAAAGGGACAGGAGCTAGCACTACAGAGGAGGTAGAAAGCGCAGGTGTACTCACCAAGGTACCCACAGAGCACCTGGGTCTTTCTGGAGCAGAAGCTGCTCACTGAGCCAGAGGGTGTTGTAACAACTGGGCAGACAGCTAGGAGTTTTAAAAAGCACAGTCATTAGCTATTTGGCAGAAGGGGAAAAAAAATTAAAAATAAATAAATAAAGGTCTGCATAGAGCTATACACAGATTCAAAGAGAAGAGGGGGTCAGGGAACCTTCTCATCACCCCTCCCCCAATCCACCCGCCCAGAAATGGAAGGTCCCTGCTTCTCAGGGTCAGAGGTTAGGCACTACCCAGAAGGTTCTAGATCCCTCAGTACCCCTTGACTAACAACAGCCAGCCACCGGAGGCCCGCTTCCCTTCAGCAGGTGCTGAGGAGGTCAGGCGAGCACCTGTGTCTCCATGAGAGGTGAGTGGGGGGGAAAGGGCAGCCCCCCAGCAAGCAGACAGGTCTGCTTCCTATGTGAGGGCCTGGCCCTCCAGCTTCCTCAGGCCAGCTGCTGGCCTGGTCACCCACACAGTGACTCTCTCTCTCTCCTGAATGGTCAGCAATGCAGGTGCATCATGGGAAGGGCTGCCAGGCTGAGATTTCAAAGCTTGGGCTCAGCACTGGCCTTGCAAGCCTGGGGCCCCAGAGGTACCAGATGTGATGCCCGCCACTGCCCCATGCCAAGGCCAAGAGGTGCTCTGCTTTCTCTTTCATGAATATAAATACACCTGTAAAAGGGGTGGGGCGGGTGGTGGCGCACCTGGCTGAGCACACGTGTTACAATGCACAAGGACCCGGGTTTGAGCCCCCGGTCCCCACCTGCAGGGGGAAGGTTTTGCAAGTGGTGAAGCAGGGCTGCCAGTGTCTCTCTCCTTCTCTGTCACCCCCTTCCTTCTTGATTTCTGGCTGTCTCTATCCAAAAATAAATAAATGAAGATAATTTTTTTAAAAATTGTTTTTAAGGCCAGAGCTCAATGGAATCGGTCCCGTGTCTCTTTCCTAATAGTTACCGCAGCCAAAAAGTGCGGGCTTCACTTTCTTGAAGGAAACAGCAAGTAAGACTAATTCACCGGCCACCGTCTCCTCCCAGCAGAGAACATGCTCAGCTCTCCCCTGACTGGAAGGAGACTGGGGGGGTCAAGGCTGTCTTGCTTGTGTCCAGCGAGGTCGCTACCCCTGGTTGGGAACTGACCCACAGGTCTTTGGACAAGACCCTTTCTGCTTCCGTAAGAGGAATCTGATGACAGTTACATTCTGAAGGCTCTTTAGAACATTGAAAGGAGGGGCAAGTACTAAGAGACTGATGGAGGAAAGGTGGGCCAGGGATGCAGTGATAGCAGACATGAGACACCCCAATCTATCTGGAAGATGACTGCCTGATCCAGATAATTTTTGTCTCTGGTTCCCTTCTATTAATATTATTTTTATTATTTTCATCATTGTCATCGTCGTTGTTGTTGTTGACAAAGCTCTGACCAGCTTTGGCTTATGGTGGTGTAGGAACTGAACCTGGGACCTCAGAGTTTCAGCCATGAGAGTCTGCATAACCATTCTGTTGTCTCTCTAGTCCCCAGATCTTTTTTTTTTAATTTTTTTTATATTTATTTATTCCCTTTTGTTGCCCTTGTTGTTTTGTTATTATAGTTATTATTGTTATTGTCGTTGTTGGATAGGATAGAAAGAAATGGAGAGAGGAGGGGAAGACAGAGGGGGAGAGAAAGACAGACACCTGCAGACCTGCTTCACCGCCTGTGAAGCGACTCCCCTGCAGGTGGGGGAGCCGGAGGCTCGAACCAGGATCCTTGCGCTTTGTGCCATGTGTGCTTAACCCGCTGCGCTACTGCCCGACATACACACACCCACACACACACACACACACACACACACACACACACACACACATCTTTTCTAAAGACACTAATCTACCACTCGTCAGAGCACATCCACCCTTCAGACCCGACTGCCAGTTTCTCTGACAAAAGACAAAGGCCTCATCAACTCCTCCTTGTGTCCCTTTTCTTTCTTTCTTTCTTTTTTTCTTTCCTTCCTTCCTTTTTTTTTTTTTTTGCCAGATTTGTGCCTTTTATCCCTCATTTTGAAAAAGAAGAAATGAATATCACAGAGCCTATTTGAAAGTTTTTAGGAGAGCAGGTCTTAAAAGATCTTAAAAGGGGTCTTAAAAGAGGGTCTTAAAAGGTCACAAGGAGGGGGGCAGAGGTGGTGCACCCAGTTGAGCTCATACTCTACCAAGCTCAAAGATGTCTCTCTTTCTCTTTCCTTCTCTATCACACCTTCCCTTTCCAATTTCTCTCTGTACTATCAAATAAAAGAGAAAAGGCAGGCAGGCAGGCAGGCAGGAAGGAAGGAAGGAAGGGGAAATGGCCTCTAGGAGGGGTGGACTTGTAGTGCTGATATAGAGCCCCAGAGATAACCCTGGTGGCAATGCAATAAAATGAAAGTCCCAAGGAAAGAAATGGCACATCTATACGTGTGACAGGTGGTAGCTAGATGTCTCAGAACCTCTTGCAGTGTGCCAGCACCCTGAGCCTAGCCTAACACCCTGTCAACAGCGCCACCAAGAAATGACACACAGCCACAGGAGAAAGCCGCCAGCAGGTGTGGATTATAAATGACTAAACCAAGAGAATTTACAGAGAGACTGTAGTCGCTGCCTCCTGGGCTCTCCTGAAACTGGAATGGCACTGGAGTGATGGGGAGAGGGTGTGGGGTCACTGGCAGAGGGCTGCTGTCTGGTGTGGGGGCTCTGGAGCTCCCGTGACAGATATGGTGAGGTGTATATACAGACATAGCTTATATGAAACCAGATTTAGAAAGCCCTAGAAGCCAATGTTAAGTCAATAGAAACACATTTTCCATTTTGTCCTGCTTTATATCTTACCACCTTTCTGCTACCAAGTTGCAGATGCTACCATGATGCCATCCTGACTTCCCTGGGCAGATGACCTCACCAATGTGTCCTGGAACTTCACCTCTCCAGAGCCCTGCCCCACTAGGGAAAGACAGAAACAGTCTAGGGGAACGGATCCACCTGCCAACGTCCATGTCCAGCAGAGAAGCAACTATAGAAGCCAGACCTTCCTCCTTCTGCACTCCAAAAAGAACTTTGGTCCAAATTCCCAGAGTGATAACATATAGGGGAAGATGACCAGGGGACTGTGAACCCCAATTCCACTAGGACCTGAAGCACTGGTCACCAGGAATCTTGTTCTTATATCATCACTGAAAGGGAGGCGAATCTGGAAAACACCAGAAGACTCTAGGCTATGTTTTTCTTATCTGAGAAAAAATAGAGGATAAAAGGAAGGTCACTGGGAAGTAATAATAGGTGTAGGTGTGATTTGGAAAGAGAAGACAGGACCATAGAAAAAAATAAGCAAAAAAAAAAAAAAGATAGACATTTATAAAGTCAGCCAATATCCATGACCTTGAGAGAACCACTGCAGCGTCCCTTTTTTGTTGCCCTTGTTTTATTGTTGTAATTATTGTTGACATCATTGTTATTGGATAGGACAGAGAGAAATGGAGAGAGGAGGGGAAGACAGAGAAGGGGAGAGAAAGACAGACACCTGCAGACCTGCTTCACCACCTGTGAATCGACTCCCCTGCAGGTGGGGAGCCGGGGGCTAGAACCAGGATTCTTAAGCCAGTCCTTGCACTTTGCACCACCTGCGCTTAACCCACTGTGCTACCGCCCAACTCCCTGCAGCTTCCAATGGAGGGAATGGGACACAGAATTCTGGTGGTGGGAGCAGTGTGGAATTATACCCCTATTATCTTATAATTTTGTGAATCAATATTAAACTACTAATAAAAAAATAAATAAGAAAAAAATAGAAATGCATTTTAAAATCACAAAAGAAACTGGGTGCTAAAGGCCTGTTCAAAACCCTGTAACTTGTGGCCTCCAGCACCCAGCCCCACGCACAAGGGCCCAGGAAGGAAGTCCACAGCTGAGTGGAGGCCACCACTTCCAGCCGCCCGTCACTCACACACATCAGAAGCAGCAATGCCTATGTGGCCTGAAGGCCCCAGTTTCTCTGCTGTCACACTGCTGCCCCATGTGGCTCCCCGCAGTCTCTGCTCACAAGTTTTTGCCAGGAAGCAGCAGCCATGCTGTTTATCTGAGGAGTGTCCCCACTCTCTCACAGGGAAAGCAAAAGCCAAGAGAGCCCTGGGCCCACACGGCTTGTCATAAGCTTAGCAGGGCTCACAAAAGCTCCTCCTGCTATCTGGTCTCCTTCAATAGCAATCTCAAAGACTCAGAGATAGGCAGACAGGCTGTGTGGTGAGTCCCTCTGCCTCTAAACCATGGCCCTGTGTGTCTTGAGGGAGGGAGTGGGCATGGGGGGTGGGCAGGATGGAACTCCACTTACAGGGAGAGAGCCCCTTCTCCAGGCCAGTGGGGCTCAGAAGGACCATTCTACTACAGGGCACTCAGCACTCTGGAAGCTGCCCTGGGTTCGGGTGAGGCAAGTAACCCGGGAGTGGCATTTGCAATTCCCAGACAAGTCGATAAGAACACACCCTGGGTCTCCTATCACTCAGCTGTGAAGACGCAATTTTAAAATTAAAGTCCTGGGGGCCGGGCGGTAGCACAGCAGGTTAAGCACACATGACGAAGTGCAAGGACCTGCGTAAGGATCCCGGTTCAAGACTCTGACTCTCCACCTGCGGGGTGGGGGTGGGGTTGCCTCACAAGCCGTGAAGCAGGTCTGCAGGTCTGCAGGTGTCTCTCTCTCCCCCCGCTATCTATCTCTCCCTACCCTCTTCATCTTTGGTTCTCTCTATCCAATAAATAAATATAAGATGTTTTTTAAAAATTAAATTTGGGGAGTGGGGCAGTAGCGCAGTGGGTTAAGCGCATGTGGCACAAAGATCAAGGATCCCTGTTTGAGCCCCTGGATCCCCACCTGGATCTACCTGCAGGAGAGTAGCTTTATAGGCAGTGAAGCAGGTCTGCAG
The DNA here is from genome assembly GCF_950295315.1 of Erinaceus europaeus. Taxonomy (NCBI): domain Eukaryota; kingdom Metazoa; phylum Chordata; class Mammalia; order Eulipotyphla; family Erinaceidae; genus Erinaceus; species Erinaceus europaeus. The sequence continues at coordinate 4,781,761 of NC_080180.1, read as the reverse complement.
GTGTCTGTCTTTCTCTCTCCCTCTCTGTCTTCCCCTCCTCTCTCCATTTCTCTCTGTCCTATCCAATAACGACATAAATAACAACAATAATAACTACAACAACAATAAAAAACAAGGGCAACAAAAGGGAAAATAAATACATACAAAAAATTTTAATTAAATTTGATTTTTTTTCTTTTTCTTTTCTTAAAATAGTTTCATTGTTGCTGTTGTTGTTATTTCGTTGCGTGTTTTTAGAGAGAGAAATCATAGCACGGGAGCTTCCTTCGATGTGTTGGGAGTGGGTCTGGAACCTGGGTAGGCGGGGCACATATGGCAAAACAGTGTGTGGTCTACATGAGATATTTCTCTGGCCCGTGGCTGGTTGGTTGGTTGGTTGGTCTTTAAACAGGGGCAGGAGGTGTGCTAGTGTTGACCCTGCTCCTCAGAAGTTCAGACAGCGAACTGGAAAGAAGATATAAGTGATTCCAAGAATGACTGCTACGACCAAGAGAAACAGCTCGTAGTTAAAACAAATAAAAAAAATTTAAAAAGCAGGGATTCAGGCGGTAGCACAGTGGGTTAAGCACAGGTGGTGCAAAGTGCAAGGGCCAGAGTAAGGATCCCGGTTCGAGCCCCGGCTCCCCCCCTGCAGGGGAGTCGCTTCACAGGCGGTGAAGCAGGTCTGCAGGTGTCTATCTTTCTCTCCCCTTCTCTGTCTTCCCCTCCTCTCTCCATTTCTCTCTGTCCTATCCAACAATGACAACAATAACCACAACCATAAAACAACAAGGGCAACAAAAAAGGGGGGGGAGTCTCCAGGAGCAGTGGATTCATGGTGCAGGCACTGAGCCCCAGCAATAACCTTGGAGGCAAAAAAAAAAAAAAGTACTGGGTTAATCCCCAAGTGATAATGAGAGGTTTGAGTTCACAAGGCAGCGTCCTAGAAGTAACTTGGAGCTAACAGAGTCTGTGACTTTAGCTACCAGAGTGGTGAGGGATTGCCTTTGCCCGGGATGAGGCTCACCCCCACCCCAGAGTCTAGGTTTCTGAGTACTGTCTGAGAATCACCTGCTAGCCTGTCAAGAAGCACCTCCTCCCCTCCTCCCTGCCAAGCACTGCTGAGAAATACTCTTGACAGAGACTAGAGGGCAAAGCTTCAGGAGCCTGGCTACACAATGAGCAAGACAAAATCTGAGAACCAGGGCCCGGCGGTGGCACAGCTAGTTGAGCCCACATGTCAGCAAATGCAAAAGACCCAGGTTCAAGCCCCTGGTCCCCATCTGCAGGGGGAAAGCTTCAAGAGCGGTGAAGTCGGGCTGCAGATGTCTCTCTCGCTCTCCCCCTACCATCTCAGTTTCTCTATATTTCTGTCTAGTAAATGAATAAACAAAAAAATTTTTAAAAGGGTTTTTTTGAGAACCGCTAGTATAGACTTCCGCGACATACACATTAGCAAAGACCTCTTAGAAAATAGTCCAGTCAAGGAGACCAGGGGGTGATTCTCCCTGCCTAAGGCTTATCTGTTGTGTGTAAGCAGGAGCTTTCTGTGTGTGGAAGCGCCTGCCGAGATAAATCCAGGCTGGCTGTGGCAACCTCTCGAGCTGAATTCACTGTCATCGCCGATTCTCAACTGAACTTCCGCTCGGGCTGCACCCAGCCCAGCCACATAGACACACAGCATCTGCCCCGAGAGGGTCACAACTATCATCTAGCTCCCCCCACCCTCCAGCAAAGAACCACAGGAGATTTCAGCTCAGAGGATCCCCAGCGATCGTGACACGCAAACTCCTTCTACCATGTGGGGGTGGGGGGATGGGGAGTGGCACCGGGCAGTGGACCAGATGACAGCAGAGCCTGCACACAGCCCTTTCTGGATGGTGATGGCTTCTGACAGTCAACGACTGCCACCTCTCCAGATTCAAAGGAGGTCTCGAAACTTTACATCAGGCTCAACCTGACGCTGTTAACTGGCTACGGAAGAAGGGCAAACACTAGAAGAAGAAGTGGGTCACTGCGTTGGGTCTGGACAGAGGCAGAGAAAAATTGAGAGGGGGAAGAGATGAGATAGAAAGGGAGAGAGGCAGAGAGACAGCTGCAGCCCTGCTTCACCACTTGGGAAGCTTCCCCAAGGTGGGAGCCAGGGGCTTGAACCCAGGTCCTTGCACTCTATGATGTGTGGGCTCTACCAGGTGTGCCATAGCCTGGCCTTATCAAGACTCCAGAGCAGCTGCCCCAGCTCAGGGTGTCTCACCCTCTCAGGGTCTCCAGTACAGCCCCCTTTCAGTTATTCTCACTTTTTAAAAATTAATTAATTAATTTTTTATTTTCCCTTTTGTTGCCCTTGTTGTTTAACATTGTTGTGGTTATTGATGTCATTGTTGTTGGATAGGACAGAGAGAAATGGAGAGAGGAGGGGAAGACAGAGGGGGAGAGAAAGACAGACACCTGCAGACCTGCTTCACCGCTTGTGAAGCGACTTCCCTCCAGGTGGGGAGCTGGGGGCTCAAACCGGGATCCTTGGGCCGGTCCTTGCACTTTGCACTACGTGCGCTTAATCCGCTGTGCCACCACCCGACTCCTGTTATTCTCCTTTTTGGCTGACTTGTTCCAAACCCTCTGCTCTCGGCAAGCTACCGTGCTGCCTGCCCAGTAGGTCTCTCCTCTGAAAGAGATCAGATGTAAACCCCCTTTTAAAAATTTTTTTCTATTTTTTAAATTTGTTTTCCTCTTTTGTTGCCCTTGTCGTTTATCACTGTTGTTGTTTGTAGTTACTGTTGTTGGATAGGACAGAGAAAAATGGAGAGAGGAAGGGAAGACAGAGAGGGGGAGAGAAAGATAGACACCTGCAGACCTGCTTCACCGCTTGTGAAGCGACCCCCCTGCAGGTGCGGAGACAGGTGCTCGAACCAGGATCCTTATGCCGGTCCTTGCGCTCGGTTGGCTCCACGTGTGCCTAACCCGCTGCGCCACCACCCAGCCCCCGTAGTTCCCCCTTTTAAGGTCAGACTGATCAAAGCTTTTGTGAAGATGTTGCCTTTCGATGTTGCCAAGAGACTGGCTGAATCACAAGTTTCACATCAGCCAAGGACAGAGCTAAGTGCTGAATGCGCTAGGGGTGAGAACAAAAGGTCCAGAGGTGGACTGGAGCGGCAGAGGGATGCAGAGACACAGGTGCAGTCCTGCCTGCAGTGGGGAGGCAGCCCTCTCGTGTGGGTGCTCTGCGTCATTTTGCAAGAGGGCAGGAAACTGTCTGCTCTCTGTTCTCGGTGATCACCGGAAGCCTTGCCTGCAACTGACTGAAATGGCTGGAGCTGCCCTCCGGGGCCACTGGCTGGCACCAGCTGAGGTGCCTGTGAGAAGGGCAGGAAAACAGACTTGTGGGGTTAGTTTTTACACAGACAGACACAAATCTTGAGGGGGAATAATAACAGCAGATGCTGAAGAGGTTGTGGGGGCAAAGGAATCTTCCTGCACTGCTGGTGGGAAGGTCAATTGGTCTAACTCCTGTGGAGAGCAGTCTGGGGAACTAACTCTCAGAAGGCTAGAAGTGGACCTGCCCTATGATCCTGTAATTCCTCTCCTGGGGAGAGAGCCTAAGGAACCAAACACACCCATCCAAAAAGATCTGTGTGCACCTATGTTCATAGCAGCACAATTTGTAATAGCCAAAACCTGGAAGCAACCCACATGCCCAACAACAGATGAGTGGATGAGAAAGCTGTGGTACATATACACAATGGAATATGACTCAGCTATTAAAAATGGTGAATTCATCTTCTTCACCTCCTCTTGGATGGAGCTTGAAGGAATCAAATGAAGTAAGAACAACCAGAAAGAGAAAGATGAATGTGTGATGATCTCACTCATGAACAGAAGTTGAGAAATAAGAACAACAACAAAAAAAATGAAACAAAGCAGAACTTGGACTAGGTTAGGCGTATTGCATCAAAATAAAGAAATCGGAGGGGTGAGGGGAATTGCAAGTGACGGTTCATGACAGTGGAGGAGGACCTAGCCAGGGGTGAGAACGTTTTGCAGCAAACTGAGAAATTTTACACACGTGTCAACAACTGTATTTACCATAGACTATTAACTGCCCCCCAGTAATATATATGTGTGTGTGTTAAACTGAAGGGGGCCAGGTGGTGGTGCACCTGGTTATGTGCACAGGTTACAGTGCGAGGACCCAAGTTCAAGCCCCTGGTCTCCACCTGCAGCAGAGAGACTCCACAAGTGATGAAGCAGGTCTGCCAGTATCTCTGTTTCTTTCCCTCTCTATCTCCTCCTCTGCTCTTAATTTCTCTTTGTCTTTATCTAATAATAAAAATAAGCAGATAGAATTTTTAAAATTTTTAAGTAATTGAGAGGCAAGGGGAGAGGAAAAGAGACACCTGCAGCACTGCTTCACCTCTTGAGAGGCGCCCCCCCCGCAGGTGGCGAGTGGGGGCTTGCACCCAGGTCCTTGCACATGGTAGGTAACATGTGCCACAGTCCAGCTCTGTGAAATATTTAAAACACACTTGGGGGGAGTCAGGTAGTAGCACAGCGGGTTAAGCACAGGTGGTGCAAAGCATAAGGACCCTGGTTCAAGCCCCCGGCTCCCCACCTGCAGGGGAGTCACTTCACAGGCGGTGAAGCAGGTCTGCAGGTGTCTGTCTTTCTCTCCCCTCTCTGTCTTCCCCTCCTCTCTCCATTTCTCTCTGTCCTATCCAACAACGATGGCATCAATAACAATAATAACTACAACAATAAAACAAGAGCAACAAAAGGGAATGAATAAATAAATAAATATTTAAAAAAGAAAGAAAGAAAACACACTTGGCCCAGAGATAGAAAGGTCAGCTTTCCTCCTCCTACCGTCACCATCAATGTCATCAGCATCTGCGAGACAGGACAGGAAGTGTGCAGCCCCAAGGCTGGCCCTGGTCCTTCAACACGGTGATGGGAAGACACTGTGACATCAGGCACATCTTCCCTGATGGTCACTGTCCTCTCCCGAGAGCTTCCCTGATGTTTTGAACCCCATCATCCACCTCCTGGAGGTCCGGTCCTATTCTCAGAAGGGAAATGGACTTTGCTATTGTAGCCAATCAGAGCTGTGTGCAACTGTGTGCACCTCCCCAGCCCCGCCCTGCTCCTTGGGGTCTAAAGTGACATGCCCTCCTCGAAAGAGGCCCTGAGAATTCAGGCTGCTTGGCTAAGAATTCCAAATTTCTTCTTCATTCTTTTCTTTCCTTTCCTTTCCTTTCCTTTCTTTCTTTCTTTTTTTTTTTTTTCCTTCAGTGTTATTGCTGGGACTTAGTGCCTGCACTGCTCCTGGAGGTAATTTTTCCCATTTTGTTGCGCTTGTTGTTGTTGTCGTCATTGCTGTTATTGTGGATAGGACAGAGAGAAATCGAGAGAGGAGAGAAAGACAGAGGGGGAGAGAAAGAGACACCTGCAGACCTGCTTCACTGCTTCTGAAGTGAAACCCTGCAGGTGGGGCACTAGGGGCTCAAACTGGGATCCTTGAGCCAGTCCTTGTTCTTCAAACAAGGTGGTGAAGCAGGGATGCAGGTGTTTCTCTGTCTCTCTCCCCCTCTCTATCTCTTCTTCCTCTCTTAATGATGGTGTGGGGGATTGAACCTGCAACTTTTTGGAGCCTCAGGCATGAGAGTCTCTTTGTATAACCACTGTGGTATCTACCCCTGCCCAGAATTCCAATTTCTTAGATAAAATCCAACACCCTTCTCCCTCAAGAAGCCTCAATTCTCAAGACCACTTTATTAAAGGGCTACGGAGGCCTACACATCTCAGATCTCAGTCCTGTTCCCAGAACCAGGAAACCCTCGGTGAGAAGAAGACCCCCTCTACCTACAATGGAAGGCATGCTTCTGTGATGAATGCTCTAGACAATCTCAGTAAAATAGTAATAAACAGGTAGAATGAAATTTTGATGCTTTGTTTGGAGCAGGAGCATTTGAATCTGAAACTCAGCAGGCAGAAGCTAAGTTTCCAACTGGTTATTTTGAACAGGTATGCATCTGCGCAACACAAGCATGGGAAAGGGTGACCCCAACCAATGTAGATTCCACAGTCCCTATTAACTCTCTTCACCAAAACACTGATGAAACCTTAACAAATTTCATCTCAAGGGTGAGGCAAACCTTAGAGAGAAAGGTTTATAGTCCTGAAATCCTCTCTTTCCTCCTGCGTTCTATTGTCTGGGATGGCATGATACCACAATTCTGTTAGGCATGTCTCAGTCTTAAACACCTACACCCAGATAATTGGATTTTAGCGACACAGGAACTTACATCAGGCAATTATGGGGCATGCACTATGACACAGGTTTATGCAGTTACCCCATGTAATCAAAACAGGGCCTGCTTTCAGTGCGGTCGCCAAGGACATTGGCATAACCAATGTCCTGATAAGCTGTGACCACGCCTCCAGTCAGGGCAACCCCGCCTCCAGTTAGAGCTATCACGCCTCCTGTCAGGGCAACCCTGCCTCCAGTCAGGGCAACCCTGCTTTCAGTTAGGGAGCCAGAAGCCACATACGGTGTGTCCCAAATGCCGTAAAGGGTTTCACTGGAAGAGAGATTGTTGGTCCAAATTTCATAAATATGGCACGCCCATGAATGGTACAAATTCGGGGCCTGAGATTTTGTGGACCACCCCTGTTTTAGAACGCGGTCAGCCTACTATGACAGTAAAGATTGACAATATTCCTTTTAAATTTTTGATTGACACAGGGGCAGAAAAGACGATTTTAAGGCAAGCAGAGGTTCCCCAAAATTGGGAACTCCTCCCGGGACCTCATATACATGGCGTTGGAGGGGTGACCCAATCCTTTCTCACACGAGATTTGCTCATGTGGGAAGATCCGGAAGGTTCTACTGGACACTTCCACCCATTGGTAGCTGATATTAGCACCAACCTATTGGGCAGGGATCTTCTAGAATGTCTTGATGTTAGGATATTCACAGATGCCTCTGCAGAGCGTAACACCCGCTCCCGCGAGACCAGATCTAATCAGCACCCCCAATACTAAATGCCACTGTTCGTAGCCAAACACCCCACTTAAGCTGGCATTCTAATGAGCCTGTCTGGGTGGAACAGTGGCCTTTACCTAGGGATAAACTAGAAATTTTAGAAGAGCTCGTCTGAGAGCAGTTGTCCTTGGGACACATTCGTCATTCTTGAAGCCCATGGAATACTCCTGTCTTTGTGATTAAAAAGCGCTCGGGAAAATGGCGCCTCCTTCAAGATCTCCGTGTGGTAAATAAAACCATGCAGGTCTGGGCTCCCCCCAAAGGGGTTTGCTGCTTGCTTCTGCAATTCCCACAGGAATTCCAATCATAGCTATTGATATACAAGATTGTTTTTTCTCTATTCCCTTGCATCCGCAAGATTGTAAACATTTTGCCTTCTCTGTTCCTTCTATTAATAACGCCATCCCTGCTGACAGATTTGAATGGGTGGTGCCGCCCCAGGGCATGGCCAATAGTCATACAATTTGTCAAGAGGCTGTTAAATCTGCCCTTTTTCCATATATCCATAAGGGCCTTAATGTTTTTTCATTACATGGATGACGTATTAATATGGGGAAAATCAGATACAGATCTCTATGCCTTACGTGATTTTCTCATTACTGCATTAAAGAAAAGCGGCCTTAATGTGGCTCCTGAGAAGATACAGCTAATTCCTGCAATATTTTTTTTAGGTTCAGAGATTTCTCTAAAGCAAATTCATCCCTTAAAACCTAGTGTTACTTTTCCTTCTAACCTCACTCTTGCTTCTTTACAAAGTTTTCTTGGAAATTTAAATTGGCTTAGGCAGTATCTTTATCTGCCTACAAGCATCCTCCAACCACTGTTTGACCTGTTAAAAGGAAACAAACAGCCCTCTTCAAAACGTAGGTTAACTCCCGAGGCTTCCTCGGCACTGGAAAGGGTTAACCAGGCCCTCCAGGACATGCACCTTGTTCGATTCTCCCCCTCCTCTCTGGTAAACCTTCTAATCTTTAACTCCACCCCCACAGTAGTAGGGGCATTGTGGCAGAACCATGGGGTTCTCCAGTGGCTTCACACACCAGTAGGCAGAGCTCCAAGACTCCTCACTGAGATAGACGCATTAGCATTCATGGTTCGCCAAGGAAGAAATAGGTCTGTGCAGGTCTTAGTGAAAGAACCGGATTTAATCATTCTGCCCTTTTCTCTCACAGATACAGAGTAGCTTATACGCCATCATTCCCGCTTTTCCATAAGCTTCGTGGGGTTTCCAGGACAAATAGATAACCATTTTCCTTCTAATAAATTGATAGCTTCTTTACCTCTTTTGCCTCTACTAGTACCTAAACTTTTCTCTCGAGATCCCATTCCTTCTGCTCCTACAGTCTTCACTGATGGTGGAAAAAAGGGAGCTGCTGCCCTTATATATTACCTGGACAAACAACCCCCTAAACCTCTCTTTACTGAGCTTCCTGAGAATTCCCCTCAGTACAAAGAACTTTATGCTGTTTTCCTTGCATTAAAAGCTGTACCAGAATCCTTCAACCTTTTTTATGACAGTGTGTATACTGTTAACTTACTTCCATAGCTTGCTCGTTCTTATGTGAAAATTGATGACAACCCACTTTCCCCTCTCTTGATTCAAATCGCCTCTATGCTCTCTTCTCGAACCCAACCACTACATATTCAGCACCTTCGTTCCCACAGCCCTCTTCCTGGTTCCCTGTCCGAAGGGAATGCTGCAGCTGACCGCCTTGCCTCCACAGGAGCTCTCCTAGTCTCTGATCCTGCTGATTTCCATTCTCTAACCCATGTTAATCTTAAAGGCCTTCAAGCTCGATTTCCTGATGTTCCTTTACCACAGTTAAAACATATCCTAGCTACATGCTCTTCCTGTGCAAGTCTCATAAAAACACCTGCTATTCAGACTCTTGATGTTAACCCCCGAGGTTTAAAAGCTAATGCTATTTGGCAAATTGATGTCACCCACATACCAAACTTTGGCAAACAAAAATATGTGTTTGTCTCAATTGATACCTTTTCTAAATTTATGTGGGCAACAGCTCAGACAGGAGAAAGCTCTAAAAATCTTATAAGCCATATGCTCTCCTGTTTTGCTGTGATGGGCTTACCTCTTCAACTGAAAACTGACAATGGACATGTGTTCACCAGCAAACAATTTAAAGATTTTTGTTCCCTCTGGAACATCACTCATACCACAGGTATTCCCTATAATCCACAGGGACAAGGCATTGTCGAGAGGGCCCATCAAACCCTTAAGGCTCAATTAAATAAAGATAAAGGAGGAATTTACCCCCCCAGTATCCAGCTAGCAAAAGCCTTAAATACGTTAAATCTCTTTATATTTACAATAACTCGGACTTACCTCCTATTATTCTTCACTGACAAACACCATCTACTCTCCCATCTATTAAGGTCAAATGGAAAGACCCACTTGATAAAATTTGGAAAGGTTCTGACACTCTATTGACCATGGGAAGAGGTTTTGCATGCATTTTCCCACATAATTACTCTAAACCTGTCTGGGTTCCTGCCCGCCATGTACGATAATACCCTCATGATGGCACTGTTATCCCTCAAGAACAAGAAATACAAGAGGACTAGCTGCAGGATACATCCCAGGATCCATAATATGACATGGCAGAACCTACAAAAGTTGGCTCACAGAGCCCTCTCTCCTACCCCGTCCCCTGAATGTCTTATGTTATGACTGGCCAGTGGTGTTTTGTGAGTGAGTGTGTTAAATGACCAAAAATTTTTGTATGACCCATCTGCTCAGAGTACTCTAAATGTTAAAACCATTGTCACTAACATGTGTTAACTCTCTAAGTAACCTGAGTCTGTTTATAGTCCAAAGTCAATTATAGTAAACCTCTAACTTGTTACAAGTTTTATTTTTTTTCACAAGTAAGTGATTACAGCTATCAAGCCTTCATATGAGGAATCATCTGTTCACATGGTAAGGTATTAAACTGTAAGAAGTTCCTCCATATCCAACCTATGTGAATTAACAACATTCACATATTCTTGTACACTTAACTGGTGTATCTTGTCTTGCCACCATAGGCCTGCCTTTGTCAGCCAACAATTTAAAGATATTTCCCTTTATAACATCACCCATGCCATGGACATCCTTTACTACCCCCAAAGACAAATGGCTGTTCCCCTGGACATCACATCCACTGACCTCTTCCCTTAGACTTAAGATATGATCCCACCTCTTCATACCAATGGATACATCCCCCCTTCCTTACCTGTCTACCCTTAGTTGTGGGACCCTAGCTTGTTTTACTTCTTCTGCTCACAATAGGTCCTATAATTCTTTTTTTTTTCAACATTTTAATTTATTTATTAATGAGAAAGAGAGGAGGAAAGAGAAAGAACCAGGTATCTTTCTAGTACATGTGCTGCCAGGGATTGAACTTGAGACCTCACGCTTGAGAGTCTAACGCCTTATCCACTGCAACACCTCCCAGACCACGGTCCTATAATTCTTAACAAGCTCATGGCCTTTTTGCGGCAACAGATTGATGCCATAAAGATGCAACCTATACAAACTCACTATCATAGGCTGGACATGGCAGAATATTCAGTTGCTGTGGAGGATTTTCCCCCCTCCATCAGAACATCCACCATGTAGAGGGCTGGCTAGCCAATGATGGGTAAGAGGAAACTAGCGCTATCCAGTCAACCTAACACAGGCCACCTGGTACTAATGGGCAAAAATGACCAGGTGTTCCAATGACGGGTAAGACGGAAGGCTGATCCCCAACCTAAGACAGGCACAGTCCACCCTGCCACAAAACAAAGCCCGCCAAACATCAAAACATGAAATAAGACAGGGGGACATGTGGGGAGCCACATGTGCCCTCAAGGTTGCTATTGGCATGGCCATAGAGTTTATGTTAAAAGATAGTTCCTGGGAATCGGACGGTGGCGCAGCAGGTTTAGCACAGGTGGCGCTAAGTGCAAGAACTGGCTTGAGGATCCCAGATTGAGCCCCCGGCTCCTCACCTGCAAGGGAATCACTTCACAGGTGGTGAAGCAGGTCTACAGGTGTCTTTCTCTCCCCCTGTCTTCCCCTCCTCTCTCCATTTCTCTCTGTTCTATCCAACAACCACAATATCAGCAATAACAACAATATAATTACAACAATAAAACAACTAGGGCAACAAAAGGCAAGATACCAAAAAAAAAAAAAACAGAGGAATAAGATAGTTCCCGCTTCCCTACACCTTAGAGTCTTTGTTAAAAGATAAGTTCTTTTTCCCCATGAATATATAATAATAAATGAATAGGAAAGATACATCCCCCAATACTCAGTTGGCTAAGGCACCAAACCTCTTTTTCTATAAAGCATTCAAATCAGATGCCCTGCTAACCACGAGAAGCAGATTGTTTGTGTTTCTTCCACAGGAATCCTGGAAAAAACCATCTGGACCACTGCACACCCTGACATCACCCACTAGATGGCACGACTTCAGTGACACCCCCCCCCGAAACCCTAGATGTCATCTGACATGATCTGAAGAACCTGATTCACAGACTCCAAGGACAGAACTTTTTTACTGTCTGTCTGCCTTTCCTGCTTCTGCTTTGCCTGTCACGTTTTGGCGGTTCCAGCTCACAATCTACAGAAAAGCAGAATTCCAGAGGCTGACCTTCCTCATGCAGCATTTCATCCCCTGCCATTTCTCCCCCTAGTCGCCTACTTTGGACTGAGACTTCTATCGGACTTGCTGGCATACCCTTTGGACACTTTAGACAATTTTACAGCAGCTTCCTTCCCTTCACGTTGCTGGTTTTTCATAGACTGACCCTGAGTAGTTCATAGACTTTACACACTGTTGCCCTGGGCATTAGATAAAAGGAAAGGGGGAGATGCTGGGAAATTGTGCCAATGCAGTCACATCTGCCATGTTGTCCCCTCAGGCTACTGCTAGTTCCCGCGAGAGTTGGGACATTCTCGGAGTGCCTGTTCAGCCATGTTGTGCCCTCAGGGCATTGTCTATATCCCCGCGATATTTGGAGTGCTTTGTTTATTCCTCCCCCCTCCCATTCTCATGAGAATTATTATCCTATCCTGGAGTGCTATGGTTACTCCTCCCCCTTCCCATTCTCGCAAAATCTACTCCTATAAAAGCCCTTCTTCTTCTGCACCTCGCTCTCTTGCCAGCGCTTCACTCCGGTGTTCAGAAGCAGGAAAGTTTACTGCGTGAGGCGGCCATTTTCGCTACCTCCACGTGGCCCAACCTGCCTCTCTAGCACCCAACTCTGAGGTGCCAGCGCAAATAAAGATTTGTGTTTCCTCTTCGCTCCGGACCCCCTCTCTCTCTTCTCCGCAGCTCGTGCACAACAACAAGAAGGCAAATCAATATACACAGTGGCACTTAGGTGGGTGAGTCAGGTGGAAGAGGCCGCCAGGCACCCCACTTCCCAGAGCACCCTTTTCAATCACAATGCAACCTCTCTCAAATATCCCTCTTGGACAGCTCTTACGTCACCAGCATCTGCTACGGGCAGGGATCTCTGCTTCTCAGCGGCACATGGGACATCAGGGGCCTCTACTAAAGCCAGTGGTGTCTGGGAGCCAACAAGCATGGTGTCGCCCTGCAGCTCGGGCCACAGAGTGCTGGCAGCAAAGCCAGGAGCTTCTAAGTCGCTAGTCATTGCAAGCCCTTCTTCACCACTCCAAGAGAGGACACCTAGACCAGTGCACGAGGGGCAGCCAGCCACCCTCTCCAAGCACAGGCATTTCAAAAGAGCACTGAACAAAGAGGGCTCAGACCCTGTGGGCAGGGCCTCAAGAGCAGGGGCCTCAGTGCAGAGTCAAGGGCAGCAGAGCCGCCCGGCATGCAAGGTGGTGGACATGGGGACTCTCAGCAAGCACCTGCAGCTCTCTGCTTAGAAAAGAGACAAAAGGGCAACCCAGAAGGTGGCCCAGTGGGTAAAGCGCTGGCCTCTCAGCACGAGGTTCCCAAGTTCAATTCTCAGCATAGTCTATGCCAGAGTGATGCTCTGGTATATATGTGTTCTCTCTCTCTCATTAATAAAATAAATGAATAAATAAGTCTTTACAAGAAGAAAGAGAGAGAGAGAAGGAAGTTGAGGGGAGGAAGCAGATAGCTTGAGTGAGCTTGAAGGAATCATGTGAGGTGAGATAAGTCAGAAACAAAAGGATAAATATGGGATGATCTCACTCACAAATAGAAGCTGAAAAATAAGAACAGGAAGGGAAACACAAAGCAGAACTTGGACTGGAGTTTGGTGTATTGCACCAAAGTCAAGGACTCTGGGGTATGGGGGGAGTGTCCAGGTCCTGAAACATGATGGTGGAGGAGGACCTAGTTGGGGGGTTAGAGTGTCATGTGGAAAATTGAGAAATGTTACACGTGGACCAACTACCGTATTTTACTGTCCACAGTAAACCATTAATCCCCACAATAAAGAAAAAAAAGATACAGAAAAATTAAAGCTAAGCTTTTGAATTACCACAAAAAGAAGAGTTAGAAGAGGGGCCAGGTGGTGGCGTACCTGTGACAATGCACAAGGACCCAGGTTCAAGCCCCGGGTCCCCAACTGCAGAGGAAAAGCTTTGTGAGTGATGAAGCAGGGCTGCAGGTGTCTCTCTGTCTCTCTCCCTTCCCTCTCAATTTTTGACTGTCTCTATCCAATAAATAAATAAAGATAATAAAAATAATTTAAAAGGAGAAAGGGGAGGAGGAGGAAGAGGGGAAAGCCTGAGGCTATGTCACGAAGCAAACTTCTCCCCGAGTGAATGTGGAAGCAGCCAGCCAGCGCTGCACCCTACACGGACCCAGCCAGAATCCCTGGGAGGACAGTCAACAGAAACTCCTGGAGAACCTGGGATGCCCCCATCAGAAATCATCTTTGTTTCGGGAAGCCTAGGAAGAAAACAGCAGCAGGCCACCAGATTTCAAAATGGCATTGGGGACATTTGCTAATCTGGGCCAGAGGCCCTTTTATCAAGCTCTGGGAATCTGCAGTTGGAATCCACCCTCCAGCCAAGGGTGGTTTAAAGGAAGAGCCCATGCTACAGATGCAAGACATAGTCAGGATCCAGGACCCACCAGGACCGAAATGCTGCCGAGAGACAGTTCCCAGGCAGGTTCTGGGCTCTCAGTTCACCTTCCTACTCACCAGTGAGGGCTGAGGGCGGACAGTGGTGGGCAGGAAAGGGCTGACCTGGAGGGTCAGTGGGCAGGGAAGGGCCCCACTCACAGGGCTGGGCCTGCACACCTCTCCCTGAGCCCAGGGCATGTGCTGTCTTAATTTTCTCTAATCTCCTAAAAATGCAGCCTGAAGTGTTGTAATTTCTGGGCAGAAGCTGAGGAGGAAGTGACCTCGCTGGTTCTAACCCAGATTGGATGTGCGGTCCACAGTGAGTCATTGGGCCTCTTTTTTTTTTTTTTTTTTATTTTTACATTTCAGTTTCCTCTAGGAAAAATGATCTGTCATTCTTTCATATCTTCCTAGGAAAGATATTTGGGATGGGGTTACATCAGCAGCTCAACCCCAGACAAGGCTTAATTACACACTGCAACTCCTTCCAAGGAACTCTAGGGGTCGCTGTGCAGATGGAGGGGTAAGTGGATGGTGTCCCACCAGAAGTCAAGAGGTCCTCATCTGCACTGACACACTCACACACACACACACCCTCCCGCCAGCCCAGCTTCCAGGGACAGGAAGGCCTCTGCCAGGCTTCAAGCAAGCTGGCCTCACTTGGCAACGAAGTCTGTCCAACCGCTTCAGTTATAAACAGTGCACTTCTTGGAGAGTTTCTCCTAGTCTTTGAAAAGAAAAGTATAAAGAGGAGGTCCTGCAAGAGAATGTGGCCTATGTTAAATGGAACCACAGTGAGACACTAGAGTGGGGACAAGCAATGATGCAACCAAAAGAAAAAAAAAGGGGGGGGGGACTGAATTTGGTCTGTTGTGAATTAAGAGCTCAATTATTGTGGAAGTCAAGGATGCTTAACTGTGATATCTCTCCCCCCCCAAACCATCCCCCCCCCCCACACACACACACACTGACTATCCTACAAAATAAAATCCCCAAGCACAGAGCAAAAACAGCCCCATGCACCAGCAACCACTAATATTTTTCTTCCTTGGGCACTTGGCCAATAACCTAGCAAGCGTGTATTCAGATGGACACAGCCGTGTACAAAAGAGCAAGAAGCCAACTTCCCCTGAAGAGTTACTAGTATTCCTTCTGCGCTCCAGGGTTTTGACTGGAATGTTCCAGGGGGCTGTAAGTAGAGACAGCTTGGCCGCAGGTGTTCAATATTCACATGTGTGTCGGTGACAAAGACTTCACTATGATTGTTCAGGCTGGACATTTTTAGTTTACTAGATTCAACATGATGGAATAAATCAGCAGGAGTATTTATTTTCTTCAGTGGTCTCACATGGAGACTCCACTTTTTGTGGACTGCTGCTTTGTCTTATATAGAAAAATCCAAGATTACCTCCCCCCGCCCCCCACTTCTGCCTCATGTCACACGGCTGCCTCCTGGAGCCATTTCATCACTTGGGCTAAATGAATGCTGAGACCTGAGGTCCCCAGTACAGGGCTGCTAGGCTGACAAAAGGCACAGAAGGTGTAGCCACACTCTGTGCCTACAAAGCAGTTTTGAATGACCTCAGCTCCATGTCCTTTGGATAGGAAAGGGGCTTTTATTTTCAGGGGACTGCCTTTTAAATGGCTCTATTTGCAGCCTGGGAGGTGGAGCAATGGATTAAATGTGAGCTTAATCCAGTGTGTGTCAATGTCGGCTCCTTGCCTGAAGGAATGATGCCCGGCGTCATGAGTACCAGAATGATGTTCTGCTCCTCTCTCTGCTTGTATAATTAGTGGACAAGTTATGTGTTTTCTGCTTGCTTTTATTATTTATGCTTTTCTTTTTAAAACTTACTATTGGATAGAGACAGAGAGAAAGTGAGAGCAGAGAAGGAGATAGTGAGGGAGAGAGACATCTGCAGCCCTGCTTCACCACTCATGAAGCTTTCCCCCTGCAGGTGAGGACCAGGGGCTTGAACCCCAGTCCTTGTGCACTGTAATGTGTATGCTTAACCAGGTGTGCCACCACCTGGCCCCTGGATATAAAAACTCTGTTTGATAAAATGCATAAACGTGTGTAGACTAGCAAAATAGCTAACGTGCGTATTTCTTTGTTTTATTTAAGTTTTTTTTTTTAAGTTTATTTGTTTTTTACCAGAGTATGGCTTATGGTGGTGCAGGGGATTGAACCTTAGGGTACATGATGCATGGAAGGGGACACAGCTATTTTTAAATTTATTATAATAATAATAATTATTATTATTATTAGATAGAGACAGAGAAATTGAGAGAGGAGGGGGAGATAGAGAAGGAAAGAGACAAAATGATACCTGCAGCCCTGCTTCACCACTTGTGAAGTTTTCCCCCCTGAAGGTGGGGATCGGGGGCTTGAACCCAGGTCCTTACTCACTGTTATGTGTGCGCTTAGCCAGGTGCGTTACCACCTGGTCCATAATTGTTGTTGTTGCCGTTTTTAATGGTATTCCTAGCAGAATTCAGTTACTCTCGAGTAAATACCAGAGTGAGCTGGGCTTCTCAAGGAAGACATTGCTGACATTTGGGGCTGTGTGATTCGTGGATGCATTTGTGGGTGGGAGGTTGAGTGGGTGCTGAGGTGGGGGGAGGCTGTCCTGGTTCTTCTAAACTAGCTGGTAGCAGCCTTGAGCTCCACCCACTGTGTGCCAGCAGCTCTCCTCTACTTCCGGTCAAACAAGCAAAACCCTCTCTGCAGACAGTGCCAAATATTCCCTGAGGGTGGGGCGGGGTGGGATGGGATCTCCACAGAAAACCACAGTTTACAACTTCTTACAATAAAAAAGGGAGAGCAAAGAAATGGAGGTGGGAGCGACTTCCTGTCTTCCAGACCTCTACTGGCTAGAATCATTCATCACTTGTTTTCTTACCCTACTTAATCTGAATCCCTCTACACTCCTAAAACACCCTGTACCATGTTTCCCCGGCAGCTGGGTTCTGAGCTCCCCATGCATTGTCAAAAAGGCTAGCAGTCCATTAATAGCTACTGGGAAACCTTTAGTAAACTTTAGCATAACTCCCCTTTGAGCCTTTAGCTAACAGCCTCTGAAAAGATCAATATGAATAGATTCAAAACTAATCAGACCCCTTCTTTAAATGTTGACACAGTATCACTTCTATTCCATAAATACCTTCTGGACTAGAATTCATCCTTAGAGCTTGGCATCTGGCCAGTTCTATTCATATTTACTAAATTTATGCAGCACCCTTGGCCAAGGATAATATTTAAGACAAAATAGGCCTGAAGGCATATACAATATCTTATATTTTTACTTTGATATCTCCACACTGCTAAAAATATTTAGCCTGAACTGTATAACATGCCCTGCAAAGAGCTATCAGCAGTCTGTAATAATATATAGCGCAATGAGTATAATTAGGGCATATTTGTAATATTTGAGCTGAAGCTATTCCCCGAACAATAATAAGCTGGTGTTTGAAAGGGAAGACAAAAAAGAACCAGGGCTCTTTCCCAGGCCTTCATCTCAGGGGCTTCTGACCCTCACCACATTCATGGCAAGAAACAACAGGCACACCCCTCCCCAGGCTCATGCCAGAGAGAGAGCCTGCCAACTCGAAAGCGGAAAAAGTCATAAAAGGAGAGCACGGCTGTGAAAGCTGTACTTTCAATCTGTTCTTTAAGAGTGTGGTAGAGTACTTTCTTCGTTTCATCCCTCTCCCTCCTTTTTTTTTTTTTTTTTTTTCTTTTGTTCTGGTAAGGACTCACTGTATTCCAGCATAAGTGCTGGAAAATCAGTTAACCTACTTTCTCTCAAATGATTCCCAGCCCCTGCCCGGTGGCAGGGACTCTGCTCTGCTCAGAGAGGCTTTCCGCCCGCCCCTCCATCTGCACTTGGAGAGCAATCTGTCTTCTAGATGCTGGGGATGCTGGGCTTGGGAAGATGCTGGGATCCCTTTGGGGAGGCTGGGGGCTAGAGAGAAGAGCATCTGTACACTGTGCAGAGAGGTTGGCTTCTGAAACACAGAGCATGAGAACGTTCCTGGTAGAGAGAAGGGATGGAGGGAAGGGACCCGGCCGGCTGTCAGTGCTTAGCCTGGAAGAACAAAGAGCTGGCACTTTCTTGGGTGACCTGTGCTAGGCTCTGTACAATAGAACACCCACTCCTGTCTCAACAGACACCAGACCCTGCTTGCAAAAGCAAAGGGACTCACCCCCCTACCCCAGTCTGGAAGGTTTGAGACTAGGTTCAGGGCAACTTTCTCTTAGGCTTCCCTTTCCAAGGCAGAATAAACCAGGACAGAACATCTTTCTCTCCAGTGCTGTGAGAAGAGTCCCAAGACAGTACCATCCTCCTGCCCTGCCAGATTCCCTGCAGTGGGTCAGCCTGTGAGAGAGCAGGAGGGGACAGGGTAGCCCCGAGGAAGGTGGCCCTGAAAACGGGGGCTGGAGATCCTGACACCGGTGGGTACAAGACTTGGCATGCCCCACAGCTCCAAACTTGTCAAACTAAAAATAAATATTAAAAGAGAAAAGCACCACCCTGCAATTAGAACCCCTGGGATAAAATTACCCAGATGGCCAGATTATCTATTTAGAGGAGACACAGACAGAGACTGTGTGAAGACAGCCAGCCAGTATAGAGGGCTTGGGAAGGGGAGGAGAGACACCAGCGGCCAATGAAAAGTTTACGACTGGGGATTTGGACTACGCAGAGGTTGAAGTGCTTCGTTTTTTATTTTTTCCTCTCCTCCTCCTCCTCCTCCTCCTCCTCGGTATTTAACCCTCTCAGGTATCCATGCAAGCCCCTTTCTCTCCTTCTCGCTCTCTTTCTTTCAGCCCTGGAGAAAATTCTCAGCACAAGCCCCACTCCCTTCCCCCAAGGCACTGCACGATAAATCACTCCGTTCTGGCTACTGTGTGCCAGCTGGTATGAGGACACAGCCCTCAGAGAAGCCAGTTTGAAGGCGGGGGGAAGAAAGAAAGAAGCTCTCCCCGTCCCCTTTTCTGCCTGAAGTTCAGCAATCCATGGAAGTAATTGCAGGAATCCCAAGAAAAGGGCAGAGAGCCGGAGGGAGGGAGGGAGGGAGGGAGGGAGGGAGGGAGGGAGGAAGAGAGATGGTGGCACTGGTCACAGGGGGAATCTAAGGAAAGCAGGTTTGGATAAATTCTGTAAAAATAAACAAACAAAAAACAGAAGCAAAGTCTTCAGGGGCCAAAGCTGCCAGTCCTGCCACCCAGGTGAACCCCAAAAGACTGCCTGCTGACAGGGTCTCACTTTGGGGGAGGAGGTCAGTGTAAACACCTAGCAACAGATTCCAGAGCCCAAGGATCTGGGGACAGTATTTTCCAAGGGGTGTAACAAGCAGATAGGGTTTCATGTGTGATGATGCTGACTTTTTGGGGTGTGTGTGTGTGTGGGGGGGGTGATTCACTAGAGAGAGCTCAGGCAGCCCATCAGCTCCGGAGTTTGGAGTGATTTTTTTTTAACCCTTCTTGCACCAGCTGGGTAAATTCCAAGCCAACCAGAGCAAAGCAAGCAAACTAGCCCGGGTCAGCGGAGGGCAGATTCAGGCTGGGCCAGGCAAGGTTTCCGGGGCCGATAGAGAAGAACCCCAGGTGTGTGTGTGTGTGTGTGTGTGTGTGTGTGTGTGTGTGTGTGTGTGTGTGTGTGTGTGTGTGTGTGTGTGTGTGTGTGTGTGTGTGTGTGTGTGTGTTGGGGGGGCCCCGAGGAAGGGAGGATTCACTTACTCTCGGAGGACAGGAAGGACGTGTCCACCTTGTACACCTCCTTGGCGTAGTACTCCTCGTCGCTGCGCTCCCGCTCGCAGGCGGCGGCTCGGCGGCCAGCCCGCTCCTGCAGCAGGTCCCGGGTGCTGTTGTAGATGGCGATGACCTCGGGGGGCACGTCCTCAGGCTCCGGAAAGTCCTCCGGGGGGCTGGTGAGCTTCAGTTTGCTCAGGATCTGCCCGCGGATGGCCTCGATCCGCTTGCGCGTGAACTGGTCCATGTCCAGGGTGCTGCAGGTCGACAGGGCAAGCGCCACGGCGCCCAGGTGCAGCAGCAGCAGCCCCAGCGCGGCGCCCAGCACGCGCGCCCCCCGCATCCTCGGGCGGCCGCGCGCGGGGAGGAGGGCGAGAAAAGTGTGCAAAAGCATACACGAAAAAAAAAAAAAGAGGAACAAAAAAAAGTGCAAAAATGAAAATTAAAGTAAGACACCCCCCCAAGAAAAAATAATAATAAAAAGAACAAGACGCCCACGGCAGTGCACAAAGGGCGGGTCAAGGTAGGTGGTGTTGCTTCCTGGCGATGCGGGTGCGGCGCTTTTGCAAACAGGGGAGAGTCGTTCGAGATCCCCTAGCGGAGCGCATGTGGCGCGCCCGCCTCTGCCCAGCCGGCGGGGCTCCCCGGTGCAGGGTGCGGGTGCGGGTACGGGTGCGGGTGCGGGGCGTGGTGCACCCTGCGGGCGGGCGGGCGGGCAGGCGCACGTGGGAGCGGCCAGGCTGCAGAGGGCGCCTCTCCCGGCCCTGCCCGGCCCGGCCCCGCGGGGCCTAGCGACCGGCCTCCAGGACGCGCCCCGCGCCCGCGGCGGCTCCGCGAGGCTCTGGGCCACCTGCCCGCGCTCGCTCGCTCGCTCGCCGGCGGCCTGGGCGCTGGAGGCGGCGCCCTCTCTATCCTCTCTCTCTCTCTCTCTCTCTCTCTCTCCAACTCTCTCTCTCTCTCTCCAACTCTCCTCTCTCTCTCCAACTTTCTCTCTCTCCAACTTTCTCTCTCTCCAACTTTCTCTCTCTCCAACTTTCTCTCTCTCCAACTCTCTCCTTCTCTCTCTCTCCAACTTTCTCTCTCTCTCCAACTCTCGCTCTCTCCCTCTCTCGTTCCCTCGCTCGCTCCCTCGCCCGCTCGCCCGGCCCCGGAGTGGCCCCCGCCGGCCCGCTAGGGCGCGCTCTCCCGCCCGGCTCCGCGCTCCGCCCGCCCGCCCGCCCGCCCGGCTGCTCCCGCCGCGCCGGCCCCGCGCAGCCAGCAGATAGCACCGCGGCCGCGGCGGACGGGCTTATAAGCTCGCTCGGAACCACGTGGCAGCCCGCCGCGCCGTGACGTGCACGGGCCGCTCTCCCAGGTCCCGCTCCCGGCGGGCCCACGAGCGCCCCGGCCGGGCCGCCCGCGACGGAGAGCGGGGCCCCCTCCAGTGCTCCCTCCGGTGCCCCCTCCGATGCGGGGCCCCAGGCACACCCAGGGACCCAAGACTGCCAGCCCGGGACAGCCTGGGCTACGCCTGCCCCTCTCCCCAGAGCTTACTTACCTCCCTGCCCTCTGCAGGCTGCTCCTCCACCCCTCCAAGGAAGACAGGAGCGCTTGCTGGACTGTGCGAAAGAGCCAGAGGGCATCTTCACTTGTTTTTATTTATTTCTCTTTAAAGCGTTTATTGCATGGGAGGGCAGCACACTGCCCCTGGCACGAGAGACAGGGATGGAATCCAGGGGCATTTGGTTCAGATTCTTTCCACCTACCCGCTGAGCCACCTTCCAGGCTGCTGGCGCTCACTTGTTTGGGGGGCTTTCACTTCCTTGACCACCAAGCCTCATGCTTCCCAAAGCCTTTTAGACCCAGGAATGCTTAATGTCCACAGGTTAGCGTACACCTAACCTCACGTTGTCCCGTTTCAGCCTGGTCCAAATTCAGTGATTACAAGGAAAAGTCTTGCCACTGTCCTTTTACTTTTTGCTTCTTTACCTTTACTCAGTCAACATGTCCATCCCTTCTGATGGGCCTTACTGACTAGATGGGGGATTTAAACAGTCATGTTTTCCCCCAACTCACAGCCTCTGCATTATTCCCTAGTTCCTGTTCCATTCACTACAGAGATGTCCTTGGGAGGTTTCTGACCGACACCTTCTATGTGCATGGGGGCTTGTGTCAGTAGTAAAATGGTGATGGTGACGATGGCTACCACCACCGAAGACAGATTGACGCGCAGGAGGGGTCGGCTCACCTTCCAGACAGCCCTACAAAGTGGGCAGCATTGTGATGATCTCTGTTCTGTGGTTGTGCCTGTGACAGAGCTGGATTCTGAGGTCCAACCCACTGTGCCCGTCCCCATCCACACCACACTCTAAGACTCGCTGGTCCCAGAATGAATAAACTCAAGCAGCAGGAAGCATGTGGTGAAGGCATCTGTGGCCACGCTGAGGATTCTCCAGCCCTACATTGAATTAAAACTGTGAGAATCTTGCTGACAACTCAGCTCTTTAACCCGGCGTGTACTGAATGCCTTTCACTGGGAAACTCTAGGATAAAGGAACTGTTCCAGCCTCTCTGAATAATTCTTGAGATCACAGATGAATCAGTAGCAGCAGTTTCTTTTCCTGGAGGCCCATTTCGAACTGAAGCAACTTGAAAGGAGTTAGATAACCAGTCATGGTTCCAGGAGCCGGAGCAAAATGCACCCAGGAAGAGCCACTATGAGGCTAGAAGTTTCTGAGAGCAGGAGCCCAGCTAGACGCAAATGTGTGTGTGTGTGTGTGTGTGTGTGTGTGTGTGTGTGTGTGTGTACTTGTGGGGGGGGAATTCTAGAACACAGGGCAGGAGCTGTAACCCAGGGCAGAGCAAAGGCACCCACTGGAACACAGCTGAGACCTAGGTTAGCAGTCCCCACACTAGGCTCAGGGCACAGGTCCAGCCCCCTCCAATAGGGCCTGTCTACCTTCCTAATACAGACCAGAAGAGCACTGGCCAGGGCAGCGGAAGTGCACGGCCCTGGCTTCTAGGAAAACGGTGTGAGCCAAGTAGCCTAACCATCACCTCCCTTGATACTTAAGTTTGCTGTGCACCCTGCCTGTTGAATGCCCCTGACCTACCCCTAAAAGGGCACCTTTATTTGCCCCCAAAGCCCAGGAGTGAGATGGGCTCTGCATGTGTGAGGCTGAGGTACAGGAGAACAGCCTTGGCCTAAGACTTGAGACTTTCTCCTCGTGACCACCTTTCTGCTACAGATAAACTTGTGGGATCGCTTAGTCTCTACATTCACAGAGTAAAACATTCATGGAGCTTGCTGAGACCTTAGAATGTGCTGGGGCTCACACGGTGTATGCCCGGGCCAAGG
The DNA here is from genome assembly GCF_950295315.1 of Erinaceus europaeus. Lineage (NCBI taxonomy): Eukaryota > Metazoa > Chordata > Mammalia > Eulipotyphla > Erinaceidae > Erinaceus > Erinaceus europaeus. Next base: position 4,758,589 of record NC_080180.1, on the reverse strand, counting down.
GTATTTCACCTACATAAGCCATCTTGAGGAGGCCAGAGCCTCTAACAGCTGAAGTTGCAGGGGTCCAATGTCTTGGGTTTACATTTCTGTGGTGTTCTGGCTTTGTGATCCTGGCGAGGTTCATAAGATGCGGTTTCTTCCTCTATAGAACGGGGATCGCACGTAGCCCCGATGACATCACGTGAGGATTCAATTGCACTCCCCAGCCTGGCTCTCAGTAGCTGCTCTTTAATGATGTGAGCTGTTATCTTACTCTCACATCTCCCTTCTGTAAGGGAGTGCATAATAAAACACATCTGGCTTCACACTTCATTTTGTTTTCTTTTTCCCTGCAGGGTTATCGCTGGGGCTCAGTGCCTACACTATGGACCCACTGCTCCTGGAGACCAATTTTTTTCCATTTTGTTGCCCTTATTGTTGTTGTTGACATTGCTGCTGTTGTTGGATAGGGCAAAGAGAGAAATTGAGAGACAAGGGGAAGACAGAGAGGAGAGAAAGATAAACATCTGCAGACCTGCTTCACCACCTGTGAAGCGGCCCCCCTGCAGGTGGGAAGCCGGGGGCTTGAACTGAGATCCTTTCACCAGTCCTTGAGCCTTGTGCCATGTACATTTAACCCAATGCACTACCACCTGACCCCCTCACACTTTTTTTTTTTTTAAGAGTAGCTACAGTGGGGGGAAAAATGGAAACACAGTGAGTGAGACTTTGCTTCATAGTGGTACCTTCTAGTACTTTCTGTGGGTAGCTGTTAATTAAGGGATTTTTAAACGGAGTGGTACTTGGCCTCCAGGAACTGTAGGAAAGACAAGAAAAAACTTATGGTTAGTAGAATGCGACATGGCTAAATGTCCAGGTAAGTACAAAGTCAGTATTAAGATCTCGTACTGACACCCTAAAATGCAATTGTTAGATTTCCATGTCAGAGAGGTAGTCTAGCCTCTACTCACTAAATGGGTCTATCGATTAATGTGGAATTCTTCCAAGAGGCTAGACAAATGCATGACATCCAACCAGCTATTCATGCCTGACCTGGAACTTCCTTTGTAAGGTTCACAGGCAAGAGCTGATGGGTTAGTATCCCCTAACTCTGATGGGAGAGCTACTGCATTTGTCTTGATCCTCAGCACTCCAAACCAGGAGGCAGGGATAAACATGCATGGGGTTATGGTCACCAAGTACATTTTAAATTGTGGCATTTGATGAATGAGAAATCACTCATTAGCATGGAAATATACCAGGTATTTTTAGTCGTTCTAAGTTTGTCTTTGTTAGCTCAACTCAGAAGCAATGTCTGATCCGAGATAATTTCTCCAAGGTCCCTGGATGCTGTTCACATGCCAACAACAGGTTTCTGCTCTTAGAGTGGTTAAATGGAAACGGACAGCCTGGCAATCTTCCCCAGGAAACACAGTTCAAATGTCAGGCCCATTTTGTATCTACAGCTTAAGAAGAAATGCGATAAGGGAGGGTAGAATGGAAGGAGGGAGGAAGACACAAGAGGCCAGAAGTGGTCCAAGACAAAGGGATAAACTCTAGAGTGGGGGCACCAGAGGAAGCAGAACCTATCAGAGGGCTGAGAGGCTTAAGAGATTAACTCCTGCTACTTTGTAGGACACTGGGAACACGGGCACCTTCAAGAGCCCCTGGGATTATGGTTGGCTGAAGGACTTGCTTGTGGCCTTGGGGCTCTGGTATCTTCATCTTCAGCACCGTGAGTTCTTGAGAGAAGAGAGTCTTTCTGGGGTCTGGGCTTTGTCCCAGCCGGCATCTGCTGAAATCAGCTGCAGCCTCTGCCCTCTTGCCCCCGGGGAAATCCATCCACTAAAATAGTATGGAGTGACTGATAGAAATAGCACTTAGGGACTGATATAAATAAGTGACATATGGGGACAGTTGTGATACGGTAAAATTGGGCTGTGTGTTCAGTGAAGTGCTGGCGATAAAGAGACAGCCACAGGGGCGTTCTCCTTGGCTTTTAGAGCAGTGTTTGACGTCACGCTCCCACCTCTACGTCACTACCCCAGCGGTGCAAACACACTTCACAAAGCAAGAAGGCTAGCCAAGAGCTTGCAGGCAGCAAGGCAGGGGCATTAACATGGCAAAATTAAAGGTGACGATCAAGAGGAGCTGAGACAAGTGACAGAGAAAAACAGGGGTGTGGTCTCTATTTTAAACGGACGTGACAGCATGGAGTATAATTTTTCCTTGTCTTTCTTTATTGGGGAATTAATGCTTTACATTCGACAGTAAATACAATGGTTGGCACATGCATCACATTTCCCAGTTTTCCACATAACAATACACCCCCCACTAGGTCCTCTGAATCCTTTTTGGACCTGTATTCTCCCCCCACCCACCCCAGTCTTTTACTTTGGTGTGATATGCCAATTCCAGTAATTTTCCTTTTTCTTTTTTACCAGTTCACAGCTTGACCTGGCTTATGGTGGTATATGTGTGTGTGTGTGGGGGGGGGGGGGGATTGAACCTGGGACTTTGGAGCCCCAGGAATGAGAGTCTCTTTGTAGAACCATTATGCTATGTTCCCTCCCCTCCTGCCCTACCTGAATATCATTGTTCCTTTTGAGACAAAGACTTTCTAAGTGAGTATCATCCTTTTAGTGGGCTTCATATATAGACTGGGCAAAACTCAGTGTGATTTCTCACTAGCCATGTTACCCATTTCCATTTCCATCTCAAGTATCCCCCAACTACCCTGCGATTTATCAGAGGAAACAAGTGGGGAGTTGTAAATGGCCATAAACAGAAAACCTGGAGGTGGCATTCACTGGCATGGAAACCTCATAAGTATTTAGGAACCAATCATATACATCTAGTAAGCATTTTTCAAAGTCAAAGTTTCTGTTAATTAACATTTATTAATTTTTAAGTTATCCTTATTTATTGCACAGAGACAGCCAGAAATTGAGAGGACATGTGGAGATAGAGGAGAGACACCTACAGCACTATTTCATCACTCGCATAACTTTCCCCCTGCAGGCGGGAACCAGGGGCTTGAACCCAGGTCTTTGTACACTGTGACGTGTGCTCAACCAGGTGCGCCACCACCCGGCCCTGACATTTAATAACAAAGCTAAATGGGTTGTTGTCACCTGTATGACTGGAGATTAGTGACCATGCACTTTTACTAATGTTGCTTTCCACTCTTGGCAAGATGAAGTCTTTTAACTAAGGGTTACCATATAAATGCCATTTGAAAATCTGAATCACTAAGAAAACACTGATGGCCAATTTTGTAAATTAAAAAAAAAAAAAAAACTAGTTTTTCTCTGTCTAAGCTACAGACCCTCATCGTCACTTTAGAGCTGGTGAGAGTAGCTCATTTAGATAGTACGCTAATATAGAAAAGTATATTAGACAGTATCTAATATAGAATAACTGCTATCAGTTATTATTTCAAAATTCTTACTTTGTAATTTATATTAATGTTCACCATCCCAAAACTGAAGACTCCAGGATGTAACGTGGGCAAGATTCTTTTGAGCGCTGTGAAAGCTAATCTCCAATTTGGAAGAAGACAGTGAAGATGACAGGAGACTTGCCAGCAATTCCGGTGGTCCGCGTAGTGCCAAATTACCTTGTATTTCTGGAACATCAATAGTAATGAATCTGAAAAGGAAGAATGAAACTTGCCCCCACCCCCATCTCCGTCTTATCTGCTTCTGTGTTTATAAGCCACCAAAACTGCTTCCTCACAACTGATATTACTCCTTTAATGAGCAGTTAATGCTTCACATCACCAGCCATCTAGCTGACAAGTCTGCTTTCTAGTCACTTGAAAATCTTTGCTATTGGGGCTAGGCGGTGGCGCACCTGGCTAAGCACACACGTTACAGTGTGCAAGGACCTGGGTTCAGGCCCCTGGTCCCCATCTGCAGGGGGAAAGCTTCACAAGTGAAGCAGGGCTGCTGGTTTCTCTGTCTCTATCCCTCTCTATCTCCTCTCCCCTCTCACTTCTCTGCCTCTAATATTATATAAATTAAAATATATTTAAAAAGTGTTTGTTATCAAGATTCCTACAATATCCGGTCACTCTTTAGATCACAGCAGTTATAGTTTATATGTCCTTCTAAGTACAAAGATGGTACCATTGCAGTTCCTATCGAATGGCAAGCTATGTACTATAAGCCAAATAAGTAAATCCAGAGCTGGGTGTTGCTATGACAACACAAAATGATTTGAACTGCCTGGTAATTAAGAGATAAGGCTTTTTTTTTTGGGGGGGGGGGGTTGTTATTTCTTTTCAGAGGCCTTTATCTTTCAATGTTAATTAACATCATTAAGAAAGAAGACAAGGTCAGTCAGGTTATTTTAACAGTTGTAACAATGAAGTTTAATCAGTGCTGCTATAGGACTGATTTGTTCAGAAGCCAAACTCTGCTGGCTGTGGGAAAAAGTTTATCAGTTATTTCTAAGATAATGTAAACCATGCCACCTAGCGGAGAGAAGCTGCATGTTTCTCAACTTCCTATTTGGAGAAACATGCTAGGTTTTCTCTGAAGCTCTCGTCGTAAGACACAGTACCATCTTGTGCTATCAAATATTTTTTTTAAAAAAATATTTATTTTATTTATTCCCTTTTGTTGCCTTTGTTGTTTTATTGTTGTCATTATTATTGTTGTTGTCATTGTTGGATAGGATAGAGAGAAATGGAGAGAGGAGGGGAAGACAGAGAGGGGGAGAGAAAGACAGACACCTGCAGACCTGCTTCACCGCCTGTGAAGCGACTCCCCTGCAGGTGGGGAGCCAGGGGCTCGAACCGGGATCCTTATGCCGGTCCTTGTGCTTTGTGCCACCTGTGCTTAACCCGCTGCGCTACAGCCCGACTCCCTCAAATATTTTCTAAGCTGCAATGTATTTCACAGTTTCAACTCAAGGATATTTTCATATATATATTTATCTTTATTTATTGGCTAGAGACAGAAACTGAGAGGGTAGGAAGAGACAGAGAGGGAGAGAGGCAGACACCTGCAGCACTGCTTCACTGCTCGCAAAGCTTTCTCCCTGCAGGTGGGGACCAGGGGCTTGAACCTGGATCCTTGTGCACTGTAACATGGGAGCTCAACCAGGTGTGCCACCACCTGACCCTCAAGGATGTTTTCCACTGGTTTTTTTGTTTTGTTTTGTTTTTCTGAAGGAAAAACATGACAGAGTAAAATTACTGCACAGAAAGACAATTCTACACACTGGAAAACATGCATTTTTAAAGAAAAGATCATTGACAATAGGACTAGCTTAATTATAAAACTTTCAAATTGCCAGGTATTTCCTAAATACCCTGCAGTAAAGGTAAAACTGAGCCTATCTTCTTCTTAACAAGTAAAATGTGAATTGCAAATAGAAAAAAAAAAGTCAGTATCTACTCTTAAAAGTAACCTAGTGGCACTAAGTAACAAACAGCAGTTATGGGCCCCATATGGTATCTTAGTCATGCCTGACAGACACAGTTATGCTCCTAGTTCCCGAGATGCAACAGCATCCAGACAATTAGAACATTTAAGACCGGAGTCCGGGAAGTGGAACAGTGGATAAAGCATCGGACTCTCAAGCATGAGGTCCTGAATTCAATCCCCGGCAGCACATGTACCAGAGTGATGTCTGGCTCTTTCTCTCTCCTATGTTTCTCATTAATAAATAAACAAATAAAATCTTTTTTAAAAAACTGTAAGCCCTATAATGAATTCTCCAGTGGCATACTGTGTAAGAAACTGATGTCGGTTATCAAAATGATGTGCGTGGGGGGGGAGGGGAAGATAGACTCTGACCTGCACTGTCTGCTTTAGTTTCCACTGGTTTGTCTCACAGGAAAATGAGACTAAAAGCAAGAACATGCCCATGTATTTGTCCTGAGTGGAATTCAATTCCTATGAGATACTGCGATCATCTAAGCTATAAGGGATTACTTTAGTGCCTAGCAGCTCTGTGTCCTTGGACAAGTTATTTGAACTATTATATTTATATCCTGAGGACAACCACATCACAGGGTTTTGAAGAGGACTGTGGGCTGGGGTCTTATAAAGTCCTTAAATAGTATCCTGCCTGTAATCAACACTGTGAAAAGGTTTCCCGTTATGACTTGCTTGGTTCCAACTGGCTTGAATCAATGGATCCACCAAACCAAGATGTTTCTTTGAAGCAGAATGGCAGTTATTTCTTAAACCAGGAAAACAAGGCTCATTTTAAAAATGCATTTTCATTTTCTGAGAGGGACAGACAAACACTGGTAATTCATGAAAAGGAGTCAAAATATTTTGTCCAAGTTAAATGTTCAAACTCTTAAAGGAAAAAATTGGATGTTAGCAAACAGGGAATTTGTCCAGTCAACCACTTCTCTGTCAGCCCTGAAGCTTTATTATTCAGTACTGAATCTGGGTGCTGGAACAGTCACATAGCCCCAAACAGTCTGCTTTACCATCTCATTAATGCCAGGGTCGATTTACTCAGTGTGAGATGTCTAGTTTCAAGTTGATTAAAAAAAAAAAAGAAAGAAAAAAAAAACCTTACAATATTTTTTAAAAGAATTCTATTTTCTTAATTTTCTTTTAATGACTCAACTCTGGCTTGTGGTGGTGTTCGGGGTTGGACCAGGGACCTAAGGGGCTTCAGGCATGAAGGTCTTCTATGATCATGATGCTATCTTCCCAGCTCAAGAATTCTATCCTTATTTTCATCCAATTACTTACTGACATTATCCTACCAATGATTGCTTTTATAATCCATGTTTCCCACCTTACGAGTCCACTTAACGGCATGATTGTCGATGTGTTTTTTCATCCACCTTCAGACACGGCTGGTGCTCTAAAAGGCAGCGGGTCGAAGAACCAGTTTAATCTAATGTCCTACCACTGAACTTGGAGGTCGGCTAAAATGCCTCACCCTTAAAATACAAAGCCATCCTATTATTCGCAAAGCACGGTTTTGTGAAGAGGGCCTTTTCTGATTCTGAGGGCAGTAGGATTACTGGGTCTCAGTAAGTATATAGCATCTGTTAGGTGTCTGACATTTGTAGGGGAAACGTGACCGGAAGACAGCCAGCTGCAATCAGATCAGAGAGGAATGACGGACCAAGACACACAGCACCTCATCCTCCAGTTGCAAGTAGAGGCCAGTTCCCGAGGCCTACAGCACACAAGCAGAGAACTGTGCTACAACACTGCAGACAAGACATGGAGCCTTATGCGGACGACGCCTGACTTACAAGTGAGTCTCCGAAGTTACAGGTTTGGTACGAGCGCACACAGCGACTAGTTCAGACTCAGGCCGCAAGTCCACTGATTCCAAAGCGTCACCTGTCATCTGGCAATGACAGATGCTCCTTGAGCTGTTCCATGTAAATAAAAGCCCACAAACTAGTAAGGGACGTGGTGGGATCTCACTCGGCCCGAAAGGTGGCAGTTGTGAGGCATGCGATCCAGGTAACCCTGCTGGTTGAAGAGAAGTGCTTATGGCTCTCGAGACGGTTTTTCTTACGCTACACTTAGCTAAGAGGTCCCTGAGTTTCCGCCATGTAGACAGCTCTGATGCTGTCTGGTCGGAACACGTTTCTGGGCCCCGGCAGTGCCCGCTGGCCTGCCTGGTGTTTTCAGCGTGGCTGTGAGGGATACGTTTACACCTAAGGCTGAGGCCAGGCTCTGCAAGGGAACTGCCTAGCAGCTGCAAGGCTATGTAGTAGGCAAAAGGACACAGCCCCCAGCTGTCTCTCCACTCCCAGGCCAGTTGGTCCCCACCCTGTTAAATCTGCTGTTCCGGCTTTGATGTTTCTGAACCCGCTGCACTCAGGATGCAGGATGATGCCTCAGGGGCTAGAGAGACCGTTATTTACACAAATGTGGTTAACACCTCATCATTTTCAACTGGCCGTGCTAATAATCTTCAATGTGTTCTGTCTTCTGGGTTCCCCTGCTCTCCACCCCAAGTCTGAAACCTGCATTTGCTCTGGCAGGACGTCCACTGTGTGGGGGACAGACTGACACTGCTGGACAATTGCTGCGACTGAAAGGTCCTGAAGGGCCTTCTCCGGGTCCCCGAGCACAGGAAGCCCCGAGCTCCGCGTTCCCGGCTGCTGACAGCGCTCCCTCCGTTCTCCTCGAAGCAGCACAAGCTGTTCTCCAGTTCAGCAGTGAGGCTTCACTTTTGCTCTGTGAATTCTAAAAGCCGCAGGTGATAAACCTGAAGAACCAAGTGTTTCTGTCACGATCGGTGGCTTAACATTTGAGGATAGTATTTGACCTCCGGGAAGAACTATATAGAGGGCCTAACACACCTTGTGAGGGGCAGAGTGAAAGAAGTCATCAGTAATTTACTCAATGCAATCACACCAGCATTTGTGTGTGGCTAGACTGCATTTGTAGACATCACGGGAGAAGTCCAAGATAGACTTCTGTTTGTGAATTTTACTTGTGCTGTGCTGGGCTAAGTACATGCTCTGTGACATCACCCTCTTCACAGCTGGCTCTGCCACCGTCAGCCATGCGCGGTTCTCTAATCTTACGACAAAGTTAAAACTTCTGGTGGGTACGTTGTAGAGGTGGGGAGAGACACTGAATTTTGGTGGTAGGAGTGGTGCAGAATTATATCCCCACTTTCTTATAATCCTGTTGAGTTACTATTAAATCATGAACACACACAGTCAGTGTACTACCAGCCATCAAAAGCTTCAAGAGCCATCTCTGCTAGTACTGGGTGGAGGTATAAATTATCCTCATAAGCACAGAAAATCTCATGCGTGGGAGCCAGGTGGTGGCACACCTGGTTGAGCACACGTTACAGTGCTCAAGGACCCAGGTTCGAGTCCCTAGTCTCCACCTGCAGGGGAAAGCTTTGCAAGTGGTGAAGCAGTGCTGCAGGCGTCTCTCTCTCTCCCTCTTTATCACCCCTTTCCCCCTTGATTTCTGGCTGTCTCTATTCAATAAATAAAGATAATTTTAAAAGTTTTTTTTTTTAAAGAAAATCTCAGGCAACAGTACTGACTCAAATTATAAGGAATCATATTCACTCTTCTAAGGTGGATGCTTGCTTACCTGTGTAGACAGAAGCCTGTAAGCATTTACTTGAAAGCTCAACATGTTCTGCTCTTGAATTGAGAAGGCCAACTGGAGGGTGTCAAAGACCAGCAATGTGAGAAAGACGCCCTCTACACCCCACACCTCCTCTTCCCCCTCCCCTCCTTCCTGTGAGAACTGAAGGACTTTCACACATCCAGATAAAAAGCCCTAAACTGTAACTCCCTGAAGTTACAATTAGTGGATCAGATGATAAATATCCCTGTTATTTCATTAGCTAAGGGAGTACTCTTCAGATAATCTAAGAATACTGAAGAATTGTTAGAGGATACTTTGAATCTCTCTCTCTTTTTAAAAGATAGGGAGAGAGAACCAGACATCACTCTGATATAAGGGCTGCTGGGGACTGAACTCGGGACCTCATGCTTGAGAGTCTAACGCTTTATCTACTGTGCCACCTCCTGGACCATGACACTTTCGATCTCTAAAATCCAAACCAATTCAACAGATTCAATGCCTCAGCATTTGGCGAACATCAAACTCTTCTCAATGCTTTATCACCAACCTCAAGTCCCTCCCTTTCTACTTCCAAATCTGCTCACAGATCCTTTACATTAATAATAAATGAAGTTTCAGAAAAGCTGACCTAGTGAAAAGATCCACCGAGCCTACCTTTGCTGCAAGTCAGTAAGACTCATCCATCCAGCTGGCCTAAGTTCAGACTCCTGTTTTCTTGGGGAAGGAATGAGAGAGCTTTTTGTAGGCATGAAGTCAGTTGTACTCTCTCCTGCTTCCAAAATGTGCTCATATTGCCAATTCACCTCAAATGGTCTTCATACTCATAATATCTGCAGGGCTAAAGTGACCCTACCTATCACTGAAATTCCAAGCAGGGACAAGTATCGGTCTTATTGGTCTGGGCAGATGAATTCAACAAAGAGCAGAATGAATTCTGCATCCTTCAAATGAAAACTGTTGCCCAATAAAAAAAAGCAGAGTTAACATGATGGTAGAGGACAACGAATTACTGTGCTTGCTGCTCGAGGCAAGGCAATTTTCATTACTCTGGGAGGCCTATTGATATACAGCTCAGATTCCACTGTAGTGTTCTTCCACAGGCTTTACTTGGATAAATGTTTTATGATTCTGATAGCTAACCAATCTGTTTCACATCACCATTGTAAACACAAGTCGTCACACTATTTGAATCATACAGAAACGTGGAGATTTTAAAAACAGGAGCTTCAATTTCTCGGTCTCTATGGAAATTAAATTGTATTATTTCATCATAACGGATATTACCACTCAAAAAATATTGCAGTTTCTGGACTGGGTGCTCAATTGCTGCTAGAAGTATCTCACTTAAAGGGTTGGGTGGTGGTGCACCTGGTTGAGGGCACACACCACAGTGCGAAAGGACCCGGGTTCAAGTCCCAGGTCCCCACCTACATGAGGAAGGCTCAGGCTTTCACAGGCATCCACCCCTCAGACCTGGTTCTTTAGCGCCTCAGCAAGAGAACTGGCTCCTACTCCAGTTCGCAGCTCAACCTTGGGAATTCTCTTTATTAGGACTTTATTTTGGGATGAGTTCTGAAAGAAGAAAATCTGAGGATGGTCTCTTTCAGTTTGAAAAGTCTCTCTCAGTTTTTCTAAACTAAAACAAAAATGATACAGTGTATGTCTCAAAACATTTTAGAAGTCATTTGCCAGTATCTATCGCCCAGATATATTATTTGAAAGTGCTTTTACAAAGCTCTAGTTCTCTAGTATAATTCAGAAGGTTTCACAGCAATAATAATAAGAAGAATAATGATAACCTTTAATTCCAGGAAGGAAATTTTTAGACGCTGCCGATGTATGTTTTCAAAATGATCTGTGTGTGAAGTTCTATTAAAATATTTATCTGTGGCTGGTTATACTGGGATACTTAGTGAATTAGTACTGAGAAATATGTATTCACATTTATGTTACATGGATAAAATGGCAAGAAGATACAAACACTGAGATGAAAGCAAAACGGCACCTGCAGCTTTTCTGGGCTGGTGACTTTACCGCCTTTACTGTGTAGCCGGGCGCGGCAGCTGATTTGTCGATAGGTGACACTTTTAACAATCAAATGGGTTTGAAATGTTTCACTTATCTCCTTAGTTCTGTGTTGGGAGAGTTATCCTTCCATCCATATAGACTCGGTTGTGCACAAGTAAAAAGGAAGAGGGAATCATTCTCGCTATGGAAAGACAGAGAAAAGCAGCCATCACCTTTGATAATTCCCCTACGAACGAGAGACTATAGGCCCAGTTTCACAGAAATGCTGGGACAGTTCTCAACTACTTTCTCTTCTCTTTTTTAATTTTGGAGGAGTATTCCACTACTTCCTCCACTCTCTTTTTGTTTACAGTTATATACTAAAAAATTACTCTTTAACAGCAGTAAAGGAATCAATGCAGTATTCAGATGCAAAACAGTCCGTCGCTTTCCAGGATGTTCCATCGTTTCATGGGCCAGGCGGCAGATAAAAGAATTTAACTTAAATATGCAAGGGGGAGGAGCAGGCGAAAGACAGAAACATGTCAAATATGCTTTAGCCCCCACCCCCAGTATGTTTTATATAAGATCATACCTCCTGGCATAAGTTAAACACAAGAGTTTCCATGTCAATAAATCTGTCATACAAAAATAACCTAACACCTGAAATACATCTAGCTGTTATTCTAATTGGGTTTTTGGAAAAGTCATGATGGATTGTCTATGCAAAAACGCATCATGACTTCCCTGACATCCCAATACATACACTGGCAAGTAAAGGAAGGAAACACTCGATTTTTTTTTTAAAAAATCCTGTTTGCCAGGATATCCAATCTATCATCCAACATCAGGGACTTTGACTACACAAGTCTCCTCAATAGTTCACCAAAACAATCTCCAACGCCTGGCCTCCCCCAGCCCCCAACCCCTCCCAACGTAAGTGGAAGGGCTGAAAAATATTAACTTCACGTTCATTTTCATTATGAATTGGTATTGGATTTCCAGAAGCATAGGTGATACTGAGACAAAACAGCACTGTGCGTGCCCAGCACGCCAACCTGTAATGGCCTGGCAACGCGCCATCTCACTTTGCTTCTTACAAATGTTCTGAGGAGTGCTTAGAATCACACACCAGCTAGAGATGCAGTTATCACAAAATTTATGGCCAAGGGAATTTGAAAACAAAATAAAATTAAAAGAAAAAAAAAAAGTCTGTATAAAGCCCACGCTGAGAAACCGTCTGTCTTTCTTGTGAGAGGCGTCCTTTTGATTTCCAGCTCTCTGAGTGGGAAGGTGGACCCCTCCATCCAGGAGCGAGAGACTAGTGCGCTGGGTCGCTGTCATGGCCCTCGCTCTCCTTGTCCCAGTCCTTCATGGAGGCGCCCAGCATGAAGTCATCTCGCAGGATTGTCCATCCCGGGCCTTCGGCTGACTTCACGTCACCCTGGGGAAATGACAGAGACGTGCACTCACATGCCAGTCCAATCACAAGCACATAAAAAAGGGCAAGTCCCAAACCTCGTCAGTATTTAATTTCATGCCAAGAATACAGTTACATTGGTAAGTTAGAGACTGACTTTATTTACAGACAAATTACACAGGCTCAAATATGCAAAGGAACCATATGGAAACAGATTTTAATTCCATAAAGATTAGAAGTACATGTCTCACCCTTGTGGTGGTGGTGGTGGGGACACTACTGTAAAACTTAGGGTTTGGTCTCAGTTTAAATCCGACAATCAAAACAGACCCAGGGTATTATGGAATGTCCAGTGATAATCTGCCGGAAACTTCTTTGACCAGTTATGTTCACATAAATGGAAGTCTAGCAAAGGAATTGAAGGTACCAGAAGCGAGAGGAAAGAAAAGTGACCTGGCACTACGCTGTGCTTGTACAGATGGACATTTCGACAAAAACTGGAGCCTAATGTTCTTTGAGTACGCTATGCTCTCACTGCCTGTCCCGGCTATGTAATCAAAGGACCAAGCACATGCCTGTAAATAACTGGGGCGGCCAGTAAACATAAGAGGGAGGCATTTTGTTTACTCCTAGAATTTGAGCAGAACCAAGTGAGAGTCCAAGCCGGCCAGCCTGCCTCTCCTCTCGCGGTACACCACCGCCACCTTGTGGCATGCACGGAGTAGCACAACGCAGGCAGGACCTTAAGCTCTGATTTTCCCTTCATTCTGCAGACACGGAGACCTGTGGGTCAAGCATGGTCTAAGATCTGGAGAGGGAGGGAGGGATACACAACTGAATAAAGCTCCTGTCAGGCACAGCAAGCAGCCCGTGGCTTCCGACACCGGTGTGGGGAAACATGAAGCTGGAAAAACCTCTCTAGACGCACAAGGAGCGATATCTACAGCAGCTACTCACTATCTGAGAGACAATGTCTTTTAAGAGAAAATGCTGGGTTACAAAAATTATTGATCTAATTCTATCAAAGCCATTTTTTTTTTTTTGGTTAAAGGAAAAAAAAAATCCTGAAGCAGTCATTCCACAAGTAAGATCACGCCCTATTGGCTCACTCCTGTGTCTGCGGGCTTGTGCCAAAGGCTATTCACAGGCCTGTGCAAAGATTTCAGCAGACTCGGGACGTCAAATATGCACAGAAATATATACGTATATCTCTTTTTTAAACAGCATAAAGACAACAAAACGCACCTGTGCTTGTTAGAGACTGACCATAAGACACTGCCCATCCTGCCACACAGAGCACTCCATTCCCCTCCCCCACCCACCAGATTAACATTCAAATAGGGGTACAGACAGAAAAGCACAAAAGTGGAGGAGAGGAAATGTCACTGAAGAAAAGTTGCCCCAAAGTGATACAAATCTCCAAATTAAAAGATTCCTCTTAAATGTACAAAACATAAATAAGAAACAAGGGTTACATCCAGGACAGCACTGTAAACTGTCAGAATAGTGAGGTCTGAAGGACTATTCTGCATGATTCTTTCTTCCAGAAAGAAAATAGTCATGTCACAAGCATGCAGACAACAGATTTCGATTCTAACAACCCTAGATGTGAGAGAGCTGGGCTGGGGAGACAGCATGACGGTTTGAACCCAAAAGCCTGAGTCTGAGGCCTCAGGTTCAATCCCCAGCACCACCATAAGCCACTGCTGAGCATGGTCTGTCTGTCTGTCTCTCTTCCACTAAAATAAATATTTTAATTAAAAAAAGAAAGCAATACATGAATACTTTCAAAATGCCGAAGAAATTGCTACCAGGTAGCCAAAAACAAAGCCACAAACTAACAAGTGAAAATCCGTGTCAGCAGAGATGTGCCAATGGGAGTGAAACGAGTGTGTGTGTGTGTGTGTGTGTGTGTGTGTGGGCGCGCGCGCGCGCGCCATGGCGACTGGGCTGAGTCTCCACTTAATAGGACGCTCCACAAAACGGTGCCCACAGGAAAGAAAAACACAGGACGAAGAAGACGGGGCCCAGGACAACAGATGGGAACCTCCAGCGTGAAGGTGACGGGAGATTCTGGAATGATGGAAACACTAAGTGCCAGACACTTCACCAAAGATTGCCTGGTTTACAGGAATTCTTTTTTTAAAAAATTTTTAATTATATTTATTTATTTATTTATTTATTAGATAGAGACAGCCAGAAATTGAGGGAAGAGGGTGACAGAAAGGGAGAGAGCTTCACCACTTGTGAAGCTTCTCCCCTGCAGGTGGGGACCGGGGGCTTGAACCCGGGTCCTTGTGCACTCTAACACATGCGCTTAACCAGGTGTGCCACCACCTAGCCCCCAGTTTACAGGTATTCTTAAGATTCCTGGCCAGGTAGCATTCATACTCATTTTATACAAGGAAAGCAAGGCTCAATAAAGTAAAATAAAATAAAGCAACTCACATTCAGAATTCATATCTGATTGAGGCATTACTCAAACCTGGATCCACTTGATTCCAATGCCTAACTTCTTTCCTAATACTACACAGATCTAAAACTTTAAGAATGCACCATAGGACACCTGTTGCAGCCTGTAAATCATTTTCACAGAAAAGGACAGACTGGGTAGGTCAAAACTGAGTAGCTTTTGAAGCCTGCCTGCCTGCCTGCATGCCTGCCTGCCAGGGCTGCTGCAATGCAGCACCCTCCCCCAACGGATCAGATGCAGACCCTGTGAGAAACCACAGCGCCCTCCCCTGCCCCAACGGATCAGATGCAAACCCTATGAGAAACCACAGCGCCCTCCCCTCCCCCAACGGATCAGATGCAAACCCTGTGAGAAACCACAGCGCCCTCCCCTGCCCCAACGGATCAGATGCAAACCCTGTGAGAAACCACAGCACCCTCCACTCCCCCAATGGATCAGATGCAAACCCTGTGAGAAACCACAGCGCCCCACCACTCCCCCAACGGATCAGATGCAAACCCTATGAGAAACCACAGCGCCCCACCCTCAGCGGCCCAGCTCTATGCAGATCTTCGATTAAGGTCATACAGAAGCAGGTCATGCCAATGTCCAAGAGAACATCAACTCTAAAAGAGGTCAATCAGCCTCCATTTCCGGATTCAAACAGACACACTGGCAGCCACTGAAGAGGAAACTGAAAACAGAGGTTTGGAATTCTTCAATAGATTAACACCAAATAATCAAAGAGCGTAACCAAATGCCAGTCTCAGAGGGAGAAAAGTAAAGCCAAATAAAATAAGTAAATAAATAATAAATAAATCCACGGTGATTTCATCTACGTTTGCTAATGAACAACAGTTGAGTCCCTGGCTTTCACCAAGTTGATTCCCTTTCATTTTAATTCAGCTTCACCTAAATTTTAAAAGGTTCTTAACTCTGGCTATCTTCATCTAGAAAACTTTGTTTTTCCAATCTTTTAGTTTGCTATTTACGGTTGAGATTGGCCACCTTTCTGAAACTGATTAAAGTGTGTCTGCAAGTGCTGCGTATTATCAGGCGAAGACTATAGGAGAAATCCTTTCATAGAGAACACGGATCTCGGCAGAGATGAACTCAAGTGCAACAGAACCAAAAACCCTTACAGTCTGGGTGAGGGCACCAATGATTTTCTGGCCATGCAAGATAATACGCCACTAACATAAAACCAAAAAATTCCCAGTCTAATCCTAAGCGTTCCCCAAATGCTCCAGACTCAAGGTAATATGGACCATCTATCAATGTATCAAGTCCAGCCTCTCTGATTCTCAAAGAATGCTTCTCAGATAATTACCAATTACCCTGACCAACTTTTGCCTCCTTTATCCCTCCAGCAAGCTGTTGGAGTGCATTTTCACTGCTGTACTGCATGAGGCAGGAGATTCCAAGCAACAAACTCACTTCAGGTTTTACAGTTGTTAGTTATTTGTACAGCTTCCAGATACAGATGGGAAATGTGTGAGAGCGGAGAAGACTAGGAACGTGCTAGATAAGATTTCCCAGGGAAGAAGTCATGTCACTATAAATTACAGTCCAGATATATAGTAAGAAAATCTGATTCTACAGGGAGTAGCGCAGCGGGTTAAGCGCAGGTGGCGCGAAGCACAAGGACCGGTGTTAAGGATCCCGGTTCGAGCCCCCGGCTTCCCTCCTGCAGGGGAGTCGCTTCACAGGCAGTAAAGCAGGTCTGCCGGTGTCTATCCTTCTCTCCCCCTCTATGTCTTCCCTTCCTCTCTCCATTTCTCTCTGTCTTATCCAACAGTGAAGACATCAATAATAATAACTACAACAATGAAAAATGAGAGCAACAAAAGGAAAAATAAATATAAAAAAAGAACAGAAAAATCTGATTTTGCCTAGCCTTCTAAGAATTCAGGCCTGAACTATTCTTGAAAACATACTTTCACTTCTTTATCTGTGTTTGTATGTGGTCTTTCTGTTTCACTTTGTCTTTACTACCTTGCATGTATTATGTCCTCAGCACATATGTCCTTGCCCAAAGTGGCTCTGTTTGGTGGCTTCTATTCCATTCCTATCTGTGTACATTCAGTACCAGAGAACTGAATTTGTCAGGGACATTCACACAATGCTGATTCCCCCACTGTTCATATTTTCTTAAGAACTGTCAATACTCCAAACTCAGTCAATTTCTGCTTTGCGTTTCTACTTCTTTTTTTTTTACATGCCTAACATTCCCCAGATTCCCATTTAACAATACAACCCCCACTATTTCATTCATCATTTTTCATGGACCTGTATTCTCCCCATTTTTCATGGACCTGTATTCTTTGGAGTATGGCACCAAAGTAAGAAAGCAGAAGTACACTAGAGTTTGCAGTGAGTACCTCCCTAACACTTCCTCTCCACTTTTGCAAGCTTTGGGTCCATGATTGCTCAACAATTTGTTTGGCTTCGTATGTTAACTCTCTTTTCAGTCACCAGGTTCCAGGTGTCATCAGGATGCCGGCCAGACTTCCCTGGATTGAAGACCCCAGCAATGTGTCCTGGAGCTCCGCTTCCCCAGAGACCCACCCTACTAGGGAAAGAGAGAGGCAGACTGGGAGTATGGACCGACCAGTCAACGCCCACGTTCAGCGGGGAAGCAATTACAGAAGCCAGACCTTCTACCTTCTGCAACCCTCAATGACCCTGGGTCCATGCTCCCAGAGGGATAGAGAATGGGAAAGCTACTGGGGAGGGGGTTGGATATGGAGATTGGGCGGTGGGAATTGTGTGGAGTTGTACCCCTCCTACCCTATGGTTTTGTTAATTAATCCTTTCTTTAAATAAATAAATAAATAAATAGAGTCTAAGTTCTATACTTTGCCAACCTCTGTTGCTATTGTCAGAGTCTAAGGAATTATCTTCAAAAAAAAAAAACTGTCAGTAATTTAAAGCTGACTAAAACTACCTAAAAAGATAAACAATAGCCAAAAGGGACCCTCTCGGTAAATGTTCTTTGCATTCAATCAAGAACTTGAGCATTTTAGAATATAATCTACCAGTTAACACTCAAATCATACCCTCGTTTTTTTATCTGCTATATTATCTTGTATATAACTAAGAATTCAGAGTCCCGAACAAATAAATTAGCAGAGTAGTTCTGGGAGAAAGACTTAATGGCAATCCTAATTGGCATTAAGTCCTAGTATGTCGTTTACAGAAAAGGGGACAGAGGCACCAAGTTAAAAAAACATGATGAAGGGAGCTGGGTGGTGGTGCACCTGGTTGAGCGCACATGTTCCAGTGTGCAGGGACCCGGGTTCAAGCCACCAGTCCTCCCCAGATGGAAAGCTTTGCAAGTGGTAAAGCAGTGTTGCAGGTGTCTTTCTCCCTCTCTATTGCCTCTTCCCTCTTGATTTCTGGCTGTCCCTGTCCAATGAATAAATAAAGATAATAAGAGATTAAAGAAAAAAAAAAAAAAAACACGATGAAGGCTGGGAAGACAGCAGGTTGATTACACGAAGGCTTTCATGCCTGCGTCTTTTAAGGCCCCAGGTTCAGTTCCCAGCACCACCATAAGCCGGAGCTGAGCAGTGCTCTGGTAAAAATAAAGGAGCAGGGGCCAGGCAGTGGCATATCTGGTAGAGCGCACACATCACCAGCACACGCCAAGGACCAGGGCTCCAGTCCCTGCTGCCCGCTGCAGGGAGGAAGCTTCATGCGCACGCCGTGATGTTCAGGACAGGGACACTGGGGTGAGACCGGGCACATGCGGGTGGTATGGCCAGAGACAAGGTAACACCCAAACCAGTAATGGCAATACCCACTTTGAAACAACACTCCCCTTGCTAAGGACAATCTTGGGTGTGGTCTGACTAGTTCAGAGGGGTAGGAGAGAGTGGGCACGTGTCTAGGTCCTCTGTGAGGTGGCTGCTTATTACTGTTGTGATGATCTCAAACAGGCAAGAAGCCTGAGGCAGTGTGGGCAAGGAGGCCTGGGCAGGGCAGGGCAGGGCTGGTGTCTTGTGCCCAGGCCCGTGCTCAGCCCCCTTGTGGACACACCACACACCCCACCCCATCAACAGTCTCCGCCACCTACAACTCGGTTGTAATGACTTGTAACCGGAAAGTACTGTTGGCTTTTTAAAATGCCTTACGGGTACAAAGCTATGAAACAAACTCAGTTTTCTGAGTGTGGTTTTTTCTCTCTTCTTTTAAAGCCTGGGCCCTCCTACTGCATCCCTCAGACAGGGCAGCACATAGGCGACTTCACACAGTGAAGACACTTCTTCAGGCAGGGACAGATGGATGACATCTGATTTGACTGTTACCTAGACATTTCTGGAGCGGCTCCATGACTGGCTCTCAGCCTTTTATTTATCCCCGTGACAAAAAGCTCCGTGCACCTCGACACCAAACCTAAGTTCACCCCACCACGACCGCAGTGAAGCCAGACAGCACCTTCAAGGCAGCAGCTCGCTGAGAACGTGGCTTGAGAGGGATCCCAGTCAGCGGCATGGCCGAGCCTCTCTCTTGTCTAAACTCTAATCTATTTAGGCATCTGCAGTAAACAAACATTAAGCGGAGTTATTTACAAACTTCGGATTCCGCACATTCCGGCCAGAGCGGCTTTATGTGACAGAAAGGCTGTGGCAGCCTCTCACCCCGCCCACCCAGGCTCACTGGAGACCAGCGGGCTGGGGGCCTCCTCTGGGAGCAGGAACTCAGTGAGCCCGAGAGCAGAGGGGAGCCACAGCTCTGGCCTCGGCGGAGTCCACCTCCCAGGAGCGCTGAGCTGTGAGGCTGGGGCTTGAGACAGGCATCAGAAACAGCCCTAAACTCTCCCCGCCTGCTGTCTGAAGCACCTATATCATAAAACCAGGAGGGAAAATGATGATGATGATAAAACAACCTAGTTCCTTCCAGCAGCCGTTTTCCCTAGGGGATTTTTCCCGAGATGGGCTTCCCTGTGATCACGAAGGAAATTACTTTCCGGCAGTGACTGGCGAGCCACTTTCTCTTTCTACCAAATTATGACTGTGGTTTCATTACAGCCAAAGCTGACACTGATATGCTGACTATTCCAAATAAATGCAAACCTCGCGGGCGGAGAGCCTGTAGCTCAAGATGGCAGGTGTCAGAGTCAAGGCTTCCCCGCGGCTGGCGCTTGCTTCATCTCCTCGGAGACCTGGGCTGAAAATGTCGCCTGTTTGTCCAGAGTTCCCCTCTGGGGCAGCAGACACTTAACACGGAGGGTATTTGGACTCAATTTTAGTTAACTGCTCAAGAAAAGGGCCGAAAGGATAATTATGACTGAAGTCTAAGGGAAGGAAACACCAGTGCCTCCATCCATGTCGCTAAAGCTTGGTTATTCAATATATTGGGTGTGTGTGTGTGGGGGGGGTGGATCACTCAGGTATGTTTTCTGAAAAGGGGGTAGGTACGATTCCTTTAAGGTTATGGCTTCAAATGTTCCTAATGGAAACCTTTCTTACACCAAATAAACGTTTCTGTGGCTTTCCTAGACCTCATGTTCCTTCAATACCCAAATCTGACAAAGACCCTTCACCTGGTGAAAACTCACAGCCGGCTCACCAAATGCCTTGGTATAAAGCTCCAATTTCCACACAAATGACTTCAAGCCTCATCCCAACCCAGTCTCTCCATCCATCAGCAAACACCCACGACTCCAACCTCTATGGGAGAGGAAAATTCTAAGGAGCTGGAGCGAGCAGAGAGCTGGCAGGCACCCCCACCCTCACATGCACCGCAGCAGCAACAGCCCCAGAAGTGCACGTGAAATCTGCTGGATACCTCTGACCACCGTTCTCACCAGCGAATGTCTATTCACCACTCAGTCTCTGATGCTTATTTAACTTCCTTTAAATCTTTTCCAAGAGTTTTGCTTCAATATACTTTCATTTCAACAGTGCTGAGTATGTTCTCACGTATGACTTTCTTTCACGTTCTTTAGCCAGAAGCCAAACACTGCAACTGAAATATGGCTCATTGGTGCTTCCTCTTGTTATTTGAGTTTTCATTGTAAAGGGAGAAAAAAAAAAAAAAAAGCCAGCCCAAAGAATTTTTACTCAAAGCATCTTTAACTGCAAAGTATCACCAGGTGAGTCCAACAGGTGGACTAGGGCCCTCACTAAGCATGTTTCACGGCATTTTTTATTTTACTATTACCAACTGTTGATTTTGCAATGAATTAATGTCCAAACAGTCTCATGAGATCAAAGATAAGCTTCTTTTTTTTGATTTTTAAAAACTATTTATTTATTTCCTTTTGTTGCCCTTGTTTTATTGTTATAGTTATTGATATCGTTGTTGTTGGATAGGACAGAGAGAAATGGAGAGAGGAGGGGAAGACAGAGAGGGGGAGAGAAAGATAGACACCTGCAGACCTGCTTCACCGCCTGTGAAGCGACTCCCCTGCAGGTGGGGAGCCGGGGGCTCGAACTGGGATCCTTCTGCCAGTCCTTGTGCTTTGCGTCACCTGCGCTTAACCTGCTGAGCCACAGCCCGACTCCCAAAGATAGGCTTCTTATATTACTCTAAAGAACGCCTGTGACAGTCAAGTATGAACCTCCTTGCATCAGAACTCACCCAACTTGAAGATTCTCTAACTGCACGAACAACACCGATACTATCTGGGACACTTATGAAAAATATCTTGGCAGACGGCAACTCTTCTTTTTCCATACAAAACTGGCTGTTGGAAAATTTTTCTTTGAAAAATGCATCTTGACTTTTTCAATAAGCCAATATTTGGTGCACTGATTAGCCCTAAATGTCCACTTAACCTGGCATTCAACACTTTCTCAACCATTTGCATTTTTTTTTCCTTTTTGCTAAGTATCATTCTTTTTATTTGAAAAAGTGGTCTTAGCACTTCTAATAGTTTTGCTTAAAAAAGTGGGAGGAGGGGCGGTTGCTTTTTCACAGTCCCATCTGACAAATATATAAAGATAAAATAAACTAAATCCCTAGCACAGGTTAGCTCATTTTTAGATCACTGTGACACGATAGTGAACAGAGAAGGGAACAAATATTATAGAGGAGAAGATAGTGGAGAGCGAGCTTATTAAGCCACTTAATTCTCCATACAGGCTTTGCAATATGTGCAACTTTTATTAAAATGTACGTCCTCTATACAAATGCCTAGACATAAAAAAAATTTAAAAAACCAGTGTGTATAATAATGTAACTGAAGAAATAGCTTTATGTATTTATTTTTTTAATGAAAATGATGAAAAATACTTACTCCTAAGTTCTGCTGAAGGCTTTCTGATTCGCGCTACTTTAACAGTTCTTTTGCCTGGACCGAATCTATCAAGAGCCTGTTTGTTTTACTTGGTAGTACTCAGGTCCTGCTCTAAGGAAGAAAAGGCAGGGATCGGCGACTCAGCTGTGACTGAAGAGTACGACATCTTTTAGAATACTTCTAAGAGATGTTTTAAAAAGGCAACGCCCCTTTTCTGTCTAAGAAGTTTTCTAACATCTGTTCCCAAGTACTTTACCAGAAGTAA
The DNA here is from genome assembly GCF_950295315.1 of Erinaceus europaeus. NCBI lineage: Eukaryota > Metazoa > Chordata > Mammalia > Eulipotyphla > Erinaceidae > Erinaceus > Erinaceus europaeus. The sequence goes on along the minus strand of NC_080180.1, from coordinate 4,736,158 downwards.
TAATAGCATACAATAAAATTAGTAAAGATTAAAAAAAAAAACTTCTAATGGAGACACTATTCTATTATCCAAGTAAGGAAGACCAGAGGCGAAGAAAGTATCCTGATAAATACCAAACTATGCTAAAGGTACCTCTAGAACGCATACTCAAAAGTTACTCTAACCTAAATGGAACAGGAGACTGAAGGACAGGAAAGAAAGACTAGGGCACGCAGGCACCTGCATGGTCTGGGAGGCTGCACAGGAGGCTTGCTTGCCAGCAGCACATATGCTGCTACAGTGATGCTCTGGTCCAATCTTGCTCTCATGAAAACTCAAGAACCTCTGTGGATTCTCCTAATTCACAAGAGAAGCAGCTCCACGCGCTTGCAGAACTGTACTGTGCTGCTCTGTCATGTACACAAGCCAGGCTTGAGCCCAGTCCCCACTATAGCACTGAAGCAAGCAAGCATCAGTGTTGTTACCTCTCTCTGTGTGTGTCTCTGTCTATAAAAAACAGAGTTTAAACAGAAAGAATTCCAAAGCAAAGACAAATGCTTCTATTAAATGTTCTTCCAAAACCAACCCAGAAGAAGTCATTCCTTTTCCATGCCTTTTCACTCAACACTGCTGGAGTCTTCTGAACCTGGAAAGCAACATCTCCCCAACGACAACTTGGCCTGCTAGGTTTTATGACTAAAACATGCATCCTGAAACGTAGCGTGCACGCGTTTACCACGCGTTTACAATTACTTCTCACAAACACCTGAAAACAGCATTGCTGTTTTTATAAATACATAGTCCGGGTCCTTTGATATTCAAAAGAGAGACAAAGTTAAATAGCTTAGAAAACATTTGTCAAAATGAGGTTAAATGGCAACTTAATCAAGGAACTTAAAAAATATCTCAACCTTAGGCAAGCATGAAATTCTTCAATGTGCTTCTTGCCAGGGTCTCAATCGTTTCCCCAAAACACAAACAGAAAGCTCACGAGAGACTCTGATTGAAGTATTTCTGGTTGCCAACAGAAACCCAAGTCATCAGATACAATTAGGGACTTTGCTTGAATTTATGAAAAGCAGCCCTTCTGAGACTTGAACACATTTCACAACTGTCTACCTAGTACATCTAGAAAGGAATCTCTTGGGGTTCTTGGCTCACATGAGGGCTAGAGAAAGCAGTGTTTCTGTCAGAGATCATTCATGGACAGTGTAAGCCAAGTGCCGCCAGGGCTGTCTCGGTGCCGGGGGAGGCTTCCACCCTATATTCAGAGCTCTGGCTTCCCTTGTTTCAGCAGTTACCCAACAGCACAATGGCCTCTGGGGCAAAAGTCTCAGGCCGAAGCTCTACCCCTCACACAGGCTTTTATTCCTCAAACATTAGAAAGGGCAGGACGTTTCTGAGAGGGCAGTTCCGAGCTTCCCTACCACGAAAACCTACTTCGATCTATTGGTTTCTGAGCTCTGACAGCAAAGGGAAGACATTATTAACTGGCAGTTTCCCTCCTGAGGATCCTGAGTCGTCATGAAACTCAAGGACTCAAATGTGGGCATCGGTTCATGAGCACATGCAAATCAGAATGAAATCTGAAACTGCGCGCGCGCGAGTGCACACACACAAACACCCCCAGACACACACACACACACCTCACCCAAACCCTTTAGCTGAAGGGCTCAAGGCTGGATGCACCGATCGGCCCACGAGCCTTACCTGCTTCGCCTGCAGGTTCTTCCCAGCGGAGCTCTTCTCTTTTGTGTTTCCATCCATCCCTCTCAGAACACTGATGAAATCTTTCTTGGAAACAGATGACATCAACTTAGCCCGCTTCCTGCCAGAGCCTCCAGCTTCCTTTACCTTCTCATCAACGTTCTTCTGATGCTTCTGAACAGCATTAAATAACTGCACCACACCCCTGTGGAACAGAAAATGACCGGGACAGTGCAGTGGGATTACAGCTGCGCCAGGAGACGAACCCTGAGGGTCAGAGTGTTACATTTCCACAGCTTACAAAAAAGGCAGGCACTCACTGGGCACTAGCAGCAAAGCGGGTACATATATTTTGTTATTTACTTATATACTGTATTATAACATGGCGTGCTTTTTCTTTTTGAAAACCTGTTGTGAATTTTCCAGGAACAATATAGATACTTAGTTTTGCTCGTCCTGTCATCACCTTTGATTATTTTGTTTGCTCACAGCATGGCTCTGGCTAATGTGGTGCCGAGCAGCCAGGCTGGGCCCTCACACTGGCCAGTCCTGTGCTCCAGGTGGCAGCCCCTCACAGGTCACAGCTCTGGGTCTTCCCGAGTCAACTTCTGTGGAACTTAGAATCAGGTCTGTGCACAAACACTGGGCTTCCACATGCAATCAGACAATGACTAAGGGCACCGCAGTGTCCTCTCCGTAACTGTCAGAGGGCGAGGGAGGCAGATCGGGGTGAGGGTACCGGACCTGCATGCCTGAGGCTTCAGAGGCCTCGGCTCAGTGCTATATGGCATTCTGGTCTCGGTCTCTGTCATAAAGTTAAAGGAATCTTTTTATTTTTAGAGTTTTATACAGATTACAGACGGATATAATAGTTTGGGTATATCACTGGAACTAGTTTTGCCACTTTTTCCTGACTGGCTTCTATATGTCTCCGAGAGAATTCTGACTGACATCACCATCTCTTTCTACTGGCCGGTGCTGGCCTGGGCCATCAACACCTGTCCCACCTCTAGAACTCCGCACACAAGCCACGCTCTCGCTGAACTCCTCTGGGGGGTCCTCCCAGGGGCCTGAGCACCCTGCACGTCCCTGATGGGGTGACGGGGTTTTTAAGAGCAGAAGGCCCCACCGCTCTCCACCTGGGCTGTTTCTCAGGCTGTCTGTAGCCGCAGCCCTGAGGGATGAGGTGACGTCTCCCCCAGACAAAGGGCAGGCTCGTGATCATTCCCCAGAAGAGAGACAGACTCCCGAGCACCAGGCTCCTCTCCCCCTACACCAGCCTGCACACAGGCGAGCGTGGGGGGCCCCCGGGCCCTGGAGGACAGAAGCCCCTCAGCTCTCACTTGCACAGGCCAGCGTCTTAATCTGCAGTGAGGGAGCAACTCCAGGCCCTTCACAGCAGGATGCTCCACATAATACACAAGGAGGCGCTCGCCCTCCGACGCCAGCTCTGAACCTGCCAGAGCCCTTTCGATGAACTCGGTCACCCGGTTCTCAGAAGTCCCACACAGCAGGTGCACTGGTGTCCTGCTCTTACAGCTAGATTAGCAGACACAGTCAGCCAGGAGGCTCAGGACACACCTGCGGGGCTCAGTGCCGGGATCTGAACCTGGCGGTCGGGCTCTGTCACCCTGTCACCACAGCTCACTGTGCACCACCCCGGGGTTTCTGAACAGAACCCCAGACAACTGGGAACTTACCAGAAACTCCACTCAGAGGAGGTGCTGCTGCTCTTTCGATAGCAGACTGAAAGCTGCTTCCTCTGAGAAGTCTTCTCTGACTTCCCCCATCTCCTACTATACATTCCTACCACACAGCACACAACACACACACCACCGGTCTCAGAGACGGAAACTTCTACAGGAAGTGAGCAAAGACCACCCAGCTGTCATCGGCTCCTACTAATCCCGAGACTCACAGGGCTGGGGGCCAGCAGGGTCCTAGGCAGGTTGAGCACCCTCCTCGCCAGCCCTGGGTTTAATCCCGGGGGGAAGGGTAGCACCGGGAGGGAACACAGGTAGTGGAGCTGGGCTGTGGGCTCTCTCTCTCTCTCTTAAAGTACAAAATGGAAGGAAGCTGGGCTGAGGCAGTGGCCACACACACACACACACACACACACACACACACACACACACACGAGATCCTGGGTTCATTCCCCAGACCCACCCGAGAGCTGACCAGTAAAAACGCAGGGCGAGAGGGAAGCCTGGATGCAGACACAGAGACCTGGTCTGCACGTTTGGGTGGCCGGCACCAGAGAGCCGCAGCAGGGGGGCCGGACCACCTTAAAAAGGATGGAGCCAAAGGGGTCCACACCCAAACCCGCCTTCGGCACAGCACAGGCTCGTCTCAGGAGACTCGGCTGAGCTCAGCTCTCGAGAGGCAGGTCTAGATAGAAGCCACTGGGCTCTGCCTGAAAAGACAGCGCTTCCGAACCAGTCAGCCAGGAGCAGAGGCCGCACAGCTGCCTTCCCCATACTCACGGTTCACGGGGCAGAGGCAGCGACTTACCTTGTTGCGATTCTCTGAAGGTTCCTCTCTGTCTCTTTGTCTTTGACGACATCTGGTTTGACTCTGCACATCATTTCCCATTCCCGCTTCTTATCAAGCTGTGTTATAAATATTGTTATGTGAGAGAGTATTAGGCATGTTTGAAAGAGCAACAGACTTTGATATGATACTCAGTGAAAGGAGCAAGGTAATAAATCACTCCGGCTTAGTCATGTCATAAAACCCACCGCTCAGGGGTTCTGCTCGGGGAGCCTGTGGTCAGCTGTGAGGGCCCCCAGGTGGGGTCTGGAGGGCTGCCAGCACCTTCCCAGAGCGGACGAGGAAGGAGAGGGAGCCCACATGCCCAAGGGAGCCTGGGCAGCCTCCAAGCCGCCCCTTCTGGTAACCACAAACACGGCTGCTCTTTCTTCTCAGAAACTGGCTTCCTCGGTGGCCAGAATCAGGAACTTGTATCTGTCTTGAAAGTGCAGCGGGGGCCGGGGGCATAGCTCACTTGGGTAGCGCGCTGCCTGCCACGTTTGAGTCCGGCCCCCACCACACTGAAGACTTGGTGCTGTGGTGCATCTCTCCCTGCCCCCCCCCGGCCCGCCCCCCTTTTCGGGGGGAAAAATGACAACAAGAAGAAAAGTTATCATTACAGATGCAACCTATTTCTACTGGGACTTTTTCCTCTCATGCAAATCACTGTATGAAATTCACTTCTCCCTTTGCCATGGACCAATCACAAACGAGAGCAAGTCTGCTCTCTGCTAAAAGGCAGAGGGGGAAGGGGCACCAGGAGACAGGCAAGTCCCACAGACAGTGTTATCTCACTTAGAAGGGCTTGGCTGAGACCAGAATCTTGGTCTCAGGCCTCCAGTTTGACACACTGCCTCTCCAGGGCCCTTGCAAAGGGCAGCATTTCATCAAGTGGCAGATACACTGAACACGATCGGTCAGTGCCCTAAGGAACTGCTAGGCTTCAAAACCACTGGAGTGAAAAAATAATAAGAAATAAGAAAAATAAGTGTCCTCTTACTGCTTCCTTCCCCCCTTCATCTATCACTCATTTTCTATTAATGAAAACATCTCATCACAGTAAAATCATGTCCCTGCTCTTAGTAAAGAGTGCGCCGATTGCTTTCTAAAGGACTAGGCTCTGGGAGTTGGGCGGTAGTGCAGCGGGTTAAGCGCAGGTGGCGCAAAGTGCAGGGACCAGCATAACGATCCCGGTTCGAGCCCCCTGCTCCCCACCTGCAGGGGAGTCACTTCGCATGCAGTGAAGCAGGTCTGCAGGTGTCTGTCTTTCTCTCCCCGTCTTCCCTTCCTCTCTCAGTTCTCTCTGTCCTATCCAACAGCGGCATCAATAACAACAATAATGACTACAACAGTAAAAAAAAAAAAAAAAGGGCAACAAAAGTGAATAAAAACAAAAAAAAATTAAATGAAAAAAAAAAAAAAAGACTAGGCTCTTTACCAAATCAAAGAACTCAGCTTAACTGTCAAGAGGTTCATTATCAGGTTATAATGGAAAAAGATAATAATTAAAAAAAATCCCCTACTGTTAAATTTAAAAGCAGAGCCGTAATTACCTACAGGGGTAGTTGGCATGCCTAACTCCCAAACCCTGAGGCACAATTTCATACTCTAGAAACAGACACTGCACGGCAGTCGGCAGTCAGAAGCCATGCACGCCCGCACGGCCTCGCTCCTATGCCCACGGGGAGCAGCCTGCGGCTGCTCTGTCCCGGACAGCCAGCTCTCTGGGCCGCAGCTTCACACGCTGTTCTCGCCCTCACTGGGATGTTGACACAAGAGGAAGAAAGATTAGGGCTTTTATTCAGCCTCTAACTTCTGCCAGATAATAAATAGATTCCATTTTTTCAGGTGAAAACCTATCAGATTTAGAGACAAAAAAAAAGTACCTTCAAGGACAGTAGGCATAGCTGATGAAGATCAAAGTACATTTTGTTTCTAAAAGTAATGTCTGCAAAGTCCCATCTTCATTCAGCCTTTTGCAGAGTAACCAGTATCAAAGACAAAGAAAACACAGATTTAAAAAAAAAGGTAGGAGGATGATGAACTTAAAAGGAAACGCAGGCAATTTCACATCTACTGTTCTATCACTATTCCCCACAAAGCAGCTCTTGGAAGTTAGTACAGTTGTGGAAAGTTGTTTTTCTTTCATTTAAAAATGATACTCCCCCACCTCAGTAACAAAATACTTCAGGAAGAGAAATACTTTATCAAGTCAAAGGGACACAGAAACCTTGCTGTGGTTTATTTAATGTAAAACAGCAACCTGGAGTCCAACTTTTAACTTTTAGTTACCAGATTATACTACTGTTTTCCACCTTGAACAGTTTAACCAAAGGCATAGTAATTCCAGTTTACCTAACAAGAGAAATAGCTGGTTTCAGGAACATAATCTACCCCTGGCAATAACAAAGACTCATATTATAATGTGGGGTTTTAGTGAAAAAGTAACAAGTATAATCCCATTCTTGCAGAACTTAATAAAGTTATCACGTGGACAGCTAAGATGAAATCTGGGAGTCGCCTCCACATGTGTAACTACTTGATTTGGGAAAAGCACTGATTTCCTTGGAGATCCTTTTACTACAGCTTTGTCTAGATGTTCATATAGCGATCATGCTCCAAGGGGAGCTTTAGACTTGGGTGTCTGAAGCCAACCTTGGTCACCCACCCCCCCACAAAAAGCAAGTTAAGAATGGGAATGTCTGAGGACACACTGCAAGGAACACTGTAGCACAGACAAGGACTAGACAAACAGTCCAGTCTTAAAAAGAGGGGGGCAGGGAGGACACACCTGTTTTCTCTTCTCTAGTCTTTCTTGCTGTAACTTCTCTTTTTCTTTTTCCAGCTCTTTGTTCTTGACCAAGATCGTGGGTTTGCTTTTGGGGATCTTTTTGTTTAGGATTTTAGCCATGGCATCTGCCCAGCCCGCATTGGTTCCAGGAGTAGATTCAGCATCATTGTCGCTGTCGCTGGGTCCAACCTCATCTTCGTGGTCAGCTTCTATTGCTTCGTCGTCAGAAAAGAGGTCCTTTTTTGATCTGGAGTCTTCCATCACACCTGAGTAGAAAGAGATTAAAATTTAATACCATAAGCTGGGCCAGAAGTCCAGGGCCCTTCACCCAGTTAACTACTCTCCACCCGGCCTCTGTGCTGCAGGAAGGAATGTTCTCAGCTCCCGGAGCTGCAGCGATGGGGGTTCCCCACCCTCCTGCCGTCGCCTCAGAAGCACTGGCTCAACTGTGGTGGCAGGCGAGGCTGCAGTGCCTTCAGCACCAAAAATCCAGGCAACAGAAACAAATGCAGGGGGCCGAGGGTAGATAGTATAATGGTTATGCAAACAGACTCTCATATCCAAGGTCCCAGGTTCAATCCCCCACACCACCAAGCCAGAACTGAGCAGTTTTCTGGTAAAAAAAAAAAAAAAAAAAAAAAAGTCAGAAACAAGTGCAGCATCTCACCTCCAGCCCTATTTCTGATGGTGACAGGGTGAGTGAGCACCACAGCAGAGGTGTTCACATGCACTTATCCTAGCCGTGTCCTTATCCTACTTGAAGAATATATGACGTGTGTGTATAAATCCCTAACAGTGTATATTTGTATTTAATATATATTTTAATAGTATATATATTCAGTATATCAAATTAAATATACATATTTAAGTTTAATGGCAGAAATACACAGAGAAAAAGCGACGGCACTGCTCAGGACTGGATTTTGATGGTGCTGGGATTGAACCTGAGATCCCTAAGCCTCAGGAATCAAAGTCCTTTACAGGAACCATAATGATGTCTCTACAGCCTCGTGAAGAGACTTCTAGTAAGCGTGGATCGAAACATTAAGATGATTTCAAAGTCTGAGTCAATGCAGCATCTCCGCCAGCTCCTGGTCGACGCTCAGCACTCAACACCGACACCTCCCGCAGAATTCCCGCACACGGAGCCGGTGCACAGGCTGCAGCTGCTGTGAGGTCGGCCCAGCCACTTGTCTATGGCTCCTGCAGCCGCTCCAACCCCCTGCTCCGCCCAGGCCGCCCTCCTTCCCTGCAGTGCTGACCCAACCTGGCCACAGGGTGAATGCCTGCAAAGCTAAACAACAGCATTTCACACTGCCAACTCTCCTCTACTGAGAGATGACACACACAGCAAATGCAGGTAAGATGGTTTAGGAAATGCTGGAATAAACAGACAGATAAAGCAAAGTAGGAAGCTGGAAGTGGAGAGTGGGAGGCAGGGAACGGTACAGAGACAGACATGAGACACAGGGGTCAGGGACCAGCCTTAGTGACAAAAGACATGGCCCTGGATCAGAGATGAGGGGCAGTGAAGGCAGGCAAGGCAGCAAGCAGGTGGGGGTACCCATCTTCGTGTCTTACACCAAAGGGCACCGGAGTGGAGGCTGTGGTCAGAGACGAGGAGCAGGGGCCGGCCATGAGGACCGGAGCCAATGACAGGCAGGGACACACCAGGTCCAGCCGGCGGCGCACCTGGTTGGGCACGCATGTTACAGTGCACAAGGGCCTGGGTTCAAGTCCCTGGTCCCCCACCTGCGGGGGATGGGGGGGGGGACTGGGAGCTTTACAAGTGGTGAAGCAGGGCTACGGGTGTCTGTCTCCCTCCCTCTCCCCTCCCAATTTCTCTGCCTCTATCCAGCACCAAGTTAAAGGATCAAACATATGAATAAAATAAAATCAAGAAAAAGGAATGAAGGATTAGAAAGAAAGAGAGAAGAAGCTGCTGAGGCGTCAGGGTCCCAGGTTCAAGCCCTAACCCTGCCATAACCCGGGGATGAGCAGAGGCCTGGGAAGGGGGGAAAGGGAGAGCGGGAGGGAGGGAAGAGGGGCCGGGAGAAAGGCTGATCACTGCCCGCCTGGCCCCCAGTCCTGCGCGGCCTCCCCGTCCCCCCGGCGGCCCGGACCTTCCGGTTCTGCCGTGTCGGGGCTGGCAGCCTTCTTCCGCGACCGCTGCTTCTTCTGTGCGCCTTTCAGCTTCTTCCCCGCGCGCACACGTGAGTCTCCGCCGGCGGCCGCCATGCTGCTCCGCCGGAAGTGCTCTCTGGAGCACCGGTTCCGGCCATCACGAGCGGCGGGGCCACACGCAGTTCCGCGCGAACATGGTTCCAGAACGAAGCCGCTGGCTCGGGGCTCGGAGTCGCAGCCTCTGCATGTGAGCTAAAGCGAGGAGAGCTACGGCCGGAGTCGGGGCTCGCAGGCCGCGTCAGGAGGTCCGTGGGAGGCCGCGTGGCCTCGGCAAGGCCTGCCGGGTGGGTGCGCGGGTCCGGCCGGCTTCACTTCCGGCGGCAGCAGGAAGTGTCCCGGCGCGGGGCTGCAGGGGCGGCGGGGTGGCTGCAGAGCGCGCTCGGAGTGCGGCCGCCACCGCCACGTCCAGCCGCGGGGTCGAGGGCTGTCCGGAGCCTGGTCGGACTCGCTCCCTTCCAGTCCCTCCCTGCAGTGGCTTCTGACCAAGTGTGGTGGAGGCCCTTCTTCCCGGTCTCCGCCCGCCCGCCCGCCCGCGCCGGCATTGCCCACAAGGCGCCCGCATCTGGTTTCCGCGCCCGACTGCGCCGGGATCCTGTCCCGGGCCGCTTCTTCTTCTAGCGTTTGCCCTTCTTCCGCAGCCAGTCAACAGCGTCAGGTTGAGCCTGATGTCAAGTTTCGAGACCTCCTTTGAATCTGGAGAGGTGGCAGTCGTTGACTATGTGGGTCATAGTCTGTCTGGAGCCGCAGGGGCAGTTCGGGTCGTCTCTGGCTCCCCAGCGATGGAACATAGCGGCGCACCGGCCATGGCCTGTTCCATAGCGATTGAGGAGGGCCCGATCATAACGTGCCAGGTCAAAGCCGGGTTGACGCTCGCAGGGGTCTGTGATGAGGTGTTTGTTCTTGACCTCAGCTGACTGCCAGCTCTGTTTCCAAGAGTCTGGAGCAGAGAAGTTCAGTGTAGGCGTAGGGGACCAGATTGGGTGACGAGACGTCAAGCGTTGGACAGGGTGGGCGAAGATATCCGCGTATATTGGCAGGTCCGGTCGAGCGCAGACGTGGGAAATGAACTTAGATGATGCCGCATCCCGACGAATATCTGGCGGGGCGATGTTGCTGAGAACTGGCAGCCATGGATGGCCCCTTTCATGAACCCTAGATTGTTGATTTCTTACAAGTGGGGCCCAGAGGGGGAGAAATCTTAGGGGACAATGACTAGAGGGCTCTGAAACCCAATTCCATCAGGGCCAGGAGAGACAAGAGGGAAAAAAAGGAAAGACATTCAGAAGTAGTTGTGACTAGTAGTAGTAGAAAGACATTCAGGGAGAACAGTCTGGAGAACTCTCAGAAGGCTAGAAATGGACCTACCCTGTGACCCTGCAATTCCCCTCCTGGGGATATATCCTAAGGAACCCAACACATCCATCCAGAAAGATCTGTGTACACATATGTTCTTGGCGGCACAATTTGTAATAGCCAAAACCTGGAAGCAACCCAGGTGTCCAACAACAGATGAGTGGCTGAGCAAGTTGTGGTCTATATACACAATGGAATACTACTCAGCTGTAAAAAATGGTGACTTCACCGTTTTCAGCCGATCTTGGATGGACCTTGAAAAAATCATGTTGAGTGAAATAAGTCAGAAACAGAAGGATGAATACGGGATGATCTCACTCTCAGGCCGAAGTTGAAAAACAAGATTAGAAAAGAAAACACAAGTCGAACCTGAAATGGAATTGGAGTATTACACCAAAGTAAAAGACTCTGGGGTGGGTGGGTGGGTGGGGAGAATACAGGTCCATGAAAAATGATGAATGAAATAGTGGGGGTTGTATTGCTAAATGGGAATCTGGGGAATGTTATGCATGTAAAAAAAAAAAAAAAGAAGAAGTAGAAACGCAAAGCAGAAATTGACTGAGTTTGGAGTATGGCACCAAAGTAAGAAAGCAGAAGTATACTAGAGTTTGCAGTGAGTACCTCCCTAATACTTCCTCTCCACTTTTCCAAGCTTTGGGTCCATGATTGCTCAACAATTTGTTTGGCTTTGTATGTTAACTCTCTTTTCAGTCACCAGGTTCCAGGTGTCATCAGGATGCTGGCCAGGCTTCCCTGGATTGAAGACCCCAGCAATGTGTCCTGGAGCTCAGCTTCCCCAGAGACCCATCCTACTAGGGAAAGAGAGAGGCAGACTGGGAGTATGGACCGACCAGTCAACGCCCATGTTCAGCGAGGAAGCAATTACAGAAGCTAGACCTTCTACCTTCTGCAACCCTCAATGACCCTGGGTCCATGCTCCCAGAGGGATAGAGAATGGGAAAGCTATCAGGGGAGGGGTGGGATATGGAGATTGGGCGGTGGGAATTGTGTGGAGTTGTACCCCTCCTACCCTATGATTTTGTTAATTAATCCTTTCTTAAATAAAAAAAAATTAAAAAAAAGAAAGACATTCAGGGTAGTTGTGACTTAGGAAGAGAAGACAGGACCACTAATTAAAATGGGCAAAGAAGATAGATAGATAGATATAGAAATAATAGACAACCCATATCAGTGACATTGGGAGAACTACAGTTTCCAGACACAGAAGTCTGGTGCTGGGAACGATGTGGATCTTGTCATTTTGTGAACCCAATATTAAATTACTAAAAACAAAAAAGTCTCCATTAAAACTTTGATTTACACTTAAATAAAAAAAAAATAGCGTTGTGACTGCTTTGCATTGTTAAGGTGCTTAGCACGTCACAAAATGAGACGCTAAAGATGTTAAATTCCACCTGATATTCTATCTTCGCTTCAATTATTAAAACTGAAACTGTTCAAGTTAAAAAAAAAAAAGTGAGACCATAACTCATTCATCATTCTACGCTTCTAGGAGACCCCAGAATAGGGAGTGGGTGAAGCTGAGGACAAGGTTCATGAAGGCCACCTTCTGGGGCAGGGTGGTCTCAAGGCTTAGCTGCTTACCCCCTGTGAAATTCCCCAATTTTAAGAAGAGAGAGCCTCTCACTCTTACACCTTCAAGTGGTTGGGGAAATTCTGTTCAACCGCTCCAGACCTGTACAGCTCAAAGTATGCCAGGGCCAGAGCAGTATTGCAACGTGGTGGTGGTGGTGTTGGGGATCCTGCAGAAACCTTGATGTTGGAAACCAGGGAGGGGCATTCACGGGGATCCCCAGGCCCCTGTCCTGCTGGAATAAGAGCTCCCTGGCCTCTATGGGGCCCTGTTCTTGAGCCTAGGCAGAGCATAGCAGGGGCTGTCAACACTTGGCTTCTTATGGGCTGGGTCCATCATGTATAGAAAGATGCTCTGTCTGGTTGCAGTCTAAGGAGTTTCTGGGGCTTTGAGATAGCTCATGGATACCGGGAGGAGACGTGAGCAGCGCAGTTCCCAGCCCTGCCAAACACATAGTACTCCCCAGGACTGGGGGGAGCTCTGTTGTCTCTCCCTGTCTCTCTCTAAATAGAATCAATGAAAGGGTGGGGGTGAGATCACGTGTGCATGAGGCCCCACTTTAGAGAGAAAGAGAGGAGTTGTGTATTGTGTTAGCTTAGTTTTGCTTGTTTTTGCTTTTGTTTCTACCAGATCACTGCTCAACTCTAGTTTATGGGAAGGATTGAACCTGAGACTTTGAAGCCTCAGGCATGAGAGTCTCTTTGCATAATCATTATGCTATCTCCCTCACCCTCAGGCTAGTGGTTTTTTAATGGTCATTTTTCATTATTTATTACTTTACCTAAGCACTGCTCAGCTCTGCCTTATGGTGGTGCAGGGGGTTTGAACCTGGGATCTTGAAGGTTCAGGTGTGAAAAACTTTTACATAAAGATTGTTAACTCCCCTGGGCCTGCATACTAGTGCACCCGGTTGAGTGTATATGTTACAATGTACAAGGACCTGGGTTCAAGCCCCTTATCAAATGGTGAAGCTTTTCCTCTCTATCTTCCCCTTCCTCTCAATTTCTGGATGTCTCTATCCATTAAGTAAAAAAAAAAATTATAATAATACATGTTTTAAAAAAAGATTGTTATCTCCCCTCCCGGAAAGGTAACTTTTTTTTCCTCTCCCTTACATTTCCTTCCTCTACCAAGAAAAGATTCTTTCAATGATTTAAAGCACCTTGAAGAGTAGTATTCTGACAAACACACAAAAGATTTTCCACATTTTTTTGTTTCTTTGTTTTTTCAGTCAGCACTGAAAACTGTGATGGTGTAGGTAATTAAGCCTGGGACCTCAAAGCCTCAGGCGCACAAGTCTTTTTGCATAACCATTATGCTGCCTTACCCACCCGTTACTTTATTTTGTTTTTAAGGGAAACAGAGTACAGAGAACCATTCAGTTCTAGCATTTACATTGCAGAGAATCAGATGTGTCCAGAGTTTACAGATCCCATGCTCCAGCCCTAGTCTGCCTCCTGGGCCCTGGTGGAAGAGTTACACATCCACATTTAAAAAAACCCAAAACACCTTGGGGGCCGAACAATAACACTGTGGGTTAAGCGCACTTGGTGCAAGGACCATTGTAGGGATCCCAGTTTGAACCCCCAGCTCCCCACCTTCAGGGGGGTCTCCTCACAGGCGGTGAAGCAGGTCTGCAGGTGTCTGTCTTTCTCTCCCCCTCTCTGTCTTCCCCTCCTCTCTCGATTTTTCTCTGTCCTATCCAACAATGACATAACAACAGCAACAACAACAGTAAACAACAAGAGCAACAAAAAGGGGAAATGGCCTCCAGGAGCAGTGGATTCATAGTGCAGGCACTGAGCCCCAGCAATATCCTCGGAGGGAAAAAAAATTATAAAACACCAGCAAATGGGCTCCAGGTTTTGCTGCAGAAATTTGGTTTTCAGAAAGGGGCTAGTGGAAAAGTGTTAGTGTTAACTCATTTGATCTTCACAGTAGTTAAGTGCTGTCATTTGAGTTGTACAGACAAAGCGCCAGAGAGGAGGTGAGATTGAATGACATTCACCTCAGATATGGTGAGTCAGCAGCAGGGGCTTCAACCCCTAAGGCCTATGGCAGTCCTGAGAATAGTTAGCATGCGGTTCTCCCTCCCTCCCTCCCTCTCCTCCTCCCTCTCTCTCTCTCTCTTTTGCTTTTTAAAAAAAAAAATTTTATTAATATTTATTTCCTTTTGTTGCCCCCTTTTTTAAAATTGTTGAGTTATTATTGTGGTTGTCACTGATGTCATCGTTGTTGGACAGGACAGAGAGAAATGGAGAGAGGAGGGGAAGACAGAGAGGAGGAGAGAAAGACAGACACCTGCAGACCTGCTTCACCGCCTGTGAAGCGACTCCCCTGCAGGTGGGGAGCTGGGGGGTTCGAACCGGGATCCTCACGCCGGTCCTTGCGCTCTGCGCCATGTGCGCTTCACCCACTGCGCCACCGCCCGACTCTCGTCTCTCTTGCTTTTTAAAAATTTCTTTATTGGGGGATTAATGGTTTACAGTCAACAGTAAAATATAGTAGTCTGTACATGTGTAACATTGTTCAGTTTTCCACATTCTCTTGATTTTTTTTTTCTTGGAAAACATTATTCCCCCCCCCTTTTTTTTATTTGACTAATAGTGGGCTACAAGATTGTAAGATTACAGGGTATAAGGGAGTAGATAGCATAATAGTTATTCAAAGAGACTCTCATGCCTGAGGCCCCAAAGTCCTAGGTTCAATCCCCTGCACCACCATAAACCAGAGTTGAACAGTGCTCTGGTAAAAATGTAATAATTTAAAAAAAATTTAAAGTATTAAAAAAAAGATTACAGGGTATAATTCCAAACCACACCCACCTCCAAAACTGTATCCCTACCCTCCCACCTGCCAGATACCACAGCTCTCAGGGTCTGACTGTGTTTGCTTCTGTACTTTTGCTTTTTCCTGTTTGGTTCTGTAGATGACAGTGGGAATTTCTTCAGTTCACCCACGGTGGTGGGGCAGAATGCTCTGTCCTTGCAATGGAGACAGACGATGCAGATGGCATGTCCAGTGCCAGGCGTCACCTTGGAACATGCACTGCTCCCAGCCTCTCAGCCAGGAAGCCTCCCTTCTCGGCTGCTCCTGGAAATGCTGCAGTTCCTCCAGGTGTTTTCTTTCTCCTCCCAGAGGGGGGCTGCTCAGCTTTGTCAGCAGAGGGCAGAAGAGTGACGCCTTCAGGGAAAGCTTCCTGGCGCCTGTGCGGCTCCCACAGGCTCCCCCGACCTGGACTTGGTCTCAGGGCAGCTGCCCAGCTCTGGCTCCTGCCATGCCCACAGGAAGGCAGCCCCCAAGCCGGGTTCCATGACAGAACTGCTGCCCCACAAACAACAGTCTGGCTCCTCAACACGGCATCACTTTCCAGAAAGATCTCTTGGAACCTTTCAGGAAGGCAAGATAAGATGGAAAGCACCTTTAGTCCTGTAGAACTATATATTAATAAGTGCACACATTACAGTTCACAAGAGCCTGGGTTCAAGTCCCTGGTCCCCAGCTGCAGGGAGAAGCCTCATAAGAGGTGAAGTAGGGCTACAGATGTCTGTCTTCCAATTTCTCTATCTCCCTCATCCTTCTCAATTTTTTTCTGTATCTATCCTAAATCACACACACACACACACACACACACACACACACACACACACACACACACACACGAGGTTCCCTTCACTAAATACCGTCTCAAAGTGGCTGGTTGAAATGAACACTGACTGAGCTGAGTAACAGTCATCGACAATGAATGAGGATGGTGCATTTGGTTTGAAGTCTGTGGTCATCTTAAAGTAGTGACAGGGTGCCAAGAACACCAAGGTGCACCAGTTCATTCTCTAGCAGAGAAGCGCTCTAAACCCAGCCGAGATGTTCACCTCTTTTTGTGCAGAAAGAGGGCTCCTAGAACCTTGATGCCCCTTGCCGGAGAGCCTGAGGGGGCTTCTTCGCGAGAATGTGCTCTCTGAGTTGGAGGGAACTCGACTGGAGCCAATCTAGGCTGCTTCACGGGAGAGGGATCAGGAACTCATGCCGGGCTAGCATCGCAGGAGAGAGACTCTGGGACTCTTGAGCCAGAAGGTAATCCAATGTGTTTAATCAGAAAAGAATCTGTATTTATACTTGCCAAGAAGGAAATAGTAGGGTGGAAAACAGGATGTGACATAGAGAGGGTGGAGGGAAAAGATAATGCAGACCAATGGGGATTAAAAGGTGGAAAACAGGGTGTGACTAGGAGAGGGGGCGGAGTGAAAAGAGAGTGCAAACCAGTGGGATTTAACCAGTGTCCTGCAGGCAGGGCGGGTCTCAGGTAAAACAGTGATTATGTAAATAGAGCACAGCGTTAAGCAGGGGGAGCTGGCTACTGCCCAACAGCTCCTGCGAGTGACATTGTGCATCTACTCTGGAAATTGTCCCTGGGTAAGGAAGGAATACACGTCATCATCACGCACATGTGAGCCACCCCGAGGCTTTGAAATGCAGTAAGGACTAAGTAACTAATACTCCACTGCTTAGACATCATTTTGTTCTCGAAGAGAGAATAGCAGCTACCTCCAGCGTTCTGGACGACTCTTCTGTTAATTGTTTCTGAGTCTAGTCGTCTTGATGCTGAGGATGCAGGCTTCTGAATCCGGGGACCTTTCTTCTTGGTCTCTGCCCTCCTCCAGCTTTGCACTCCTGCCTGTGATATAATTAAGACCAGGCAGTGTTCTCATTACTCCTGACCAGACAGAGGCAGTGTGTTTGATTTGCCTCTTTAAGAAATCCCTGTAAACAAGAAAGGGACAGATGACATCATCTGATCAGTGTCAAACAACGGAGCAGGTGAATACTGGCGAGACTAATCAGCATTATTTCATCTGAACAAATTACTCGTGGACTCCTGGTCTCTCAGTCTGCGTTAGTGAGCTGGGCCCTCTCATGCATCAAGGAGACGTATTCCACCTTGCATAAAACCTTTCCGTTAAAAGCCCACCTCAAGCCGGGAGCTCGTTGTCTCTTAGGCAGCATTCATCAGCATTGACAAGACTGGCCCAGCTTAGCTGAATGATCCTGCAAACAGAAAAGACAGGTGGGCTGCCTCAGTCCTCCCAGGCTCTCAGATGCTCATTTCTGCCAGGAGAACACGGTTCCTGGCGCGAAGACAGAGAACCATCAATTCTTTCTTTTGTAGACTAAGGCAGGGCCATTCAGCTCTATCCTGAGACAACTGGGTTACTGAGGCACCTCCCCCCACCCTTCAATCTTTTTATTAGCCTGATTTTGTTACACAAGCTCCTTTTGCAGCAAATGAATAGCAGTAGAGCCTGGAGGAAACATTTGAACACTGTGTATGTATAGACTTTGATCTGACAGGCCAAAGAGATTAATATGTGGGTTCAATTTCAGTTCCAAAGACACAACTTAAACTAGAGTAATTTCTTTTTTTAAATTTTTCATTTACTTATTTATTTATTCCCGTTTGTTGCCCTTGTTGTTTTTATTGTTGTAGTTATTATTGTTGTTGTTGTTGGATAGGACAGAGACAAATGGAGAGAGGAGGGGAAGACAGAGAGGGGAAGAAAAAGACAGACACCTGCAGACCTGCTTCACCGCCTGTGAAGCGACTCCCCTGCAGGCGAGGAGTCAGGTGCTCTAACTGTGATCCTTAAGCAGGTCCTTGTGCTTTGCGCCACATGCACTTATGTCGGGCTAGCGTCACGAGAGGGAGAGATGACCCAGGAACTAAGCTCGTGGCAGCAAAGCAATACAAATCTTTATTCATCCAAGTGCCCCAGAGTTGGGCGGTAGCACACCTAGTTAAGCCACGTGGCGCCAACTGCAATGGCCGGCATCAGCCTCTCGGTCTGCACGCCCACCCTCCTCCAGGTCAGGTCGGGACACGGAAGAGACAACACAGAAATGGAAGCGGCTTGACAATACCATACATGGTTAGGAAAGGGGCGGAGAAAAATGGAAGTGGCTGGAAAGGTAGGAACTTCCTTAGCAACTGTTTCGAGGGTTTTAACTGGTAGGATTAACAATAATACCCTAGGAATCGAATTCAAGACTCCGTGCTGGAAAGTCCAATGCTTTATACACGGTTTTACCTCCTGGGCTGCAAAAATGTGATTGTCTTAAAAGGAACCTGAATAATATTGAGCTTTGAAGTCCTCAAATTCCTTATGCTGGTGCACATGCTGGTGCATTGCCATTGTGCTGGATAAAAATGAAATGGGTGGGTAACACTAGACTTTCCTGTACAAGCAGGTGGTTCTTGCAGTGGTCTGAGCTGGATGCAGGAGTCCTTGTGTGGATGAATAGACAGGTACAGAGTCACGTTGAAATGGGTATCAATGATGTGATTACCCTGTGTGACATGTGCCTAGAGATCTGTTCTGAGTGTGCCTTACTGAATAGTTCCTGAGACATTGTTGACTTAAAGACTATCAATATCTTTACTGAAGGAAAGAATTGTGAGTTTACCAGTAACCATGGTTCATAACTACAAAACTAGGTATCTAGGACAGCGCGGATTAGGACTCTCCAAATTCCAGTCAGGTTTGCAAAGAATCCCTGGCATTGGACTCTCACTTTTGTAAACTCATCCGTCTTTTTTTTTTTTTTTTTTTCTACTTTAGGAATAGCCCTTGATGATCTCTCTCACTCACAGGAAAACCAACAAGAATGGAATTGTCTGGTTTTCATTTCGTAGTGGGAGTCAGTAATGGCCCAATTAAGTTCAGCCTCACCTTCAGTAAAGGGCCTCTCTAATTAGTGGATAAAGTTGCAGGGAAGCTGTGACCTTCTGTTGCTTCTTTCACTAATGGAAAAGGCCTTGTACTGCGTGAGGGTGGGCATAATGAAATTATTACAGAAATCCTCCAAGTGCGGCAATAAATATATTCTGACTTGTTGATTTTCCTGTGAGATAACCTCGGGACCATTCTGTTGACTTCAGCACATGTGCTGACTATGGTCCATTCAACGGTGTTATTTTTCCTTACCAACTTGGCATACCTCCTTGAGTTTTCTGTGTAAATGAGCATCGATGGAAAGATGGGAACCACTTTGACAGGCTCCTTGTGATCTTGCTCCTAGGAAAATCAGCCAGATAATCAAAGGGAGCATGTGTGATCTGAGTTTCACATCACGAGGAAATGCTAACAGTGTCCTTCGGAGCAACGCAGCGACTCCAAGGTCAGGCTTAGTAAAACACGTAGACTTAGAATTTACAGGGTAAGGAATAAGCAAAGACGTCTTCTAAAGCTGAGAGAGGATGTAACCACTTAACATCAGATGACGTAGTAATATTAGGAGGTCCTGGACTGCCGGTTCATCCCCAGGCCTTGGGTCTGGGTTAGACAAAATAGTGAAGAAAACCATTAAAATGAGGCACGGAAAACTTACTCATACCATGTAGACACTACTTCATATTACTTCCTGAATCTCTAATATTTATAATACCAAGTATTTTACGAGGCACATGACAAAGACCCTAAGTGTCAGTCATGCCCAGGTTGAAGAATCTCCATCTAGCCCCCGGCTCCTCCCCCTGTCCTTTTGTCCAGTCTGCCCCAGAGTTCAGCGTGCTTCTGCCATGCCAGACGGAGGCTTTCTGTTCACAAAGGTGCTAACTTACTACCCATGTCCAGCTCTTAGTCTGTTCTCTCTCTTTTAATTTTTTGGCTTCCAGGTGCCAGCACTACAAATCCACTGCTCTTGGCAACCATTTTTTCCATTTTATTGGATAGGACAGAGAGGAATTGAGAGAAGACGGTGAAATAGAGAGTGAGAGACACACACAGAGAGAGAGAGGTCAAGTGGAGGTGCACCTAGTTGGTCGCACATGCTATAATGTGCAAGGACCCGGGTTCAAGCCCCCAGGCCCCACCTGCAGGGGGAAAGCTTTGCAAGTGGTGAAGTAGTGCTGCAGGGGTCTCTCTGTCTCTCTCCCTCTCTATTTTCTTATTCCTCTTGATTTCTGCTTGTCTCTATCCAGTAAATAAATAAAATAGAAAACTTAAAAAAGAGAGAGAGGGAGAGAGACACCCACAGACCTGCTTCACCACTTGTGAAGTGTCCCCTCTGCAGGTGGGGAGCTGGGGGCTCAGATCTGCACCTTGCGTGGATCTTTACACTTCGGACTGCGTGCGCTTAACCAGGTGCACCACTGCCAGGCCCCCAGACTGTTACTTTCCCTGAAGGAAAAATAAATCTTCCTTATCATTCCTTCTACTTATCATTTAATTATTACTTAGCAGACCCTGCCTCAGAAACCTGCCTGAGGTCCACCAGCCTCTGATATCTTTACAAGCGGGGTCTCAAAGCTATCCTAGGTAGGGTTGAACCTGCAGACTTGAAATCTTAAGTATCGACAGCTGACCAGTGGGAGAGGGCCATGAGGGAGGGACACCAGTTCTCACAGCAGCTGTGGCTAACAACTGATCTTTCCTATGTTAGTGTTTTTTGGTTTTTTTTTTAAGATGATTATGAGCAGACAGACTTTCTACCCAAATAAATACTGAGCACAATGGGAATTGTGTGAGGTGAGGAGAGAGAAGGAGCTGAGGAGGCTGAATCTTTCACATGGGAAGGCGTAGTGTTCAGAGTGCAGCAGTGTTGACGGGAGAGCAGAGGTGGTGGCCGCTCATCTGGTCAGTGTGGACGCTTTTTATCACACAATGAACATTTATTACCTGCTACACACCAAACATTGTGCAGGGTGCAGGGAATGCAAAGGGACACAGCAAACTCTTTTTGCTGTTGAAGGAACTGCTTATGGAAATAGCTGATGGTATTGGGTATAAGAATTCCTGCAGGTGTATTACACCTCCTCATTCCTCACACTTTTCTCGTGAATTAGGTGTTATTCTTAGTCCTAAACTAGCAGAGGAGGACACTGAACTTTAGGGAAGTTGGTTAAACACGATGACATTTCTTGAGGAAGACTCCAGGTCTATTTCTTCACTGACCTGCATGTCGTGAATGGTGTGTGTACATATTCGTCGAATGAAAGGATTGACTTACCTTGGCAGAGGTCACGATTCAGGACATGCTGAGTGAGGGGGCCTGCCTCTAGGGTCTGCACTTAGCCTTCCACATTGCACTGCTCCTGGCAATCATCAACTGGCATCCTTGGGATGGCTTTATGCCTGCCTCTTCACCATGCCTCCCTGTGTGCCAGGGGAGAGTCCATGAGCCATTCAGAGAAAACAGAAAAGAGATGTGTGTGGGTGGGTGGGTGGGGGGGGTTTAGAGTAAACAAAAGAAATACTCAGGACTCATCCTTTCTCCATTCCACAAGTGGGAAGCTTCTGGAATCAGACGTTGCCTCTTTAATGAGTTCCTTTGGCCACCCTGTTAGTGCAGAGTATTCAATTTTACACAGAAGTTATAACAGGAAAACTTTCTCAGGAGAAGGAAGGTCCATGGAGTCATTTCATTTTCACAACTATAGACATAAATTTAAGTAAGTGAAGTCGCTCTTGCTGCATGTGAAGGTTTTGATGTTTTTATAGATCCCATGATAAGCCTTTGCTGTTAACTTGTAGTTGACTTTTCACAGCAGGGTCAGGAAAGTTAGCAAGGTGGAAATCATACACGAAGGTTTTATTTTTCTTTTAAGTGCTTAAGGGAGAGTTCTGTTGGAGAGGGATATTATGGCAGCTGAATGTAGACTCTAACAGTAACTCATCTTTCCAGGAAGGTGAACACACATATATGATGTGTTGTTGATGACTTCTTTTGAATCAATGTAGACTGGGCGTGGAAAGTACTGCTAGTGTTTGTGTTGTAGCCGTGCAAACCTAGGTCCTGGGCTTTGAAAACTTGGCACAAGTGGTTGGTCCTCCAAAAATCCTTTTCTTTTTGAGAAACAGCTGTGATTCATAGATGTCATAGAAGGTGGGGACTGCACATTTTGCCAGTGTTGATATGGCCATGTTTATTTAACTTTAAATTGGATTAACTGCCACCAGCTAGTCTTGTCAGAAGAGCTCCTGGGCATCAACCCCAGGGAGGGACATTGACAGTGTCTGGGCAGTCTAGAAGCTTCCAACCATTCTCCCTCCACCAAAGGAGATACACTCCAAATCTAAAAGAGGAAATTCTAATTGTAATCAGGTGATGGAGGTTGCTTGTTTCTGCCTGTCATTTATAACATGGTGGACCTAGGTCAGATCCATGGGGTTAATGGTTAATGGCATTTATTTATTTATTTATTTATTTTTAAGAACCAATTGCAGGTTCTTTTTTTTTTTTTAAAGATTTTTAATGTTTATTTATTTATTTTCCCTTTTGTTGCCCTTGTTGTTGTAGTTATTATTGTTGTTATTGATGTCATCGTTGTTGGATAGGACAGAGAGAAACAGAGAGAGGAGGGGAAGACAGAGAGGGAGAGAGAAAGATAGACACCTGCAGACCTGCTTCACCACCTATGAAGTGACTCCCCTGCAGATGGGGAGTTGGGGGCTTGAACCGGGATCCTTATGCTGGTCCTTGCACTTTGTGCCGTGTGCGCTTAACCCGCTGCACTACCACCCAACTTCTGGTCAATGGTATTTATATACTTCCCTCATGTTTGAGAGCTACTCTCTGCCATAACTCAGTTATCTAGTCCTATTCTCAACTCTGACACCATCTTCCCAGACAATACTTTTACTCCACCTGTTAGCTATTGGGCTTAGGCAAAAATTACTAAAGTCATGGGACCCTTGCAACATACCTAAGATAGACTTCCTAGCGGTCCTGTTTTATATCTTATTGCCTTTCAGCCACCGAGTTGCAGACATTACTAGGATGCCATCCTGATTTCTCTGGGAAGACAACCTCACCAATGTGTCCCAAAGTCTCACCTCTCCAGAGTCCTATCCCATGAAGGAAAATAGAAAAAGGGTGGGGGTGTGGATCAGCCTACAAATGTCCATGCCCAGTGGAGAGACAATTACAGAAGTCAGAATGCCCACCTTCTGCACCCCATAAAAATTTTTGGTCCACACTCCTAAAAGGATAAAGACTAGGGAAGCTTCCAGTGGAGGGGATGGGACATGGAACTCCGGTTGTGGGAACTGTGTGGAATTGTACCCCTGTTATCTTACAATCTTGTTCATCATTATTAAATCACCAATAAGATAAGAAAATATGGTGGCAGGAGCATATTAAGTGGTTGGCAGAACTTTAGAAGATGCGAGAGTGTGGAGCCCAAAGTAAAGCTGTCTTCAGCAAAAGATATGGGACGAGAACTAAAGGTCCTTTTCTATTATGTATGTATATTCCTTTTATTGGGGGGGGGAATTAATGCTTTATAGTAAATATAGTTGTTGATACATGTGTAAACTTTGTCAGTTGTCTGCAAAACACTCTCACCCCCAGCCTAGGTCCTCTCCCGCCATTGCCATCACAGGCCAGGACCTGAACCCCAGGCCCCCACGAGTCCTTTACTGTGGTGCAATACACCAAAACACAGTCCAGGTTCTGCTCTGCATTTCTCATTTCTGTTTGTGTTTCTCAACTTTTGTCCATAAGTGTGAGATCATCCCATATTTTTCCTTTTTTTTTTTTTTCTAAAATTTATAAAATAGAAGTATTGACAAGACCATAGGATAAGAAGGGTACAACGCCACACAATTCCCACCACCAGAACTTCATATCCCATCCCCTCCCCTGATAGCTTTCCTATTCTTTATCCCTCTGGGAGTATGGACCCAGGATTGTTATGGGGTGCAGAAGGTGGGAGGTCTGGCTTCTGTCATTGCTTCCCTGCTGAAGATGAGCGTTGACAGGTCTGTCCTTCTCTTTCTGGCTTACCTTCCTTCACAGGATTCCTTCAAGCTCCGTCTGAAATGAGGAGAAGGTGAATTCATTACTCTTAATAACTGAGTAGTATTCCATTATATATATCACAACTTTCTCAGCCCCTCCTCTGTTTTTGGACACCTAGGTTACTTCCAGGTTTTGGTTATTACGAATTGTACTGCTGTGAACACTTGGGGTGTACTGAGTAGTCAATAGAAGTTCAAAACCAATTTTTTTAATATTTTTTTTTTAATTTACTTATTCCCTTTTGTTGCCCTTGTTGTTTTGTTGTTGTAGTTATTATTGTTGTCGGTTGTTGGATAGGACAGAGAGAAATGGAGAGAGGAGGGGAAGACAGAGAGGGGCAGAGAAAGACAGACACCTGCAGACCTGCTTCACCACCTGTGAAGTGACTCCCCTGCAGGTGGGGAGCCTGTCCTTGCGCTTTGTGCCACGTGCTTAACCCGCTGCGCTACCACCTGACTCCCTCAAAACCAATTCTAAAAAACTAGAGCAAAAATCAAGCCCTGCTGGTTGGTGTCATTGACCAAAAGGTATATCCATTTTAGGAAGACTCCAGACTTCTGTGTGATGGTTATCTGCACTGCGTGTACCGTAGTCAGTGTCCATCCATCTGAGAGGTAGGCTCAGCTCAGGATGAAACAGAATGTCGTCAGAGGATGACTGGTCAGGACTGAGGTAGAAAAAGTAGGCCAGGTTTGCTTCTGGGCTGGTGTCCCAGAGTTGCTACCATCTATCACATGTGTGATTCTGAAGAACAGAAATTTCTTCTTTTATCACAATGGAAACTTGAAATTTGATGTCAAGGTGTCAGCAAAGTGGGCTTCTCCTGTATGCTCTAAAAAGGACTCACTCCCTTGTTTCCTTTTAAGATTTTATTTATCATTGAGAGAGAGAGAGAGAGAGAGAGGAGGAGGAGGAGAAGCAAAGAGAATCAACATCACTTTGGTCCATGCACTGTGGGGATTGAACTTGAGAGTGAACTTGTTTGAGAGGCCAGAGCTCCAGCCACTGTGCCACCTCCTGACCTCTCTCCCTTGTTTTTCCCCGAGGTCATTAACAGTCTTTGGTGTTCCATGACTTATAGACATGGCATGGCATTCCAGTCTTTGCCTCTGTGTCCACTCACAGCGTCTCCTATGTTGCTGAGTCTATGTCTGAAGACACCAGTTGTTGGGTTTAGGACCCACTATGACCCAGTCTGACCTCATCTTCACTTTTTACATTTGCTGGACCTGGACATTGGCAGGTGGGATCTATACCCCCAGTCTGTTTCTATCTTTACCGAGTGGGGTCGGGCTCTAAAGAGGTGACACTTCAAAACACATTGGAGAGGTTGTCTGCCCAGGGAAGTCAGGATGACATCTTTTATTAATTTTATATCTGTATTTTTTTATGAAAGAGACCCACATAGTGAGAGATAAGAGAGGGCAAGGCCAGAACACGGTTCACCGGTAACTCCTGGTGGTGCTGAGTATCAAGCCCATGACTTCTGAGGTCTCAGAAATACAAATCTACACTCTCACAAGATGAGCTATCTCCCTGACCAGTTGTTAACACAAGAAACATTTCACTGGAAAAGCTTTTCATCAACTGTATCTCTAAAATATAAATCTCAGGTAGACAAACAAGAAAACAGGACAACTACATTAAATTGGACACAGAAAGTGTTAGCTCTAATAAAATGCTCCCCTCCCCTTTTATTTTTGCCTCTAGCGTTATTGCTGGGGCTCAGAGCCCGCACTACGAATCTGCTGCCCTTGGAGGCCATTTTTCCCCCACTTTTGTTGCTCTTGTTCTTATACCTGTTGTTGTCATTATTATTGTTGTCATTGCTATTGTTGTTGGATAGGACAGAGAGAAATTGAGAGAGCAGGGGAGACAGAGAGGGGGTGAGACAGATAGACACCTGCAGACCTCCTTCACCGCCTGTGAAGCGACCTCACTGTAGGTGGGGAGCCGGGGGTTCAAACCGAGATCCTTATGCCGGTCCTTGTGTTTCACTCCATGTGCACTTAACCTGCTGCGCTACTGCCCGACCCCCAAATGCTCCCTTCTAAAATAGCTCGGCTGGCAGAGGCTGGCTCAGATGGGCCTTTCAGGGGGTTCCAGTTTAGCCCCATGTCCTGCCAGTACTGGAGTGGTGCTCTGGCTTGTCTCTCTTTGTCTCTGTCTCTCCTGAAACTCTCTGTCTTACATATGTGATGAAATAAGCCTCTAAGAAAACAGTCCCTCCTTGGCAGCCTCCTTAATTGTATGTTTCCTGCAGGACACCCTTGGGGTTGTACAGGCTCACAAATCTGTCTACACAAGCAAGTTCAAATGTCAGAGCCATTCAGTAGAAAGTAAGTCCACCTTTAGGACTTCATAACCACCCACAGACAAGATGATTTCAGCTTTGAAATGTGAGAAAATAGGGCCAGGCACTGGCGCACCTAGTTAAGCACGTACATTACAGTGCACAAGGACGCAGGTTCAAGCCCTTGTTCCTCACCTGTAGGGAAAGCTTCACGAGTGGTGAAGCAGGTCTGTAGGTGTCTCTCTGTCTCGCTTCCTCTCTATCTCCCCTCTTTTCTCAATTTATGTCTCTATCCAATAATAAATAAATAAATAAATAAATAAATAAATAAATAATGCTTTTTAAAAATGTGGACAAGTGTGTGGGGCTCCCTATGGTCTGTTTAAAGGGTCCTCTTTTCTCTCTCTTTCTCACTCACTCTTTCTCTCCAGAAATACCACCACTGGCCTCTCTATCTCATTCTTTATTTGCATGCACTAGCCTTTTTATTGCAAATAGGGCTCTAAATCTTACTTTAGAAATGGATATTGCTCTGTGTGTGAGGGCATGTGCGGGAGAAGCTATCAATAATGTTCGTTATGAAAACCTGATCATAAGTGTTTTTAGTCCATTAGCCATTTCCCTTTATTTATGTTCCCTTTCAGGCAGGATTTGAAGCCAATATTCAAAAGATGAAGTTTGGATGAAGAGCAACACTAGAGGGTATAAAACACTGTCATATTTTTTCGTGCTGGCAAATATTTCTTCCTTATGGTATTTTTTTTTTAGCACAGCTTCTCACAATAAGTAACCTCCAGGGGGAATGAGGTTTGTAGAATTCGAAGCTGGGCTAAAGATAGGTATTATTTAATATCTATCTATCCATCCATCCACCTGTCCACCCATCCATCATCTATCTATCTATCTATCTATCTATCTATCTATCTAATCTAATCTATCCTTTTCTATCATTACATTTCATTGTTTCTAATGAATACCACCAATTTTTAAAAATGACTTATGATGCCCCCAATAAATGCACCTCTGGGTGAGCTAGCTGCATTTGTGCTCCGTCTCCACTCTGAACAGAAACCCCAGCTCATGATTAATTGATAATATCCTGTTTGCTCTTCTCCACTGTTTTATCTTGCAAAGAGCATGTAATGTGAACAGCTGAGCCTGCAAGGAGAGAGACTGTTGGTGACACCTTTCCTGGAGTGCAGTGGCTATCAGCTGTGGAGACTGCTGGGGGGGGCGGTGCAGCCTCACCAGTTTGCTGTGTCCCTGAAGCCACTCCTTTGACTCCTGTGACTGGAGGAAATGAGTGGGGTTCTCAGCTCAGGGACTGCTCTGAACAAACCCAGGAAGGAGGAGAAGGAGGGGAATCAGGAATCGAGGCAACCAGGAAAAGCTAGCTGCCTTCAGTAATCTTTCTTGAGAGCATATTCAACATCCCAGATGTAGTTATGCATAGAAACTTACTGAATGTGATTGCCAAACTATCCAGGCCATATCCATGCTCCTTCACAGGATAATATGAATGAGCTACAATAGAGAATGCATTTTCTCCAGAAAGTCAGTGAGCCTTTGGGGGGGGGGGGTCTTTGAAGAGAAGGCTCCAATCCATAGCATATGTGCAAGGACAGTCACTGGTCCTGAGACTCACTGGTGAGGCCAGATACCTTGCTGGAGCTGTGCACACTCCACCGCAAGTCTCTGGCTCTGTGTGAATTGTCCTTAGTGGCAATGCAGGTGTGACACAGACCCCCTGTGACAGCCGACACCAGCTCCTGGGTACTTCACCCTTCTCTGCAGAATGGTTCCTAATTGAATGTTAAGATCAAAGTTGAAGTTTATAAGAAAGAAAAACAAGTGCAGATAAATAGTTATTATCTGACATCCTTATGAAAATTCATGACCTGCAGTTTTATCAGAGACCTTCCAAGAATTCTAATTGTGAAGTATGCCGGGCTGTTAAATGGTGAGAGTGCTCCAGTCTCTTGATAAGAAGTGAGTTAAATAATTGTCCTGTTTAACTTGTGCTTGTTAACCTTTAAGGTCAACTAGTTTGAACATACGTTTAATGAAATCCTGGAGCCAGAATTTATGATACTGCTGCTGAATGTTAAATTGGACAATTTACATAAGCAGGACATTAACCTTCTGAGCACTAAATAGCATTTTAGCACTTAGCCGCTGGGGACAATAAGGGACATGTTCTATATATTTGTGATTAGCTTGCCTGGGAACTCTCATGATGACCAATTGGTCTATCAAGTTTAGCAGCATAATTAAGTGCATGGACTCGGCCTAAGTAAATTATCAGTGCTGTGTACAGTCTATCACAATCGTCCAGAGGAAAAAAAAAAGATATGAATAATTTAATCATACATTACTAATTTATCAGTGCTAAGTGACTTCCAGGAGGCTCTTTGTCATTCATAGTTTTAAATCTGATATTGGGTTTACTGTGCATGTGATTATAGAAATCAAACCCATTTCATTCGAACCAGAAAAAATATAGATCGAAGCTGTGGATTTGACTTGTTTAAGGTGAAAGTGTGGTGTTTTCTGCATTAGTCTTGGTGCAAAGAACCCACCATGGTGTGCTGATTAGCAGGGAAAATTGTCATTTGTCACAATCGGATTGCTGCCATTGGTCTCTGAGGGCTTGGGAGTCCCCCAAGGGGAGAGCACTCACCCCGGGGTCGTGACTAAGCCCAGTCTGCAGCACAGCGGCAATTATCATTGTGGTCTGGATGGCCAAGCACCGGGGAAGGCAATTTGCACTTCACCTAGGAGCACACCTGCTGATGGTGTAACATCAGTCGGCCGGGCAGGTGCTTGGGCAGCGTGTGTACGCTCGAGCTGACACGAGCACCCACTGGACTGTGACTGCCTGCTTGGGGACCAGGCAGGTCACCCTGAAGCCAGCTTGCCTCCCTTCCGCTTAGGCTGCTAGGGTAAGCTGAGCCATGCCTCAGTCTGCTCCCCAGACAGCCCCCAACCTTGTTTCTCTCCGGGCTTTGGGCGTCTCTGCTGGGTTCACTTTCATTCTCCTCATTTCTTTCATCCCGAGAGGTCCCATGAATATTGTGTCAGTTCTTGTACAGACTTCTCCAGCTGCCCCGTGGTCTCCGTGACAGCGGTGTGGCAGGGCCACTGGGGCTCAGCCCTTATCTGTGTGGGTTTCAGTCCTCATCCTTACCTCTCTCCACCTTCTTCAAAGGGACCTGTCTTTTCAAGTCCTCCCTCTCAGGCATACCTTGCCCAAACCATCTGAAAACTCCTCCAGTTTCTACTTTCTAAAGGAAAAAATATATAAATATTTTTAAAAATATATCTTTATTATTCAATAGAAATAGAGAGAAATTGAGAGGGGGAAGGGAGAGAGAGAGAGAGAGAGAGAGAGAGAGAGAGAGAGAGAGACACTTGCAGACCTGCTTCACCACTAGTGAAGCTTTCCCCCTGCAGGTGGGGACTGGGGGCTTGAACCTGGGTCCTTGTGCACTATAATGGGAGAGCATAACCAAGTGAAACACTCCCTGACTATATATATATATATATCAGTAAGGAGGGCAATAAGTGAAGTGGATATTTGGCAAATATTTGATTGAGCCACTTGGGTAGTGAGTCAAGCTGTCATTCTTGAATCTTGCCTTCCAGATTTCAGGGCTTCCCGACCTGAACTGGGCCAGCCTCACTGAATTAGCAACAGCAGCAGGAATAGTAATTCCTCATATTTTCACACTCAGGAGAATGCTGTCCTGTGTAATATCTTGTTGAATCCATGTGAACCTATGATGGCAAGTGATGACTCTTATCCTAGCCCCCATAAATGAAGCTGTGACTGAAAGACCCAGTATCTTATACAGAGAAGCCAGCTCTGCTGGTTTGTGGAACACACCTGTAACAGTCATGCTTGTGTGCAAGTACAGTTCAAGATTCCATGAGCTGAAGCTTTGTAGTCTTTGTGCCTCAGTCACTGTACAGGTCAACAAACGCTGACCGCTATTACTATTGTTAATGTGGAGATGTTCAGTTTTAAGTGACTCATGCACATGACAAAATATGACAGTGCAAATAATTATACAGGGGGAAAAGGAGGTATTTATTTATTCATTTATTTATTCTTTCAGAATCAGAATTGCCTTCCTACGATGATCTTTCTGTGGTATGTCTGTCTTTTATTTTTAATTTGATAGGACAGAGAGAAGTTTAGAGGGGAGGGAGAAATAGAAGGAGAGAGAGAGGAGGAGGAGATAGGCACACTGACCACTCATGAGTCTTCCCCCTTCACGTGGGAATCATGGGATTGAACCCAGGTCCTTGCACATGATAATGCATGCATTCAAATAGTTGCACACCACACCTGGCCACTGTATGTCTGTCTTTTAAAAAAATTGTTCACATATTGGAAACACAAGTCAACACCTTGATATTTTAAAATTTAAGTTCCTTTATTGGGGGGTTGTGTTTTACTGTCAACAGTAAATATAATGATTTGTATATGCATCACATTTCCCAGTTTTCTTCTTTTTTTTTTTTTTAATTTGGGGATTAATGTTTTATAGTGGAAAGTAAATACAATAGTTTGTACGTGCGTAACATTTCCCAGTTTTCCACATAACAGTACAACCCCCACTAGGTCCTCCTCTGCCATCATGTTCCAGGACCTGACCCCTCCTCCCCATCCCAGAGTCTTTTAATTTGACCTTGATTTATATATATATATAAAACAATATGTCTCAGTGATTGGTCCTATTAGTCCACATTTATCTAGTTTATTTCCTGTAGTGGATACAACTTATTGTATGTTTTTGTCTTGACTTAGTCATTCTTTTGGTCCCATCTGCATTTTTGTCTTCCTATAATAAACAGCACTTATCTTTGCAATACATTGCTGTATACAGATTTAGTCTGCTTGGTTACTCAGCATGGGGCCAACCTCCCCCGATGAAAAGAAAATCGGTTTTCTAGTTACCGCTTATTCAGTTTGGTTCTGGTTGGTTCAATTCCATTCCATCCTTCCCAACGAAGCCATCTTTGGCACCCACCACCCACAACTAGCAATAGAAAAGGCCACCATGAAGTTAGCTGGGAAACAACCTAGCGACAGTCCTGGTACAGTCCAGCCGGCGGGGAGGAGGTCTGGAATCTGCACTAACGGGGACCTGGATTCAAGTGGTGACTCTGTTGATTCCTAGGGGTGTAGTCTGGGCAAGTGCCAAAAACACTCAGTCTGCTTGCTCCATCTTCTTTCTGTGACCAATATGCCACCATCCACAGAGTTGTTGGGGGTGGAAGGCATTGCATAATGCTTACAAACGCAGGCTCTGACTCCCGCCGTGCAATCCCAAACTCTTCACTGTCATCAGCTGTTAGCACCAGTGGCACTCTTCCCAGCCATTGATCAGCTGGCTGATTCAGTCCAAGACAAAATCACAGTGTTACTTGGTCAGGCTAATAGCCAGATCAATCTGAGGCTGTTTTGAGCCATCTTTTTTGGTAGGCATGAACCCAGGCTTAGCAATTACCATATACATATTATTGAATAAGAGAAGTAACTATTTTCTTTTCTTTTCTTTTCTTTCCTTTTCTCTCTCTCTCTCTCTCTCTCTCTCTCTGTGTGTGTGTGTGTGTGGTGGGGGACGGTGGGTGGGAGGACTGAACCCAGGACCTCATGCGTGTACGATACTACGGAGTCACTCACCCCCCCCAACCCAAAATTGCTTTTCTTTTTAAAATTTTATTAGTGATTTAATATTCATCCACAAAATTATAAGATAATAGGGGTATAATTCCACACTGTTCCTACCACCAGAGCTCTTGTGTCCCCATTCTCTCCATTGGAAACTGCAGTAGTTCTCCCAAAGTCACAGATAATATGGTTATTACTCCTGAATCTACTCCAGACTATTACTTCTGTATCTATCTATAGTTATATGTATGCGCCCATTTTCCCCCCACGGCCCTGTCTTTTCTTCCTTTTCCACCTTTTACTACTTCTGTACATCCTTCCTTTTTTCCTCTTCTCTAACTGGTCATCTTCCCCTAACATTTCTCCCCCACTGGGAGTATGGATCAAAATTATTTTGGGGGGGTGCAGAAAGTGGAAGTTCTGGCTTCTGTAACTGCTTCTCCACTGGACGTGGATATTGGCAGGTGGATCCACACCCCCAGCCTGTTTCTGTCTTTTCCTAGTGGGGCAGCTCCAGGACACATTGGTGAGGTCGTCTGCCCAGGGAAGTCTGAATAGAATCATGACACTGCCTGCAACTTGGGCAGCTGAAAGGTGGCAAGATACAAAACAGGACAAAATGACTAATGAACAGGGCCAAAAAGTAGGGTTACAGCAGATGAGATTAGGGATTTTTAGGGTGGAAAGAAGTGAGGATGTCTATTTTAGATATGCTCCTAGGGGCCTATGACTTTCGTTTTTTTTTCTTTCTTGAGTTTGATAGCTGACATGGAACCAACTCAGATTTTCTATTCTGAGAGAGAGAGAGAGAGAGAGAGAGAGGAGACTGCACAGCTCTCCTCCATCATACATGGAGCCTCCTGGTACCATCCATGATTCTTCACATGGTGCCCAGGCTTGTATCCATGACCTCACTTGTATGCTGTCCACCAACTGAATGATGTCCCAGTTCCCATGAGGACATTTTCAACTGTGATGTTACACTAATACATCTTATAGATGTGACATCTTCTCTTCCTTTCTCCATTGTTCGTTGGATCTTGCTGTTAATTTTCATCCTTGTTCCCACTGATCCTCAGTGTCACACTTCTTTTGAAAACACACTGAAACTTATAGGTTAATTAGCAGTGGAGAATAACCACTGAAACAGGTAGCGCATGGCACCTGGGTCTCTGTTTTCCCTTCTGTCTCACTCTCAGAGCGAGTGTGTTTATCCATTTAGACCACGCTAATCCACTTTTCTCTTGAACCCTATACTGGCTATACTCTAGCATCAGGGCCACTCATTTGAGGGTATTTTCCAATAGGTGCAAATGATTTCTCTTCTAGAAGAATCTTATCTAGTGCTGCTATACCCTTCGATGCCTTCTACCTTCTGTTCTTCCCTGTTCTAATATTGTCCATCCGTCCTTGGCTTGAAAGGCATTAGCTAGTCGAGTCAGGCTGGCTTCACGTTATTCCTTATTAACACCTTGGCTAGATATATGAACAGACAGTTTTGTTTTTTTTTTTATCACTAAGGATAAGTTCCAAAGAATTGAAAAAAATGAGCATGTTAGTGTAGCCTGCTTAAAAAAAAAAAAAGGCTGGAAACAGTCTTTCAACTTTATGGCAAATGTCGCCCATTTTGTAAGGAAAATGCTTCCTGTTAAGTGGAAGTAAGAGAAATTTCTCTGACACCTTTTCCGCTCAGCCCTATTCAGGATAATTCCTTTCATTGCTTTGGGAAGTCAATCACACTAACAGGTACCAGCTATTCTGTGCCTGCCTTGGGCTAAATAGAGCAGATGGCAAAAGCCCTTTTAGGTTGTCAGGTATGAATGTAAAAGACCCCTAGACCTCTCCAGTTATTCATCTTCATCGATTTGACTAATGCTTTTCTCATGTTACGTGTTGGTAAATTAAAGAAACCTGCCAGACAGTTCTGTCAACAGTTTACTGAAACGCACCTCATTAGCGAGGTAGAGATGTCACGGGAGTATAATTCACCCCCATTGAATTATCACTCAAAAACGTCTGCGTGCTCAGTTTTTGTGCACTGGATGGAAGGTTTTCTGTGAACACTGTCACATTTCCAGTTGATGAGAGAGGAAAGATGCAATAATAGTAATAAGTAATAGGGAGGTCTCCTCTGTCCCCACCACGCTCTCCGCTAGTGCCTGCTCATATCAATGCCTGAGCACACATTACCTTTCACTATTCATCAAAAACATCCCCGCAGATCATTTTTCCTTTCAAATCTAAAATGCAAAACGTGAATGCCGGGGAATAGAATCCCTTGGTTTCCCCATCTGCTCTGACAGAGCCTTCACCACAGCAGGCAGTCAGAAGAAGTCTCAACCCTCAGCATGATTGTGGGCTTTTCTCCCAGGCTACTGCTGCTGTCCATTCACTGGACACACAGGCTGTGTCAGCTGCTGGGAGCAGCACTGCATTTCATAAATGGCTGAGCAGCACCAGACTGAGGGTTCTGTGTGTTTTTT
Source organism: Erinaceus europaeus (assembly GCF_950295315.1). Taxonomy (NCBI): domain Eukaryota; kingdom Metazoa; phylum Chordata; class Mammalia; order Eulipotyphla; family Erinaceidae; genus Erinaceus; species Erinaceus europaeus. The sequence continues at coordinate 4,701,769 of NC_080180.1, read as the reverse complement.
GTTCTGTCACTGGGTCCTCATGGCGATATCACCCCTCCTGGGGTGCCCATGGTGTGTTGAGGATAAGCCACGACTGGAAGAAACAAACACAGGTTGTGTGGGATGATAGAGGGAAGGCCGCTTAATCTGCCTTTTCTTGTCAGGGTTTTTCCCAGTTCCCCAGACCATTGTGAGGATATGGTCCAGGAGAGAGTTCTTTTTTTTTTTTTTTTTCCTCCTCCAGGGTTATTGCTGGGCTCGGTGCCTGCACCATGAATCCACCGCTCCTGGAGGCCATTTTTTCCCCCTTTTGTTGCCCTTGTTGTAGCTTCGTTATGGTTATTATTATTGCCCTTGTTGACGCAATTCGTTGTTGAATAGGACAGAGAGAAATGGAGAGAGGAGGGGAAGACAGAGAAGGGGAGAGAAAGACAGACACCTGCAGACCTGCTTCGCCGCCTGTGAAGCGACTCCCCTGCAGGTGGGGAGCCGGGAGCTCGAACCGGGATCCTTAGCCGGTCCCTGCGCTTTGCGCCACCTGCGCTTAGCCCACTGCGCCACCGCCCGACCCCTGAGAGTTCTTCTTTTTAAAACTGTATTTCTTGAGGGGCTTAATGCTTTACAGAGCAGTCATTGTCATATGCATATAACCTCATTATGCACCTGCCCCCCCAGTTCTCCTCCACCCCTCCCTGCCCGCCTCCCTTTCCCCAGAGTTCCTGGCCTTGATGCCATATGCCATGCCCACTTGACCTGTCACTTTCTTTTCTCTCTTCCTGTCCCTGATTATTAGGTCCCACTTATAAGTGAGAACATTTGCTATTTGTCCTTCTCTTTTTTAGCTTATCTCACTTGACATGATGCTTTCCAGTTCTATCCAAGATGATGCAAAGGAGACAACCCAATATTTTTTTTTCTTTGACTCCATATATATTTTTTTTAACAATTGAGTGGTATTCCAACATGTATACATAGGGCTTTTTCTCCTTCTCCTCCTTCTTCTCCTCCTTCTCCTCCTTCTCCTCCTTCTCCTCCTCCTTCTCCTCCTCCTCCTCCTCCTTCTCCTCCTTCTCCTCCTCCTCCTCCTTCTCCTGCTCCTTCTCCTCCTTCTCCTCCTCCTCCTCCTCCTTCTCCTCCTTCTCCTCCTCCTCCTCCTCCCTCTCTTCCTTCTCCTCCTCCTCCTCCTCCTCCTCCTCCTTCTCTTCCTTCTCCTCCTTCTCCTCCTCCTCCTCCTCCTCCTCCCCCTTCTTCTTTTGCCACTTATTAGTCACTGGACATTTGGGTTGCTTCCAAGTTTTGGTGATTATACAAATTGTGCTGCTATGGACACAGAACATAGGTATACAGAAATCCCTTCTGATAGATATTTTTGTTTTCTATGGATAAATCTCCAGAAGAGAAATTTCTGGGTCAGAAGGTAGGTCTGTTTCTGGTGTCGTGAGAAATCTCCAGACTGTCTTCCACAAGGGTTGGACCAATTTATACCCCCAGCAGCAATGCAGGAGTGTCCCTTTTTACAGGAGGGAGTTTTTGATGGTCGTGACTTTCTAAGCCAATCACCCTAATCTGTAGGCATCAAGGAAAACCTCTCTAGTATTGCAAGAAAGACAGCAAAAAAAGATAGACAGGCGGACCTAGAATAGCCTCTCTGTCATGCGACATGTGCATGGTGATGTAACCATGGTCATCTTTCTTTTTTAATATTTTCTTTATTTGTTTATTATTGGAGAGAGACAGAGAGAAATTGAGAGGGCAGGGAGTGACAAGAGAGGAAGAGACAGAGAGACACCTGCAACCCTGCTTCACCACTCACTTGTGAAGCTTCCCCCTGCAAGTAGGGACTAGGGGCTTGAACCTGGGTCCTTATGCATTGTAATGTGTGCACTCAACCAGGTGCGCCACCACCTGCTACCTGCCATTGTCATCTTTCATTATGTTTAGCTAACATTTTTGTGGTGTTACTCCTGACCATGCCCTACATAATGCTTTTATCACTTAAAAAATCTTTTATTTGTTGCTGGGCACCTGGGTTGCTTCCAGGTTTTAGCTATTATGAATTGTGCTGCTATGAACATAGGAGTACACACCTCTTTTTGGTTGGGTGTTATGGAGTCCTTGGGGTATAACCCCAGGAGAGGAATTCCTGGATCATATGGAAGGTCCATGTCTAGCCTTCTGAGAGTTTTCCAGACTGCTCTCCACAGAGGCTGTACCAATTTACATTCCCACCAGCAATGTAAAAGGGTTCCTCTGTCCCCACATCCTCTCCAGCATTTGTTGCTGCTGTCCTTTTTGATGTATGCCATTCTTACAGGAGTGAGGTGGTATCTTAGTGTTGTCTTAATTTGCATTTCTCTGACAATCAGTGACTGAGAAAGCTGTGGTATATATACACAATGGAATACTATGCAGCTATCAAGAACAATGAACCCACCTTCTCTGACCCATCTTGGACAGAGCTAGAAGGAATTATGTTAAGTGAGCTAAGTCAGAAAGATAAAGATGAGTATGGGATGATCCCACTCATCAACAGAAGTTGAGTAAGAAGATCTGAAAGGGAAACTAAAAGCAGGACCTGACCAAATTGTAAGTAGGGCACCAAAGTAAAAACCCTGTGGTGAGGGGTAGACATGCAGCTTCCTGGGCCAGTGGGGGGTGAGAGTGGGTGGGAGGGATGGGTCACAGTCTTTTGGTGGTGGGAATGGTGTTTATGTATACTCCTAGTAAAATGTAGTCATATAAATCACTAGTTAATTAATATGAGGGGGGAAAATTAATTGTATGTCTCAAAGTTTTTCAAAACACAAACTGAATCTTTTTAATATATAGGCTGTATAATTGATATGCAGACTCTCTCAAAAGCCTAGACCAAGTAGATCAGAAGCATCCAATAGCACAGCTATATACAAGATACTGGGTACTGTACAGCAAACCCTAACAAAAGGACTAACAAAAGTTAACCCAATTACCAAATAATGTGATGATAACATTAACTATCGATTGTCTTTTTGAACCCTAAGACAGCAGAAACCTCACATCTCCACTATAGAGCCTCTACTTCCCCCAGTCCTGGAACCCTTGGATAGGGCCCACTTTCCCGTATGCCTCTCCCAATCCATATCAAATAATATTGCATCTGCTGATCACAACCTAACCAACGCAACGATTGCCACCTCAACATGCTTCACTTCAGACTGGGTCCAGAGACTTCACGTGTGGAATGACAACCCTTCAGCTTCATTACTCGGGTGAGACCTTTCCTTTCATAGTAGTCTCTAATTCCATCCCAGGTGGTTCACTTTCTAACAAAGTCCCATAACCTAGATATACACCAGTTTCTGTGAGAGAGAGCATATGTTCACACGTATCCATAAACTACTACAAAATATATACCTGAAAGCAGAAGTACACTAGAGTTTGCAGTGAGTATCCCCCTAACACTTCCTCTCCACTATTCCAAGTTTTGGGTCCATGATTGCTCAACAATTTGTTTGGCTTTGTATGTTAACTCTCTTTTCAGTCACCAGGTTCCAGATGTCATCAGGATGCCGGCCAGGCTTCCCTGGACTGAAGACCCCACCAATGTGTCCTGGAGCTCCGCTTCCCCAGAGACCCACCCTACTAGGGAAAGAGAGAGGCAGACTGGCAGTATGGACCGACCAGTCAACGCCCATGTTCAGCGGGGAAGCAATTACAGAAGCCAGACCTTCCACCTTCTGCAACCCACAATGACCCTGGGTCCATGCTCCCAGAGGGATAGAGAATGGGAAAGCTGTTAGGGGAGGGGGTGGGATATGGAGATTGGGTGGTAGGAATTGTGTGGAGTTGTGCCCCTCCTACCCTATGGTTTTGTTAATTAATCCTTTCTTAAATAAAAGAAAAATCTTTTATTTATCTTAATCAGTTATAATATAGAGGGACACAGTGAAGGTATCAGGACACTGCTCAACTCTGACTTAAGATGGTGTTGGGGATTGAACCTGGAGCCTCAGAACCTCAGGCTTGAGTATCTTTTTTTTTTTTTTTTCCAGTTCATTTGGAAGGGGATGACACCAGGGCCTTGTGCATGGGCAGCAGTGCTGAGCAGTCCCTTAACCTTAAGTTTTCTTTTTTTAAAATTTATTTATTTAAGAAAGGAGACATTAACAAAACCGTAGGAAAGGAGGGGTACAACTCCACACAGTTCCCACCACCGATCTCCATATCCCACCCCCTCCCCTGATAGCTTTCCCATTCTCTATCCCTCTGGGAGTATGGACCCAGGGTTGTTATGGGTTGCAGAAGGTGGAAGGTCTGGCTTCTGTAATTGCTTCCCCGCTGAACATGGGCGTTGACTGGTCCATCCGTACTCCCAGCCTGTCTCACCCGAGTGATGAAGCTGAAGAGTTGTCAATCCACACCTGAAGTCTCTGGACACAGTCTGAAGTGAAGCATGCTGGGGTGGCACTCGTTGCGTTGACTAGGTTGCGATCGGTGGATGCAATATTATTGGATATGAATTGAGAGAAGCATGCAGGAAAGTGGGCCCCACTCTAGAACCTTAAGTTTTCTTTCTTCTTATATTTCTTCAAAGGGGAGAGGGAGAGTCACGACTGCTTGACTCTACCATCTGTGGAGCTTCATGGGTACTCTGCCAGGTGCTCCCATGTGGGACCGGGGCTGTATCCCAGGGCCTGACACAGGGGTAGACACACACCCTGCTGGTCTCTCCAAGGCCCCAGCTTGTGCTTGCCATGGCTCCACTTGTTATTTCCCTGAACAATCCTTTGCTCCTGTCCTGACCACACCCAGGAGGTGTGCTCAGTGCACACTTCTCTGCTTCACAAATGGCAGAGCCAGGAGGGGACCCAGTGCCCACACGCCTGCCGCCAGGTGGCACTGTGGTCCCTAATCTATGGGCGTGCCTGTCACTGCCTTCCTCCAGAAGAGCAGGGCCATCTGGGCCTGCGAGCTCTGGGTGAGACCCTGGCCATGGGACTGCGGGGGGCTACAGGGCTGCAGTCTGCAGAGGGACATGAGTGATGGCCCGCAGTGGACGCCTGTGCATGGCCCTGCAGGTCAGGCGTAATGAGACGGGCTGGCCAGTGGCCCTGGGACGCACAGTCCACCTGACCTGCTGGCTGTGCTTGCCTGGCCCTAGGCTGTAAATCACAGTGCCGCCTGCCCAGCCCTCCTGCCTTCCTGCAGCTCCCTCCACCAACCCTGTGTGTACCTGTCAGGCTTCACCAAAGACGCACTGAATCCTCAGCGGTGCAGAGCCGCTCTGCACAGCCCTGGGTGACCAAGGCCAGGGGACGTTATAGACCCCTTCCGATGGCAGCAGGCTTTGCCTGCAAAATAAAATAGAGAAAAAACACCTGAGACAGAACAATATCCTCTTTCTCACCTTCCTTCTCCTTCCTTCCTTCTTTCCTTCCTTTTTTTCCTCCATTTCTTTCTTCTTCCGTTTCTTCCTTCCCCTTTCACCTTCCTTTCCTTTCTTTCCTACGTCCCTTCCTTTCTTTCTCCTTTCTTTCCTTCCTCCCTTCCCTACCTCCCTTCTTTCTCCCTTTCCTTTCCCTCTCTTTCTCTGTCTTTCCCTCCCTCCTTTCTTCCTTCCTTTCTTTCTTTCTTCCTTCCTTCCTTCCTTCCTCCCTTCCTTCCTTCCTTCCTGTCTTTCTTTCCTTCTTTCTTCCTTGAAGGAATGGTGCCTCCAGGTGCAAATGTTAGCAGATCACTACAGTTTCTAATCTCCTCATGATGGATGTCTGCAAAAGACTCTCACCCCCAACAGCTTAAGTCCCTTTCCACCAGTGTCCCTGACTGTCAAGCAGAGGGACCCAGATGGAGCCAGTGCAGGCCTGGCAGAGCCCCGGAGAAAATCCTCACTCACCATCTCCCTCACCACCACCCCTCCACTCACTCACTGTGTTTGCACAGGCCTGGACTTGCAACGTAAGCCTGGAGCTGAAATTAGTTTTCAATATATTTTGAAAATTCTGAGAGGCGGGAGAGATAGGTCATCTGAGGAGGCAGCTGGTCTGCCCTGTGTGTGACCCAGGTTCAAGTGTGGCCCCACTGCCCTGTGGGAAGCTTTGTTGCCGCCTCTCTCTCTCTCTCCCTCCCTCCCTCTCTCTCTCTCTCTCTCTCCCCCTCTGCCTCTCCCCCTCTGCCTCTCCCTCTCCCCCTCCCTCTCCCTCTCTCTCTCCTCTTTCTATCTGAAAAGTGGATCTGGAGCAGTAAAATCCCAGAGACGATGACAACAATAATAAAGACAGGTGTCCAGGCAAAGAATCACTTGGCACGTGTATGACTACTATGACAACACGTATAGCAGGTGGAGGGGAAATGGTGACCATCGCCACTCCACAATCTTTTGATTCCAGACTTCACAGAACACAGAGACATGATTTTCTTGCCAAAGGGCACTGGCAAGAATATTCCTCACCACCTATTTCAAATACTTAACTTCATAGAAACTAGGAATTGTGATATTGCAGCCTGGCTTTTATCGCTACTATTTTTATTTTATTTTATTTTATTTTATTTTATTTTATTTGCCATTGCTAAGACCTCTATGCTCTGGGATGACTTCTCAGATAAAAAGAATGAGGGAGGGGAGGTGGGAGGGAGAGAAAGGGAGAGATCTCACAGAGATTATCCCCAGTGCTGTGGACTTGGATGCGATGGTGACAGTGGGGACTCAAACCTAGGTTGTGTGCAGGCAGGGCAGGCACCTTCCGGGTTGAGCTATCTCACTGTCACACAGTGTGACTTTTAAATGGATGCTGTTAGTTAAAACTGAGAAAAAATCCCGTCTACCTTAATCTCACAACTGCTTATTGAATACTTACTAGTATTCAATACTACTTAGTACTAGTATTACTTCTCAACTACTTAGACACTTTTGTAGGTACTTGGGAAGTAACCGAGACCAAACCTTCCATCTTTAAAATAAAAAATATATATTTTAAATTACTTTTATTGATTGGATAGAGACATCCAGAAATCAAGAGAGGAGGGGAGGACCGAGAGGGAGAGAGACAGAGAGACACATGTAGCCCTGCTTCACCTCTTGCAAAGCTTTCCCCCTGAATGTGGAGACCGGGGAATTGAACCTGTGTTCTTGTGCGTTGTAACATGACGCTCAACCACCTGGTCCCAGCCTTTAAAATTTCAGCCTAACCCAGGGACCGGGACACAGTTCATGTGGTAGAGTGTATCACTTCATCGTGTGTGAAGAACTAAGTTTGATCTCTGCTCAGCACAGGGCGGCAGCATTCAGACAGGAGAACTTGAGGAGCAGTGGTGAAGCACTGTGGTGTTTCTGCTTCCCTGTCTCCCTTACCCCCTCCCTCCTGGTCTCTCAGTAGAGAAAAAAAAAAAAAAGAATCTGGAAAAGAGAGTAAGTCAGGACTGGCGGAATCGTGTAGGTGTGATGGCCCAGCAACATCCTTGCAGAAAAAGGAAGGAAGAAAGATGAGGGAAGGAAAGAATTCAATACTCGCCTTTTGCCACTGAGAAATATGGACAAAATAGTAGTTTGTTTCCTACATAAGTTAATAAATATGTCCTTTGCCTTCTCTCTCTCCCTCTCTCTCTCTCTCTTTTTGCCTCCAGGGTTATCGCTGGGGCTCGGTGCCTGCACTATGAATCCACTGCTCCTGGAGGCCATTTCCCCCCATTTTTTGTTGTCCTTGTTGTTGTTATTATTTGTTATTGCTGTCGTTGCTGCCATTGTTGTTGTTGGATAGGACAGAGAGAAATCGAGAAAGGAGGGGAGACAGTGAGGGGGAGAGACAGACAGACACCTGCAGACCTGCTTCACCGCCTGTGAAGTGACCCCCTCACCCCCCGCAGGTGGGGGACCCAGGGGCTCGAACCAGGATCTTTATTCAGGCCCTTGTGCTTTGTGCCACGTGCGTTTATCCCGCTCTGCTGCCGCCTGGCCCTTCCTTTGCTTTTTCTCATCAATTTACCTATTCACCAACTTATGCTACATATAAAAAAATCAGCGTAGGAAACAACGGGGGGTCTAATTGGTGTTTTGTCGCCGTTGTTTGCTTGTTTTAGTCGTCTTTCTGAACAGCTGAGAAGGAGTCATTTGAAAGCAGCTTCCTGGAGTGTTTCAGTAAGGCTCTGGTGTTTGGTGGGATGATGTCTTCGCTGCTTTCTGATTTACTGCTCTGTGCTACACCCACAGACTGTTCATTTACATGTGGTCACATCCATTGCCTCCGAGGACGTCCCATCCTTGGGCATATTGATTCACTTTGCATTCTGGCCTTTTGTTGTAAACTAAACACAGAGAGGATCGGTATGGGCACAGGGAAAATAAGCAAAAGTCCAACAGAACCTCACCTCGGGTTACTAGTGTGAACCGAGTTGTCTGTCCATTACTGGGAATGAGTCGCTTTTTCAGAAAGAGCTTTTAATTGCTTCATCTCAGTAATGTGAGCAGTGGCATACGTGTTTTATTTTAGGGCCTATCTAGCCCACTCAGAAAAAGGTAATGGACCTAATTTTCATTTAGTAGAGGTCTGTGCAGTTCCTAAAACATCCAAATGGCTATTAATTTAATCAGGTAATTTAACCATAGCTCCAGAAAAGGCCACCAGCTAGTTGTCACGCAGTGATTACGAAGATGACATTTCTGTCCCATGATGCCAGAGGCAGACTCTGATCCGTCATTTTCTTTTTGAAGGTTAAACTCAGATAACCTGCCTTTGGCATTTAATTAGCTACATATTAAACACTCTTTTAATAATAAAATGATTAAAAATTTTATTGCTTCTCAAATGAGGCCCTTTTAGATAGATTTAATGACTTGGTTCGAGCGCTGTAGTTTGTGAACTAAACGTTGCTTAGACCAGGATGCAGTGATAATATGCTTTACGGCTTATAGAATCTGTATTTTATTCAAATGATGGCCATAATCACTGGGAGTAAAACTTATAATGCTTTCTTCTGTGTTTTTAGGTCTGAACTGCTAAATGTCATCAGAAAGTAAGCAGAAAACCATTGATTCAAACATTTCTGGAAATGACCAAGTTGCAGATGAACAAAGTGACTCTGAGGGCTGCTTAATGTGCTGAAAGAGATACACTAATTGTTTACCCTTTGAAAAAACTCATTTGCCACCCTTGAACACCAGCAGAAATAATGAAACTATTGTGGGAATGCCGGGGGAGTGTGAGTGGACTGCAAATATGTCCGTAGTCTCAGTTAACATCCGTGTTCAGTGAAAATGGTGAGCAAGAGGCTATTCCTTGCTCACCGTTGGTGTGGGTCCACAGGGAGTGGGGATAGTAGGATTCTATAAGACGGGGTGGAGAGACTGATATTGTTACGACAGAGCTTGAAGTAAGTGGAGCCTAAATAAAAGTGGGAGTTTTATCTCTTGTAAACTTTTAAATTTGCTTTTGATTCTTTGTATTCTCGCATAGGTTCTAAGCACTGGACTCCTTGAGTTTTGACAAAAGGGTACACCATGGGCGCCATTGGCACTTCAGCTGACCTATGGAACGATTCCCTCACTCCTTCAACGTCCTCATGCCTCTTCCCGTCAGAGCTGCTGCTCTTCACAGCCCAACAATGTCGCGTTGTCACCATCACTTTACTTGTTTCAAGGCATTGAGGGGGTGTGTTCATCCCCCCATCATAAGATTCTCTAGCCTGTCCCATTATTTCTGAGATTTATTTATATTTTTTTGTACAAGTCAGTAGTTTGTTCCTTTTTGTTGTTGCGTAGAATTTCATGGGGTACACTTCCATCTTCATTCATTCAGGTGTTGGTGGACGTCTAGGCTGTGGACAGCTGTCTGGTATTTGTGAAGCTGTGGCCATGCTTCTGTAATTACATTTGAGCCTATATTTCCAGTATCACTGTGTCAACATGTAAGAGGGACACCACCAGCTCCTTGGAATACTTGTATGTGTGACTTAAGAGTAACTGCGAAAGCCCTTGCATTTAAAAATTTTTTAAAAATATTTATTTATTTATTTCCCCTTTTGTTGCCCTTTTTTTGTTGTTGTTGTTGTAGTTATTATTGCTGTTGTTGTTGTCATCATTGTTGGATTGGACACAGAGAAATGGAGAGAGGACGGGAAGACAGAGAGGGGGAGAGAAAGATAAGACACCTGCAGACCTGTTTCACCACTTGTGAAGCGACTCCCCTGCAGGTGGGGAGCCGGGGGCTCGAACCAGGATCCTTATGCTGGTCCTTGTGCTTGGCGTCACGTGCGCTTAACCCACTGCGCTACCACCCGACTCCCCCAGCCCTTGCATTTTGATGCTCTTGTCAGTGGACTTGTGTCTGCTTCCTGGAAGACAAGGATTCAAGGACCATCCATCAGTATAGCCAGTGATACAACTCTAGTGATGACACTGCCGTGCACAGGGAACGGTGTTCAATCCTCTGACCCCAACCTGCCAAGGGGGGGGGGGGGTGGTCGGGCAGAGGGAAGCTTCATGAGCAGTGAAGCCATGTTACAGGGGTGTCTCTCTTCCTTTCTATCTCCACCAGCCCTTTCAGTTTCTCTCTATCTTGGGGAGTGGGGGGAGGTAGATAGCATAATGGTTATGCAAAGAGACTCTCATGCCTGAGGTTCTAAAATCCCAGATTCAATTTCCCACACCACCATATGCCAGAGCTGAACAGTACTCTGGTATTAAAAAAAAAAGGGGGGGGGAAGATGGTGGGGATGGGATATAGAACTCTGGTGGTGGGAATTATACCCGTCTTATCCTATGGTCTTGCTGATCATTATTAAATCAATAAAAAATAAATAAAAAGAAAAAAATGACCACCAGGAGTGGTGGATTCATTATGGAGGCATTGAGCCCCAGTGATAACCCTAGTTGCAATAAAGAAATAAAAATAAAGGCATACATAAATAAATTTAAAAGTTCAATGAAGATTTCCTTGTCTCTGTGATGCCATGTTTCCCTTGAGCGCTCCGATAGAGAAGTCCCCTGTCTTTAGTTTACTACTTTTATTTCTGTTTTAAGTTACATGGCGATCTTGTGCTTTGGGGTTTGGATGTTCATGAAAACAAGGAGAAATAGAGGACAGATCATTAATCAAATTAGGATGAGCAGTATAGAAAAGGCTAGCTCATATTCTGTCTCTGTTAAATGAATATGGATCTGAACAGTAACGGAAGCTATTTACCATCAAGTTCTACAGATAGATGCCAACAGTCTTGATCATAGCAATCTGTAGAAAGCAAGCAATGGCCAAATGGTAACAGGTGCAGCAAACTAGGTGCAGCAACCTCCCCCACTGCCCCGTTTTTTCCTGACTCGTGGATCTGGATTCCTGAGATCTCTCAAAGGGAGGGTACGTTGCCCCTCCCGACTCAACTGACTTAGTGTTTTAGTCATCTCATGCAAGCTTCTCTTACCCACCTAACACCTGAGAGAAGCCACCTCACCTTTGAGTTATGGTTTCATCTTCTGAAAAGTAGGGATCCCATTAGTATCTTCCTATTGAGACTGATGAATGAGCTAGATGTACACGGAACAGTAAGGAGAGTCTGATCCATCGTGAGTTCTCAGCCAGTGTCTGGTATATTGTTGGTGTTGGGGCTGAGAGTTCATCTCTGAAGACTCCTAAGAACTTTCTGTTGAATTGGGTTGGCTTCTCTTGTCTGGTTTTCTCTCTGGAGGATTGTTAGGGAGCCCTCAGGATTTAGCCAGGTTTGAACAAGGGCTTTTTAAAAAAATTTTTTTACACTTATTTTATTTTATTTATTATTTTTTGTTGCCCTTGTTGTTTTATTGTTGTAGCTATTATTGTTGTTGCAGTTATTGGAATGGACAGAGAGAAATGGGGAGAGGACGGGAAGTCAAAGAGGGGGAGAGAAAGATAGACACCTGCAGACCTGCTTCACCGCCTGTGAAGCGACTCCCCTGCAGGTGGGGAGCAGGGGGCTCGAACTGGGATCCTTATGCCAGTCATTGCGCTTTGTGCCACCCGCCTGCCTCCCCCAAACAAGGGCTTTCTTATAAAAATGGGAACTCCTTCTTTGGTCAATTCTGTTGGCCACTTAGATCTTTTTGAAGTCAGGAGGTTGACCAGAAGACCAAATCATTTGTACTAAAACTTTTTTTTTTTATTCTCCCCACCCACCCACCCCAGAGTCTTTTACTTTGGTGCTATTGTAGTTATTATTGTTGTTGATGTTGCTGTTGGTGGATAGAACAGAAAGAAATGGAGAGAGGAGGGGAAGACAGAGAAGGGGAGAGAAAGATAGACACCTACAGACCTGCTCCACCACCTGTGAAGCGATTCCCCTGCAGGTGGGGAGCCGGGGGCTCAAACCCGGATCCTTATGGAGGTCCTTGCACTTTGTGTCATGTGAGCTTAACCCACTGCGCCACTGCCCAGCTCCCACTTTCTTTTTATTTATTTATTTTTTATTTCTTTACTGGGGAATTAATGTTTTACATTCAACAGTAAATACAATAGTTTGTACATGCATAACATTCCCCAGTTTCCCATTTAACAATACAACCCCCACTATGTCATTTATCATCCTTCATGGACGTGTATTCTCCCCACCCACCCACCCCAGAGTCTTTTACTTGGGTGCGATATGCCAATTCCATTTCAGGTTCTACTTGTGTTTTCTTTTCTGATCTTGTTTTTCAACTTCTGCCTGAGAGTGAGATCATCCCATATTCATCCTTCTGTTTCTGACTTATTTCACTCAACATGATTTTTTCAAGGTCCATCCAAGATCGGCTGAAAACGGTGAAGTCACCATTTTTTTACAGCTGAGTAGTATTCCATTGTGTATATAGACCACAACTTGCTCAGCCACTCATCTGTTGTTGGACACCTGGGTTGCTTCCAGGTTTTGGCTATTACAAATTGTGCTGCCAAGAACATATGTGTACACAGATCTTTTTGGATGGATGTGTTGAGTTCCTTAGGATATATCCCCAGGAGAGGAATTGCATAGGGTAGGTCCATTTCTAGCCTTCTGAGAGTTCTCCAGACTGCTCTCCACAGAGGTTGGACCAATTGACATTCCCACCAGCAGTGCAGGAGGGTTCCTTTGACCCCACACCCTCTCCAGCATTTGCTGCTGCTGCCCTTTCTGATGTATGACATTCTCACAGGAGTGAAATGATATCTCATTGTTGTCTTGATTTGCATTTCTCTGACAATCAGAGACTTGGAGCATTTTTTTATGTGTTTCTTGGCCTTTTGGATCTCTTTTGTGGTGAATATTCTGTCCAAGTCCTCCCCCCATTTTTGGATGGGGTTATTTGTTGTCTTGTTGTTGAGTGTGGTAAGCTCTTTATATATGTTGGTTATTAAACTCTTATCTGATGTATGACATGTAAAGATCTTCTCCCATTCTGTGAGGGGTCTCTTGGTTTGAGTAGTGGTTTCTTTTGCTGTGAAGAAGCTTTTTAATTTGATGTAGTCCCATAGGTTTATACTTGCCTTAGTCTTCTTTGTAATTGGATTCGTTTCATTGAAAATGTCTTTAAAATTTATGCAGAAAAGAGTTCTGCCAGTATTTTCCTCTAAGTATTTGGTAGTTTGTGGTCTAACATCCAAGTCCTTGATCCACTTGGAATTTACTTTTGTATTTGGTGAAATACAGTGGTTCAGTTTCATTCTTCTGCATGTTTCAACCCATTGTTTCCAACACCATTTGTTGAAGAGACTCTGCTTTCCCCATGTAATAGTCTGGGCCCCTTTGTCAAAGATTAGATGTCCATAGGTGTGGGGCCTCATTTCTGGGCTCTCAATTCTATTCCACTGGTCATTGTGTCTATTCATGTTCCAGTACCAAGCAGTTTTGATGACAATGGCTCTATAATACAGTTTGAGATCTGGGAGTGTGATGCCTCCAGTTCTGTTCTTTTTTATCAAGATTGTTTTGGCAATTCTAGGTCTTTTCTGGTTCCAGATAAACATTTGTAGCATTTTTTCTATTCTCCTAAAAAATGTTCTTGGGATCTTGATGGGGACAGCATTAAATTTGTAGATGGCTCTGGGTAATATATTCATTTTGATGATGTGAATTCTTCCAACCCATGAACATGGAATATCTTTCCACTTCTTTGTGTCTTTTTCAATTTCTTTGAGTAGTGACTCATAATTTTCAGTATACAAGTCTTTCACTTCTTTGGTTAGGTTTACTCCTAGATGTTTTATTGTTTTTGTTGCTATAGTAAAAGGAATTGATTTCTGGATTTCAATTTCTTCTAACTTAGTGTTTGCATAGAGGAATGCCACTGACTTTTGAATGTTAATTTTGTAACCTGACACCTTACTGTATTGCCTGATGATTTCTAAAAGCTTCTTGCTGGATTCCGTAGGTTTTTCCATGTATACTATCATGTCATCTGCAAATAGGGAGAGTTTGACTTCTTCTCTTCCAATCTGTATGCCTTGAATTCCTTGCTCCTGCCTGATTGCTATGGCAAGAACTTCCAACACTCTGTTGAATAGTAATGGTGATAGTGGGCAGCCCTGTCTAGCACCTGATCTGAGTGGAAATGCTTCCAGTTTTTCACCATTGAGTATGATGTTGGCTGTAGGTTTGCTATATATAGACTCCACTATCTTCAGGACTTTTCCATCTATTCCCTTTTTTGTAGTGTTTTGATCATAAAAGGATGTTGTATTTTGTCAAAGGCTTTCTCTGCATGTTCTCAAACTTTCTCTGTTTTAGATCAACTTTGTTTAGCTTAATATTCTTCACTCTCAGCATTTCCAACACCCCGTCTCTTGCCCGAAAGCTGATACATTGACTTTGGAAACATGTTTTTTTTTTCCTGTGAACCCCAGGAAAGGAAAATAGACTTGGTTTTCTCACTATGCCTCTCTCTGGGACAAGGCTGGCTTGAGCTGTTTTCTAGAGGAACAGGAGTTCCATTAATACAACTGCATTAATATCTCCTCTAGTCAACAAACACTCCCAGCCAGGGACTTGGGTACTGCTAAAATACAAGCCAGATGTATATTTAATGACTAGGTCCATAATTTTGGTTTCTAGTGTGACATCTATAAATTGAAGATGTTTATTAAACCTAATATGAAATCTTTTTTCTATTACAGTCTTGTGATTGATTTGATTTATATATGGCTTAGCGTTCCAAGTAAACATAATTGCAGTGACTTCTTAATGTGAACGTCGAGATTGGTTAAATAAATTATAATACATCCATCCCATACAGTGGAATATGCAGCAGCTATTAATAAAGGAGTCTTGAGAATGTATTTATAAAACTGTTAAAATGAACATTTTTTGAGTGGGAAAAAGGCAAATGACAAAACAGTATTTATGGGGGGGGGGTCAGGCAGTGGCACCCTGGGTTAAGTGCTTATAGTGCAAGGTGCAAGGACCGGCTCAAGGATCCCAGTTTGAGCTCCCAGCTCCCCACTTGCAGGGGGGTCATTTCACAAGCGGTGAAACAGGTCTGCAGTTGTCTATCTTTCTCCCTCTCTATCTTCCCCTCCCCTCTCAATTTCTCTCTGTCCTATCCAACACAACAACAACAGTAGCAAGAACACCACCATCACCACCACCAACAAAATGGAAAAATGGCTGCAGGAGCAGTGGATTCATAGTGTAGGCACCGAGCCCCAGCGAGAACCCTGGAAGGAACAAAACAAAACAAAAACACAAAAACAAACAAACAAACAAAAACAATATTTCTGGCATGGTTTAGGATTAAAAAAAAACAGATTAAAATCTAGGTATAAGAGCGCTAATTATTGTTAATTTACGGTAAGAAACCAGAAATTCTGTCCCTGTGTGCTTCTTATGTATTCTCATTTTTATTAATGAAAACATAATTTAAAGACATGTTGACTCAAGATCTCTGACATCAGCACAGCTGCGAATCTCTTATCTAATGATTAATATCTGCGGTTATTATTCTATGAGGAAGCACTGCCGTGAAATACAGATTGATCAAGAAAGAATATCAACAAGTCTTTGTGTGTCAAAAACAAAAACAGGATTTGAACTGTGGATCCAAAAGAGCCAAAGTTATTAATGTAACTCTGGGGAGCTTAGTAGAGCATAGGACTCACCTCTCCTGTGCATTCGCTGGGTGGGATTTATAGCCTTCTTTCTGCACATCCAGGGTGACTCTAGGGGGAGAAAGCCTCCTGTACTAATATAGCTGTGCAATTGAATTGGAGGCCTTAGCACTGTCAGTGGCAAGAGTATAAATCAAATGTTTGCAAATGCTGCATTACAGCTGAGAGTATTAATCAGGTGTCATACTTTTTTTTTTTTTGTCTTAAGAAACAAAAGACTGGATAACTCTAGTCCCCTGAGGACTATTAACTTATTAGGGTGTATAAAACACGAGTGCCATGCAAGAACGCACACCTCAGGGGGTGTACTCTCCACACACACCACTGAGGTCTTTGGGGAGTCTCAGTGGCCAGCCATGTCATAGCAGGTGTGTTCATAAGCTCCAGGAAGTGTCCCATTTGAATCTTGACTCTTTGAAGCACGACTTTGCTTCTTGATTTTGGTTCCCTTATTGCTAATACAAAAGGCTCAGATTGGGAATTGAGTCAGAAAGATGGCTGAGGATTTGTTCCATCTTCAGCACCATTTAAGTATAAGAAAGACAAAACAGGCAGGGATAGATAGCGTCATGGTTAGACAAAGAGATTCTCATGCCTGAGGCTCCAAAGTTCCAGGTTCAATCCCCCACACCACCATAAGCCAGGGCTGAATAGTGTTCTGTCAAAAAGAAAGAAAGAAAGAGAGAGAGAGTGTGTGTGTGAGAGAGAGGGGGGAGAGAGGAGAGAGAGAGAGAGAGAGAGGGAGAAAGGAAGGAAAGAAGGAAGGAAGGAAGGAAAGAAGGAAGGAAGGAAAGAAAGGAAGGAAGGAAGGAAGGATGGATGGAAAAGAAAGCACAAATAAGGAAACACCACAGATGGTGGAGGTGTGTTTTGGTCTCTTTCACTCTCTCCTTAAAAGAAGTAGCAGTACAGATTAAGGACATTTCAAAATCCAGACAGATGTCCTCCTTCTGTCTTCTCTTGATTCACAAAAGCAAACACACAAGATGTTCTAGCAAACTTACATTTTGTCCTAAGTGCTGGTTACCTCAATAGTTTTGAATTATTTCTGCAGTGGTGAAAGCTGTGAGTTTCTTACACTAGAATGACTGGTCTATGAGTTGCACTGCTGAATTTGTATCTCCGGGACAGATTTGGAGTAACCCTGCTGAATCTTGCCTGGTGGGACAGTACCCGAGGGTCCAAACTATCATACTTAAGTCACATGGGCAGAGCAGTGTAACCACTGTGACTGATACTTTATATTCTTACCAAACTCGTAAGCCTCTCTGGTCTGCCCAACAAAATAAATGTCAGAGGCATATAAACACTCGTGGTCTGGGAACATTTCTCTTTGCTGCTGCAAGATTTCTTTGAAGGATCCAATAATGGCAGCACCCACTGAGAACCTTAAACCAACATTATCGTCAATTCTGTAAATAATTTTTCAGGGCGGGGGTTAGTGGAACCAGGGCTTCGGTGATAAGGTTCACAACTTGGTCCAGCTGATGGCAATGCACACAGCCTACCTGCAGAGCTCTCTCTCTCTCTCTCTCTCTCTCTCTCTCTCTCGCTCCTCCTAGATACTGCTTGTGAATTGTAGCATCCTGTCAGAGGTACTGGGGGTTAGCATCTCAGCTGCATCTCAACAGCCTTGGCAAGTGCAGCTTTAGCCAGTAATAGCAGTCAGTGCTTACTGAGTCTTAACTATGTATCAGGAACTATACTTAGTACTTTGCATGTACAATCTCCATCTTTGTAAACCTTCACTCCGGCGCTGATTCAGCCAGCTCAGGTCTGAATGGCAAGTGCAAAAACCATGATTTAAACGTTGGATCTGTGGTCTGCTCTGAAATCCTACTAGGAACTCTTGTGGTTTAGGGTCTGTGCTGCAGCAATGCACTTCCAAGCCTGCATCTAAAATGACGGTACTTAGTGATGTATATGACTGTGGGCCTCCCCTCCACCAGTGTTGTTAAGAAATAATGAAATAGGAAGCCAGAACTCTCAGAGACTGTAACAGGCCAATTTATGATCCTAATTCTCTGTTTGGTCATCTGAAATATACAATTTTAGCAGCTTTCTGCCTTTAACAGGTATTCCTCAAAGGCAATTTCTGGTTGGCATTACTGTTCCGTAAATGTTTGGGCTTGAAAGAGAAAATGTGTCCTTCAGACCAGTTGACTTCTTTCCAGGCTACTTCTGTGTGTGAATTCTTGGTGCCGTGCTCTGTTACCATCTTCTCCAGGTTCAATTCATTACCCCTGTTCATTATTCAATTTGTTGGGCTTTGAGCACCTGAATAATTGAAAGCTATGCAAGTATTATAAATTATATTGTCCACCCTTCGTAATCCCTATTTTAGCATTTATAGCTTCACTGTAAAAATTCACTGTGTTGGAACCTTGCATACAAGGTCTTATATTGAAAACAAATTAATTTATAAATAAAATTTTCCTCTTCCCCAAACTCAATATTTGTCAAATCTTATATTTTTCAGTTATGGTTTTTATGGATTTTACTGCTGCAGAAAGACCAATGGAAAGGATATTTTACGTGTTGACTTACTCAGTTCTTTTTGAAACAAATATTTGTGGATTGATTACTTTTTTTTTTTTTTTGACAGTGAGAGGCTAAGGCTAGATCATCCTGCTTTCTTTGAGAAGAATAAGAAGGAAAATGGGCTTTTTAGCCTCTGAAGTCATGACTTCTCTCTCCTGGGGGCATTCTCCAAACATAAATAGCAAACAGAAACCCCACATACACACACACACACACACACACACACACACACACACACACACACACACCCCTCTGCTTCCCTGCTTCTGTGACTCCTGTTTGCCAGCACTCTGGTCACTCTGGGCATGAGGACTGGGGGTACTCTAGGCTGACAGGGGCGGGGAGCTCTGTTCTTCAGGCTGCAAGTGAATATGAAACAGATTGCTCAGCGATAGTGACGGAGCTCTATGTTAAGGCCAGCGAAGAAAGCAATAGAGGAAGGAAAAGCACATGTGGGTGAAGTTTAAGGTGCTGATGCTCTTAACTACTGACAGTCAGAAGGTATCTAAACAGGGAAGCACTTCGTCTCACATTGTTTGGGTGCCAAGATGCTGAGGCCCTGCTAGGTTGATGGATGGACTGGCTTTACCAGAGTGAGAATAGCTTGACTTCTCCCCCTCTAAGTAAACTAGCAAGGCCACCACCGTCCCTGTAAAAGGTGACACACTAGAGGAAAGCATAAGGTAGACAGTGAAACAAGGCTATGCGTCAAGGATTTCTGGAACACTCACTCTGCATTCTTTGTCCTGGGTATAAGGTGAGCATACAGGTATAACTCCTCCCTTTATTTAGCATAAAATCTGCAAGAGATACAGGATAAAATAAACAGATGAGAATGCACTACACTTATATGAAGACCAGGAAGAGGTAATCAGAATGGAAATTATAATTCCTATAAATGGAGGGACTTCTGAGGTTGAGCTAGTAGGGGACAGTTCTCCCACTGGAAGTGGAATGTATGGAAGGAGAAAACACCTTCCACATCAAGTTCTCTCTCGCTTTTTTAATTTCTTGTTTTTCTTTTCTTTCTTTCTTTCTTTCTATTTTTTAAATTATCTTTATTTATTGGATAGAGACAGTCAGAAATCAAGAGGGAAGGGAGAGATAGAGAGGGTAAGAGACAGAGAGACACCTGCAGCCCTGCTTCACCACTTGTGAAGCTTACCCCTGCTGGTGGGGCCCGGGGGCTTAAACCTGGGTCCTTGCGCACTGTAACGTGTGCGCTCAACCAGGTGTGTCACCGCCTGGTCCCTTATTTTTATTTTTTATTATTACCTTTATTTATTTATTGAGACAGCCAGAAATTGAGAGGAAGAAGGGACATAGGGAGGGAGAGAGAGACAGAGAGACACCTGCAACGTTGCTTCACCACTTGTGAAACTTCTCCCCATAGGAGGGGACCAGGGATTTGAACCCGGATCCTTGCTCATTGTCACATGCACACTCAACCAGGTGTGCCGCCACCTGGCCCCCCACATCATGTTCTACATGTCTGCATATGTTCATTCACTTTCACCTCTTACAAACACCAGCTCCTTTGTGCACAGTGCAGAACGAGTGTTAACATAAAGCTTCCATGTGAGTCTAGACGAGAGTCATGTTGATACGCTGTATCAATGTATCACTACCTAAACAAATCAATACACTATTGGTAGATGCTGAAGTTCTCTTCTGCTTTCACATGTATTGCAGAACTAGAATTCCTTTGATGCAGCCTGGGGAGCACATTTTGCCACTATTTTTAAGTATATATATAGATATAGATATAGATATAGATATAGATATAGATATAGATATGGAATTTCTGAGTCTAATAATAGACACACTAAGAGTTGAGGTCTATGACAGATACTTATGAAAATCTGTACTGCTTTTTTTCCTTTCAGCAGCATGGTATGTAAGTGGAGGGCGGAGTAGAATATTTCCAGAGGGTGGCCTCTAGAGTTTGGTTGCCTGAGTGATGATCTCAGATTCAGTACTCAGAGATCAAGGGACACTGACAAGTCATTTTATGTCTTCATGCTTTAGTTTCAAGTCCTGGGTATAAAAGGATCATGGTGGTGAGGGTGGGGGCAGGTGGCGGAACACCGGGTTGAGTGCACATAGTATGAAGCTCAAGGACCTGACGCAAGGATTCCGGTTCCAGTCCTGGCTCCCCACCTACAGGAGGGTCACTTCATAGCAGTGAAGCAGGTTTGCCCCCTCTCTATCTTCCCCTCCTCTTTCAATTTCTCTTTCCTATCCCAAAAATATATATTTTTAAATGTAGAAAAAAAAAAAGTGGTCTCCCAGATCAGTGGATGTAGTACGACATCAGGCCCCAGCAATAACGCTGGAGACAAAACAAAATAAAGTTAAAAAAAAATCTCATGGGTTTTTACAAAGATTATATGGAAAAAATACTTGTTAAACATTTAACACAATAAATGGCATGTATCAAACGCTTGTTATTATTGGGCATTACTGTTATCTCCCCCCAAACATTGGCTGTATGGGATTTCTCCATTCTTTTCCCTGTTTTTAATACTTCTTCATTGCAAAAACTATGTTGCATGCTTATGGTAAAGAATGCCTCAAATCATGTCAAAGGCTATTCACACGTTCACATGGTTGGTTACTCTTCTTCCTCTTGCTATTGTTCTATTCCCTGAGATTAACCACTTAAAATGGTTGATATTACCACGAGAGTTTTCTTTTTTTAAGCAGGACCTTACCACTGTGTGATTCCACTGTCTCCAGTGAACTTTTGTTTTTCTGCTTTCCTTTTCAGTTTTAGACAGAAACAGAGAGACAGAGAGTGAAGGAGAAATACCACAACACTGCCTCACTTTTTCTTTTTTAATTTTTAGTTTTTTTAAATATTTTTATTTATTTATTATTGGATAGAGACAGAGAGGAACTGAGAGAGGAGGGGAGATATGAGGAAGAGAGACAGAGAGACACATGCAGCCCTGCTTAACCACTCATGAAGCTTTCCCCCTGCAGGTGGGGACCAGGGGCTTGAACCTGGGTCCTTGTGCACTGTATTGTGTGCACTTAACCAGATGCGCCACTGCCTGGCCCCCAATTTTTAAAAATTTGTATTAGTGATTTAATAATAGTTAACAAGATTATAAGATAACAGAGGTACAATTCCATACATTTCCCGCCACCAGAGTTCTGTATCCCATCTCCTCCATTCTTTTTTTTTTTTCCTTTAATTGGGGAATATAGTTTCTTTTTCTTTTTTTTTTTTTAACTGGGGAATTAATGTTTTACATTCAACAGTAAGTACAATAGTTTGTACATGCATAACATCCCCCCTCCATTCTTTATCCCTCTGGGAGTGCAAATCAAAATTCTTTACAGAGCACAGAAGTCGTGAGGTCTGGCTTCTGCAGTTGCTTCCCCGCGCAGGACATGGACATTGTGTTATCCCACTCTGTGAAGCTCTCCCTTTGCATGGGGCTTCCCTGGGGCCTCGAGTCCTCAGTCTTAGCGTGTAGTGAAGCATGCACTCTACCAAATGAGCTAGTTCCTGGTCCTCCCTGCAGTTCTGAGCTCAGCATCTGCATTCTCATATTCCTGGATATTGGCTGTCACCACAGCTCCAGACTGACCCCTGTGAATGAAGGTGAATGATGCTGCTCTCCCCTCTGTAATCCCCAGTTAGGAGCACAGAGACCTCTCTCAGACTGAGGTGGCCGCTTCTGAGGCTGCACTTCTATTCACGTCACTGCTGGGGCATTGGGTAAAGTGTGTGTGTCCTTGGCCTTTCAGGGTTTCGTCTCTCCTCATAAGTCTTCATTGCTGGGGTGCGTGCCCTTTGCTTACCCACAGGGTACACCCCTTCACCCTTTGCGTAAAATTGTGGGGAACCTGCTTCAGGGGCATCTTGTGGTGAGCTGCTTTCTTATTAATATGATTTTCATGTTCCTTTAAACACCACTGCAGGTTTATAGAAAAGTGAAGAGAATAATCATGATGGAAACTCTCAAATTCAGGTGGAGGCAGACAGCACAACAGTTATGCCAAAGACTCTCATGCCTGAGGCTCCAAAGCCCCCAGGTTCAATCCCCTGTACCACTGTAAGCCAGAGTGGAGCAGTACTCTGATGAAAAAAGGAGGGAAAGAAGAATGAGGAGGAGGAAGAGGAAAGAGAAAGAAAACTCAAGTTCTCAAAAAAAAAAAGTAGACAAATCTTAAGAAAAAAACTCAAGTTCTTAATATTCAGCTTTAAAGGTAAAATATTATGAATACTTTTGAACTCTCCAGTGTCCTAGTTCCTGTAAACACCTCGTGACTGCAACTTCTACTGTGGTGTGTACTATACATTGTGATTATTAAAAGCAAAACAACAACAACAACAAAAACACCCCATTTAGTAGAGTGTCTGTCATGGAGCAATGGAAGCTTATTGTGTTAAAAGCAGTGCTATTGATTGCATTATATGCTACATATATTATAATTACCATTAATGCAAGGATAACTGATAGCTTTTAAAAAATATTTGTTTTAAGAGCAAGATAGAGAGAAAGCAGAGCTTTGCTTGGTTTTGGCATATGGTAGGGCAAGGACTGAACCTGGGGCCTCAAGCATGCAGGCTTTGTGCTTTAATGCTGAGTTCTCTTCCTGTCCCCAACTGATACTTTTCTACCTTTTTTTTTTTGTAGTTGTTGTAGTTATTATTGTTGTTGTTGTTGTCATTGTTGGATAGGACAGAGAGAAATGGAGAGAGGAGGGCAAGACAGAAAGGAGGAGAGAAAGATAGACACCTCCAGACCTGCTTCACCACCTGTGAAGTGACTCCCCTGCAGGTGGGGAGCCAGGGGCTCGAACCAGGATCCTTACACCGGTCCTTGTGCTTCGTGCCATGTGCATTTAACCCACTGTACCACCACCCGGCTCCCACTTTTTGACTCTTCTATGGCAGTGCCTTATATGATTATACCCCTATTTGTCCATTCTACTCTTTTGTTTTTGCAAGCATTTTTTTGTTTTGTTTTGATCCTTTAAATGCCGTCAAGCAAGAGTATAAAAAGAAATCGCCATTCAAAAGCTCGTGCCAATTCACACTCCCTCCGGCAGTGAAGAGAGAATTGCTATCATTTTACAACCATTCATTCATCTGGTGAAATCAGACAACCAGCTAATATTTATTGAGCACTTACTATAAATACCTTACCTGTCTGAAGCATTGGTGGTGGACACAGAGAAATGTTAGAGTTGGGGAAATAGAATGTACACACACAGGGGTTGTAGATAAAAACTTCTCATATGTAGTTTACTACACACTGGGTACTGTCTTAGGGACTAGCAATAGAATGAAAGACATTAAAAAAGATGAAAAGGTTTGACCAGAAAGGCAAGAATAGAGGTGGAGAGTAGCAGTAGGAAGAAGACTTGAAATTTCTCTTTGCTGTTCTTTCTGTTACATCTTCTGAACAATGGTGACGGTATTCCACGTCAGCCCATCTTTCATTTATTAAGACAACTGCACAAAGCGAGAGATTTTATGAATGTGAATAGATGACTTGATTGCTCAGAGATCTTTCCCCCTTCTTATTGGCAAATCCTCATGTTTGAGTGAAGATGCTTTTCGTTTATCTGAAATTCAATTTACACAATTGCACCTTTCTGCATAGAGACTTTATTAGAGAGTGAGAGTTGTTATAAGGAGATATACAGGCTACTTATTCTTGAGGGGGCTTGTACGTAAATCTGATCTCCGTCGCAGGATCTGGTGACATAAATTTCAGCAGCTTGTTTCTGTTCATCCGCTGTCCTACAGCAATATCCAGGAGTGGAATGGAGTGGGGTGCTGGTGTCATAAATAAGAAAGGTTGTCATGGCCGTTTTCATTTGACTGAGCAGTAATGGAGTTAATTATACTTTCCGCCTCTTTGTTTTTGATCTGTGTTTCCAAAGTCATCTAAGCTTTGGGGAGTGCTCGGGTTTTAACTCTTCTGTTGTCTGGTTGGATTCCAGAGCTTTGAGGATTTCACAGCCTTGTAAAAATTCCCATCTGGTGTTTCTAACGTGTGTTTCCTATTAATTCTCCTTCTTTGGAAGAAATGGGTGAATGGATATTGCTGTTCTATACCTGATAAATGGCTTTTGAGTTTGAGTATTTTATGTGAATTATCTATAAAGAAAAGAGAAGTTTTGGCCTAATTTTCTAATTGAGACCGACATAGGAAAGATACGGGATTTCTAAAGTGTGTGGTCTAGCAATCTCACAAGATGGTCAGAAATGGATTGAGAATTTTTGCTGCTGTGATTAAGAGCCCTTGTTAAAGTAAACAAAGATTTTCATGATTTTTCTGCAAGCCCATGGTTGGCTGAGTGGAGAGATGATATCATCAGATAGGTTACATATTTACAGATACATAATACAATGTTGTTAGAGAGGCAACTACAAATGTTTGGAGACATCTAATTAAATTTTCTTTTTTACTTAGTAATGCTTGGGACTACACCACTTGAATTGCTCAGATTGCTAAATCAATAGAGATTCTTTAGTCAAATTAATCATCATCTTAATTTTTTTTTTTTGGTAGACATACTCACCTCAGATCCTAAAGAAGAAAATTGAGGAGGAATTATTGGCAACACTTTGCTTTTGTAAAGTCTTTGAAAACAAAATATTTAACTTTTTGCTTTTATCAGTTGCTGGTTCATTTTGGATCACTGGAAGATGAGGACGTGTCCTCATGGGTACATACAACTAGGGTTCAGTCTTGTCTGATCGCAGTTTAGGACCCTGTATATGAATACATTGAAAATTATAAAGGAAATATATGACCTTATAGTTTAATTTGATTTAAAATACAATGTTGTGTTTAGCAGGTCCAGTATTTCTTTGGTAGTGGTTAGTCTCTTGGTCATGAGAAGCTTCATACAGAAGTATCCTGGCCCGTTTTACAGGTGGTATTTGTTTTCCAAGGTGATTTAAACAATTCCCAAGCTGCTCATCTTTATTCAAATTGAAAATAGTTAAGAAACCCTGACACAAAATTATTTTATCTTGTCTCTGTCTCCTGTGCAAATGACTTTTACCATTAATCATGCCATTACTATGATTGCCATCATTTTTATGATGAATCTCTGAGTTATTTTTCATCCTGAGAAGAAATGGGTTATATACAAGAGACTTGTATTCACAGCCGGACTGAGGATCACAGAGGGTGTGGGTAGAAATGGAGGTGAGAGGGCAACAAAAGGGAATAAATAAATAAAATAAATATTTAATAATAAAAAAAAAAGAAATGGAGGTGAGAAGCTGAGTGGCCCCACTATACATGGAAAGAAGATCCTTCCTTTCTTGACCTGACATTTTCTGTAGGGAATTTGTGTCTTTTTTTTTTTTTTTTTTTTTGAGTACAGGTGTGCAGAGGGGTTGGGTTAGTGTTAGCTGCAGAAGATATCTTTACCTGAGTGCTTGGCATGGCTCAAATGAGCTTCTCTGATCTTTTAAGGTATGAGTAGGAATTTATGTTAGTGATTATTAGATTGGTCTTGATCTTTAAAAAAAAATTTTAATTTATTTTAACAAGAGAGAGAGAGAGAGAGCAACCAGAGCATTGCTGGGGATTGAACCTAAGACCTGGAAGTCTTGGGCCTGAATGTCTTTTGTTTAACCGCTATGCTATCTTCCCAGCCCAGATCAGTCTTGATCTAATTTGATCCACTACCCATCCCAATTCTGCCATGGCACAATATCTTTGCAGACTTATAGGAAATGAACTTGGGAGAGATATCTGACCAGGCACCAAAGGTTAAAATGAGGGCTGAGGAGACAGCGTAACTGTCATACAAAAAGACTTTCAGGGAGTTGGGTGGTAGCGTAGTGGGTTAAGCGCATGTTGCGTGAAGCTCAAGGAGCGGCATAAGGATCCCAAGTCCTGGGCTCCCCACCTGCAGGGGAGTCGCTTCACAGGTGGTGAAGCAGGTCTGCAGGTGTCTGTCTTTCTCTCCCCCTCTCTGTCTTCCCCTCCTCTCTCCATTTCTCTCTGTCCTATCTGACAATGACATCAATAACAACAATTATAACTACAATTATAAAACAAGGACAACAAAAGGGGGGGGGGAAGACTTTCATGCTCAAGTCTACAAGGTCCCAGGTTTAATCCCCAGTACCACCCTAAGCCAGAGCAGAGCCAAAGCTGAGCAGTGCTCTGGTAATAAACAAACAAACAAACTGGACCTATTATTTGAAAGAAAAATGCATTCACCAGAATGGCTTCCAAAAAAGCAGAGATAAAAAAAGAGACATAGGTGCTGACCCCAGGCCATCAGCAGCTAAGAAAATCAGTCTCCCAGTCTAGGTATTAATGAGAAAACCAGGTGGGTTTTTCCCTTTTTTCTGTGACACATTTCAACCATGGGCTATGTTAAGAAATCTCTATGAAATCTGACACCTTTGACATTTAGGAAATTAAAAAAAAAAAAAAGTAACCAGCTAGAATCCCAGCTGGTTGGTTTTTCTGAATTGTTTGAGAAACCACTTATCAGGAAAGTTGATTTTCTTTGGATGTTTTTATGAGTGCGACAGAGATCCCATATTTAAAAGTGAAATTAAGCTTTTTAGTACAGAAGGTCAGATTTCCTTCTCTCTGAAATCTTGCAGGCTGCCAAGCCCGTTTGCATATAGAGCTTCCCAGAACTGTTTTCAACTCTCCGGAGTAGCCAGAGCATGAAGAACACTGTTCTCAGTGTCTTCAGCTACAAATTGGTAAGCAAATGGGCTCCCCAGGCCTGGCGGGGAGGGGCACAGCTCTTGCATACAGCCTGTTTATTACCGAGAAAGTTCTGATCAAGTTTATGGTATTAAAGACTCCATCCAACATATCAACGCCACTGAGGAGCAGGACAAGCCATTGTAAATAGGACCCATCAGAGCATCAGCCATTTCAATGAAATGAAGCAAATCGACTGTTTTGTGGAAAGGTGCCTTTCAGATCTCCTTCCTCCGTTTCTGAGTTCCAGGAGCAAGTTCACATGAAAACAACTTGTGCTAATGGGATTGGAGCTCAGGATCTTGGAAGGTCAGCAGCTTGGCCAGTAAACCATGGTTTCCCTGATCTGTGGCAAAGCAATAACCCCACAACAATTTCCTGACATGAGCACTTGGACAGAAATGGAACAGCTAGAAGGTTTGTGATTACTTAAGTTATGAATTGGCTTCTATCAGTCACTTACCTTTTATTTAACACGGCATTAATGCTATTCTCTCCGTTGTGCTGTCATCTAACCACGTTGATGAGATGCAAGCAGACTTAGAGAGGAGATGAGGGTTTTTGAAATTAAAGTACGTGGGGTTAATAGACTGCAGTGCTCTGTTAAATAATTTCAGCTGCAAAGAGGATCCTGAGAGTAGTTTCCGGTCTTGACGGAAGTGATGACTAGCTGCATTCTGATAGTTCCTCTTCGTTCATTCACAGAGTGCCTTCTATCTAACAAATACTGAACTCAACTCTCCATTTGAGAACAAATGTGGCAACCATCAGCCTCTGTGTACCTCGGGCTTCAGTAGGAGGGAATCTTGATCCATAAATCTCTGCTTACCCTAAGGACCTATTGATGGCACAGTAACTTGCTTACAGTAGCTGGGTCCTCAGCACTATCCGCTAGACAGGTTGTTAAATATAGGATGTGCAAGTGAATCTACCCTGTGATTTGTAGGTTAGAAATAGAACATAGACTAGAGAGAGAATTTGAAGCCCATTGTCATCCTTTAGAATCTGACTGCAAGCTCTTTTTCAGCTAAAATTGCTCTGTGAAACTTGTCACATAGGGGACACCCCCTGAATCTAACTAGTATTTGTCTTTTAGAATATGGATTCCTTAGAGTATATTGATTTATAGGGTGTTTTTTTATATTGCTTCTGTTGACCTTAGTTATTTCACCAACAAAATGACTTTGTTACAAAACTACAACAAAAACCGATAAAGTGTAGTCTCTCTCTGGAAATCTGTTCCTTATTTAGAGATTTTTACAAAGCCAAATGATGACCCGACAGTAAGAAACTACAAATGCTGTTCATTCCGGTAGGCTTTCACTGCATGGTGTTGGTGAGGCTCCACTCAGTATCTGTGTCCTGAACTTTGAAAGTTTGAAGTTGTGCAGTCAGGGCAGTGGCTGAATGGGAGAGCACAGGACTTGCATCTGTGAGGTCCTGAGTTAGATTTTTTTTTTTTATTTAAGAAAGGAGACATTAACAAAACCGTAGGATAGGAGGGGTACAACTCCACACAATTCCCACCACCCAATCTCCATATCCCATCCCTCCCCTGATAGCTTTCCCATTCTCTATCCCTCTGGGAGTATGGACCCAGGGTCGTTGTGGGTTGCAGAAGGTGGAAGGTCTGGCTTCTGTAATTGCTTCCCCGCTGAACATGGGCGTTGACTGGTGGGTCCATACTCCCAGTCTGCCTCTCTCTTTCCCTAGTAGGTTTGGTCTCTGGGGAAGCGGGGCTCCAGGACACACTGGTGGGGTCTTCAGTCCAGGGAAGTCTGGTCAACATCATGCTAGCATCTAGAACCTGGTGGCTGATAAAAGCGGTAACATACAAAGCCAAACAAATTGTTGAAAAATCATGGACCTAAAGGCTGGAATAGTGCAGATGAAGTGTTGGGGGTACTCACTGCAGACTCTTGTGTCCTTCTGCTTTCAGGTATATATTTTGCCCTGGTTTATGGGCACGGGTGAACATATGCTCTATCTCAGGGAACCTGGTATATATCTAGGTTTGGGGACTTTATTAAGGAGTGGACTACCTGGAATGGAATTAGAGTATACTATGAAAGGAAAGGTCTGACCCGAGTGATGAAGCTGAAGGGTTGTCATTCCACACCTGAAGTCTCTGGACACAGTCTGAAGTGAAGCATGCTGGGGTGGCACTCGTTGCATTGATTAGGTCGCGATCCGCAGATGCAATATTATTTGGTATGAATTGAAAGAAGCATGTAGGAAAGTGGGCCCCACCTAAGGGTCCAGGACTGGGAGAAATATAGGCTCTATAGTGGAAATGTGAGGTTCCTGCTGTCTCAGGGTTCAAGAAGACAATGGATAGTTATTGTTATCACATTATTTGGTAATTGGGTTAACTTTGAAAAGTCCTTTTGTTAGGGTTAGCTGTATAATAACCCAGCATCTTGTATATGGTGGTGCCACCGGTTGCCTCTGTTCTCCCTGGTCTAGGCTTTTGAGAGAGTCCACATATCAAAGACTCAGCCTATATATTAAAAAGACACAGTCTGTGTTTTAAAAAGTTCTAGACATATGATCAATTTTCCCCTCTCATATTAATTGATTAATGGTTTATATGACTACACTTTAATAGGAGTGTACATAAACACCATTCCCACCACCAAGACTGTGTCCCTTCCCACCCACCCCCACCCACACCCCCACCCACACCCCCACCCCCACCCCCACCCACACCCCGCCGCCCCCGGAAGCCGAATGTTCACCCTCCCCCTCACCACAGGGTTTTTACTTTCGCGCCCACTCAGTGAGTTAGATTTTTGACACTGCAGAGAGCAAAGTCAGAGTAGTGTTCTGATTCTCTGCTTAAAACAAATAAGTATCTTTTTTTTTTTTTTTTTTTTAGTGACTATGCCACACAAACCCTTTATTTATAAACCTGTCAAGAGAGGGGCTGTCTTTTTCCACTGGTAAGTTCCAGAGAACTGAGTACATTTTCACTGTGAGAAGAAAGGTGGCAGCAAGATGGTGATAGCCAGAAGGGTGAAGGACAAACCTGTTATAAGCCAAGGACAGATAAAGTCACCTAGGAGCTACCAGTAAATCAGATGAGGAGCTGAGGTGATTGTAGAAGGTCCCTCCGACTTTGAGATTCCCACAGCACCAAGCATCAGCTGCAGCACGTTCTCGTGAAATCAGCGGATATTTTTGTAGAGTGTTAATCCATTCGATGGCACCTGGTTTAGTACACACATTACAGAGCACAAGGACCTGGGCTCAAGTCCTTGATTCCCACCTGCAGGGGGAAAGTTTCAGAAGTGGTGAAGCGGAGCTGTAGATGTCTCTTTGTCTGTCTGTCTGTCTCTCTCTCTCTCATTAAGTTATCTTTATTTATTTATTGAATTTAGATAGCCAGAAATCAAGAGGGAAGGGGGTGATAGGGAGAGAGAAAGAGAGACACTTGCAGCCCTGCTTCACCACTTGTGAAGCTTTCCCCCTACAGGTGGGGACCAGGGGCTTGAACCTGGGTCATTGTGCATTATAACATGTGCACTCAGCCAGGTGTGCCACCACCCAACCCCTTTCTTCCACTCTTTATCTCCCTCTCCCCTCTCATTTTTCCTCTGGTTCCAACCAATAATAAAATAAATAAAAATATTTATAGAAAAAAAGCGAGGATAACCTCATTGGATAATACCCTCATCGGATCTTAGGCAGTTTAATATAAAAAAAAATTAGTTTGAAGCCAGGGAGATAGTATAGCAGTTGTAAAACAGACTTTCATGCCTGTGGCCCCAGAGGTGTCTGGTTCCATCTCTGCCACACACGTAAACCAAAGCTGAGCAGTATCCTAGTCTCTCATTAAAATTTTTAAAATTTCATTTTAAGTTAAAAATCGAAATTTAATTTGAATCATATGGGTTGAAACCATTATTGCCCATGTTTTTTAACTAAAATATCCTGTTATAAATGTGAAAAAAATCTCTTATAATTTTATCAGCACATGCTAATTTTATTATATATATATAACATATATAAAATATTAGACTTCTATTAGGCATATGCTACCTAACATTTTCTCTAAGGTGTGAAATTTTTAAATTATGTACTTAAAAGTGAACAGAATGCTCATATAACACACTGTATGCTAGATCACATCTAAAGTAAGAGTATCGTGCATAATGGGATTTTAATAAACCAGTCTGTAAAAATTTAGAACATGCTAGAAAAAGTGTCATGTCACCTTAACACCCATTAAATGTGTAGGTTTTTGGACCAATCCAGTGTTTCCTGAGATAAAGTTAATTGTCAGTCTTTCACAGTCATCTTCAACACTCCTTCCTCCCCAAACTTGTCCTCGATTCCTCATTCAAATGATGCCGAACTCTAAGAAAATCTAACATGTCTGTTGCAAACAATAAAGTTTCATTTTTTTTTTGTTTTAAAGATTTTATTTATTTATGAGAAAGATAGGAGAGAGAAAGAACCAGACATCACTCTGGCACATGTGCTGCTGGGGATCGAACTCGGGAATTCATGCTTGAGAGTCCAAAGCTTTATCACTGCACCGCCTCCTGGACCACGGTCTCATTCTTTCTGTGGAAGTGTAATATTGCACTGTGTATTTAGATATATTCATACCACATTTTCTTTTTTGCCTTCAGGGTTATTGCTGGGGCTCGGTGCCTACACTACGAATCCACTGCTCCTGGAGGCCATTTTCCCCATTTTGTGGCCCTTGTTGTTGTTCTTACTATTATTGTTGCCATTGCTGTTGTTGTTGGATAGGACAGAGAGAAATGGAGAGAGGAGGCAAAGACAGAGAGGAGGAGAGAAAAATAGACACCTGCAGACCTCCTTCACCGCTTGTGAAACAACCCTCCTGCAGATAGGGAGCCGGGGGCTTGAACCGGGATCCTTACTCCAGCCCTTGTGTTTTGTGCCATGTGCCATGTGCGCTTAATCTGCTGTGCTACGCCTGCCCCACCCCCAATTTTCTTGATGAATTCTTTCATCTCTGGAGAGACATGTGGGTTGTTTGCATAGCTGGTGATAATAAGTTATGCTGCAATGTAGGTGGAGATTTTTTGAGTCAGTTTCTGTTATTTGTTCTGTCAATTGAGGTATCTTTTAGCTTCCCATGCTAGTAGGTGTCCCTTCAAGGTCTCTCCTTCACCTCCTAGCTTTGTGATCTTTTTTCCTATTCAATTTTATTGTATAGCGTGAGCCTGTCAACTCTTACTAGGTGGTTTGTGTTGCCTTTACAGTATAACTGAGAATACATTTCAAAATCATCTTCCCCCATTCACAAGATTTTTTCAGATTTTTATATATAAACAGTGCTTATAAAACCCCTTTTGCTATTTTAATTCTTGTATTTTTTTTTGAAATTAAAAAAATATATATTTATTTATTTGCTTATTACCTTTTGTTGCCCTTGTTGTTTTATTGTTACCATTGTTGGATAGGACAGAGAGAAATGGAGAGAGGAGGAGAAGACAGAGAGGGGGAGAGAAAGACAGACACTTACAGACCTGCTTCACTGCCTGTGAAGTGACTCCCCTGCAGGTGGGGAGCCGGGGACTCGAACCAGGATCCTTATGTCAGTCCTTGCGCTTTGCGCCACATGCACTTAACCCGCTGCGCTACCACGACTCAATTCTTGTATTTCTTTTACTAGATAGTATGCCTTTGGTGGACTTCATGTGTGTGATTATATATGTGTTTGGATAGATAGATAAATGAAGATGGTAGATAGATGGATGGATGTGTCTTTTTATATATTTGTTGAGCTCTTTCAGAGTGGACAAATCCTGTTTTTTTTTTTTTAGCTCCTGGAAAAGCTTACTTATTTTTTCATTTGTTTGTCATTTTGTCTTTTACTACCCACTCTCTCTTTCTTACTTTCTCTCTCCCTTTCTTTCTGTTTCCTTCTTTCCTTTTTTCCTTTCTCTCTCCTCCTGAAATGAGCAGTATCAGGACTTCTTAATTGCTTCTCCACAGCTCTTTGATCAAATCATTTTCACCTTGTCAGCTCCAAGAACACAGATGTTTTGTCCTGTTCACTGTGACATGGGAGCCTCGCCTGACGCAGAGCCCTGAGTGACACAGTGCAGGCTTGCTCAGTGCATGAATGAATAAATGAGTTCATCCAGCTCCAGTCTTTTTGCTCTACATTCTGGAATTGTCCTTAGTCTCAACTTTCAGTTTTTAAGTTGTATTTTCTTTTCAGTGATCACGTTTTTAATTCACAGGCGCTCGTTGATTTTCTTTCATGGGTCCATTCTCGCAGATGCTTGTTCTTTTATGATCTGCTCTATTTCCTCAGCTCTCTGAAGATACTAATTGGAAATTTTTAAGCTTTTGCTTCTATTCCCCAAATTGCATGTTTACTTGAGTATCTGCCTACACAGTTTGATGTCTTCATCTTGCAGTGCTTCTTGATTCTCTTTCGGTATTTTTCAGTGGTGGGGTGGTTTTTATAAAGACAGGAAATCTGAGTGGATTCCCTCCTCCCCAATTCATTGTAATATTTTCCCCTACAAATGTGCTTTATTTGAGAAAGATTTGACTGTGTTCAAAGTTCCTTAGATGATGAGCAATGATAGAAAAGCTGAAACAGGTTGGACAGAAGAAAATTTCTTCCTAGAGCTTAACGGGGCTCTTCCTGCAATATGAATTCCAATTCAGAAGACCTGAAAGGGACCCCAAGATTCTGCATTTCGCCGTCCTGATTTTTTTTTTTTTTGAAGTCTAGGCTTTGAACGGTATGGCCTTAACACTCCTCTAATTTCTATCTTCCCTCTGAGGAATTTTTTTAAATTAATGATTTAGTATTGGCTTACAAAATTATAAGGTAATTTTATAAGGTAACCAGAGTTCTGTATCCCCATTCTCTCCATTGAAAACTGCTTTAGTTCTCCCAAGATCACAGATATGATTGACTATTATTTCTATAACTATATATATATATATATATATATATATATATTCATATGTATTTTCCCATATTTTCCAATGGTTCTGCCTTCTCTTCCTTGCTAAGTCACACTTACTGCTTCTGAACATCTTTCCTCTTTTTTTCTTTTTCTTTTCTCTCCAGGTTGCTAGGGATTGAACCTTGGAACTTTGGTACCTCAGGCCCGGACATCTTTTTGCAGAACCATCATGCTATCTTCCCAACCCTGAGAATGTTTTTTTTTAAAAACAGCGATACCCAGCTGCATAGATCATGGAATCCACCTTAGGATATGAGGCCCGATTTTATTTGATAGGACAGAGAGAAATTGAGAGAGGAGGAGGAGATAGAGAGGAGGAGAGAAATACAGACACAGACTTGTTCCACTGCTTGTGAAGCTTCCCCCTGCCGGTGGGGAGCAGGGTCTCAAACCTGGATCCTTCTGGGGGTCCTTGCACTTGGTACTATGTGCATTTAACCCGGTGCATCATGGCCTGGCCTGACATCCCAACCCCCCCCCCCCCCCCCCCGGGAGTCTCATTTGTTTCAGACCAGCCTGGAAATATCCTGGAAACATTTACTCCTCCATGGATGTTAAACTAGATCAGCAGGCTTTTTGTCTCCAAACCCAGGGAGCTTTGTTGACAGAATGAATCAGGAAGAGGCAATAGCCAGTGATGTTTACTTTAATTTGGAAATCGCCCATTTTTTTCTGTAAGAGGGGTCCAGGTACGCGCTGGCCCACTATGGAAGAGTCATAGGCAAGTCACTACAGGGTTAAAACCGAGTATATGAGCAGCTAAAGTTCATGCCACTTTTGAGAATAAAAATAGTGTGTACCTTATTAAAAGCCGCCTGACAGGGTCAGCAGCCTAGTCACAGAATACCTACCAAGAACAATTTCAATTTTAATAGGTTTTACTATGTATGTCATAAGCATACCCATTGAAATTGAGTCATCAAAGCCTCTGGTTCCTCCAAGACAGATTTTAGCCTGAGAGCTTGGAGTAATTATCCCACTGGATGTTAGCCTGTGTAGCTATTTCAGCCTCGTTCATCATTTCAAACAGCGACATACTCTGCCTGCTAATTTCTTCCAATGGATTAGCTGCTCTCACTTGTCTATCTTTTTTTATTTCTGGGGGGTGAAATATTGCCTTCTTCCCATGTTTTAATAAGCTGAGCAGGCATGCATCACTGCACAGCTCCTGACTCCTATTTCTCTCAGCTCTAAGAATGATCTTCAGGGGAAGAGCTGGGTGGCAATGTGAAGGTGAAACTTGGGGTTGCCACCTGTACCCTGAGGCTGGATGTTTTCTGGAGGACCTGGGAAACCCAGTTCAGCTCCGTGCCCTTCTGTCCACCAGACATCCTGAGCTGCCCCCTCTCCTCTGGGGTTTGCCGTAGACTTCCTTTCTGCTCCCTCTGCACTGTCACCTTCTTTCTCCAGCCCTCCCAGTGCCACCCTGCCACTGCAGGTCCCCTCTTGTCTGCCCGGCAACTTCCACTAGAAAACCACAGTGCTGAGAATGGGCCACCCCTGGCTATACCTTCCTCCCTTCTTCACAATAATGATCCCCCTTTGGGCTTTTGATTTTCAGGGCTTCACTGTTTTTTTTTTTTTTATCCTTTGACTTCCCACTGGAGGCACACAATTTCATAAGCTGGCATTTCAGTCCTTTTTATTTTTATTTTTTAAATTATCTTTACTTATTTGTTGGACAGAAATTCAGAGGAAAGGAGAGGGAGAGAGGCAGAGAGACACCTGCAGCCCTGCTTCACCACTTATGAGGCTTTTACCCTACAAGTGGGGACTGGAGGCTTGAACCTGGGTCTTTCTTTGCACATTGTAATACGTGTGCTCAACCAGGTACGCCATACCCAGCCCCCTTCAGTCTTTCGTAGGCAGGTGGTTAAAACAAAGAAAAACAAAAACGAAGCAAAACAAAACAAACAAACAAAAAGCAGGGTTTCTGGCAAAAACCCAACCAAGCTCTTCATCCTCTGCCTGCCTCTCAGAGCTCTGTGACCTGGGGTAAGTTGTTCAACCTCTCTGAGCATCAGTTTTGTTGTTCACCGTATGGACGATCTGGGTTTTGTTTGTTTGTTTGTTTGTTTTCTGTCTTTGAGCTACAGGAGGGACTGATAAACAAGGTGACATATATCTTCCAAATAGTAGGAACCTGCAGCACATGGGACTGACCCTGGTCACTTGGACAAACGGACTTTTCCAGTTCACATTTTGCTGTTCTTGTCACTTAGCTGTTGGGACTTAACTTTTGTGTTGGGGTTTAAACAAACAAACAGCATGAGGTCTGAAGCCTAGAGGACTTGCTGCTGCTCTTTCATCTTACCAGTCCAGTCTGAATTCACAGGCATTTTTACTGAAAACGTGTCTGAGGCTGTGCGGCACCATCTAGGTGAGGCTAAGTTCTCTCCCTTGAGCCCGTTGGAGTATCTTGATACTGGTTTGAACGACACATGTTCTCTGGTTTGAAAACCAGAAAGTGACTCTGGAGCCCAAGGTAGAGATCACATCAGATGGACTGCTTCTTTGGATAAAGTTTTCACACTGATAAAGGCCAAGTTATAGGAGCTCAATTTTCTACCCATTAGAAGGGGCCAGTCTCCTGAGAGCTGGCTATTTAAGGAAAAGCTGCTTCTACCCTTGGCCCCAGAACTATAATGTATTTGCTGATAAATTGGAGCCGGATAATTTTTATCCAGCTCAGGAGGAAGTGTGCAAGGTAGTAATTGGTAATTCTTAGAGAGAGTGATGCAGCTCTCTAGCCCCTCTCAAGAGATTTTTGGGGAAATATGCTATCATTTGGACTTATATTAATCAGGGCACTGCCTGAGATCTGAAACTTAGAATTGGTAGGAGTTCTTTCTTTTTTTTCCCCCCTTCCTTCAGAAACATACAACATCCATATTTTTCATTTACACATAAATTATCTACGTGGATAAAATCTTCACCATTAGAGAATGACCTTGATGTGAGGACGCATTGATATTACAGGTGATGCTCTTAGAAATTTTGCAAATTTTTGACATTAGTTATGGTTCAGTGCCAGTACCAAGATCATTAGTGTTGAGTCAAATACTTTGGTATTCACAAGGTGGTAATTAAAGTGACATCTCCAGTTATTTATCCATACTTCATCCCATGAGAGTATGGGTATATATACATATTTCATCGCCACTTTGTGGTCTCTCTTTCTCTCTCTTCTCCTTCTTCTTCTTCTTTTTGGAAATGGGTGACATGAAAGGAATAAAGTAGATTAAAACTGCAAAGAAGGCACAAGGTCCAGAGACCTCGCTGGAGAAACTTAGAAGAAGTCATCCACTCTGAGAATCCATAGCTGTAATCCGAGGAGGAAAGCCTCCACACTAGATGTTGTTTCCTTTTGTTTTCATTCAACCTCTGCGCCCAACCACCACAGTGGAACAGTTTCCAAACACTTTGGTGGCCTTAAGCGACGACATAAAAATTAAGTGTGGAACAAAGTAGCCTTTCTGGAAAACAGTGACACCATTTACTCCAGCAAGGCAGAATTCTCTTACAGAGAAAAGATGGTCAATGCGCATCCTTGACTGTGAAGACTGAGTTGTTTTGATAACTTAGATGAGAATCTACAGGTAGAATTACAACTCTCCGGTAGCATTTGGAAGCTGTGTCTCCTCATTTCAGCAAATGTGAGGTGTCCCAGAAGACTCAGATTCTTGCAGCAAATGTATCCGACTTTACATATGCAAATGTGCGTCATTCTCAACAGCGGGGGCTCAGGCCCAGAGAATCTGCCCTCGAGGCAAATTCCACAGAAATTTAAAAAAATCAGTGTTCTTAAGCCAAGAGGACAAATGGTAGTTGGGAAGATGTTATTCAAGCAAATAACCAAAAATGTGAAAAAAAATCAGTCCTATTAACTCAATGCCTCATAACATCAATATGAAAATCCATGATACTTCACTAGTGCTAGTACTTAAAATGGCAACAAGGGT
This sequence comes from Erinaceus europaeus, assembly GCF_950295315.1. NCBI lineage: Eukaryota > Metazoa > Chordata > Mammalia > Eulipotyphla > Erinaceidae > Erinaceus > Erinaceus europaeus. Next base: position 4,663,544 of record NC_080180.1, on the reverse strand, counting down.
CTAAACTTATATGCATGATCAGAAATTAAAAAAAAAAATCTCTCAGTGGGGAGTCCGTAGCGCAGCAGGTTAAGCGCACGTGGGGCAAAGCGCAAGGATCCGGCATAAAGATCCCGGTTCAAGCCCCTGGCTCCCCACCTGCAGGGGAGTCACTTCACAGGCAATGAAGCAGGTCTGCAGGTGTCTATCGTTCTCCCCCCCTCTCTGTCTTCCCCTCCTCTCTCCATTTCTCTCTGTCCTATCCAACAATGACGACATCAATAACAACAACAGTAATAACTACAACATTAAAAAGGGCAACAAAAGAATAATAAATAAATATTTACAAAAACAAAAAAAAAATCACCCAGTGAGGCTGTGCATCTAAATTTATATACATGATTAGAAATTCAAAAATCCCCCAACTGGTGGGATCTACACCCAGAGTGTACGTGTGACCATGTCTGAGGACCCAGGTTTAAGCCCTCAGTTACTTCTTAACACCTTCATGAAGGAAGCTTCCTTTACAAGAAGCGGAGCAGTGTCGAGATGCCTCTCCTCTCTCTCTCTCTCTCTCTCTCTCTCTCTCTCTCTTTCCTCTGTCTCTCACCCCATCTGAAAAATATAATATTTTTAGAAAAAATAGGGGGGCCAGGAGGTGGCACACCTGGTTGAGTGCACGTTACAGTGCCGAAGGACCCAGGTTCAAGCCCCCGGTCCCCACCTGCAGGGGGAAAGTTTTGTGAGTGATGAAGCAGGGCTGCAGGTGTCTCTCTGTCTATCTCCCCCTACTCTCAATTTCTGGCTGTCTGTAGCCAATAAATAAAGATAATAAAAAAATTTAAAAAAAAGAAAAAACTTCCAGAATTTATAAATGAAGGCAGTCTTAATGAATCTTTCTTCTTGTTACTTTGTTATTAATCAGAGCTCAGCTCTGTTTATGGTGGTGCAGGGGATTGAACCTGGGATTTTGGAGCCTCAGGCATGAGAGTCTCTCTGTATAACCATTATGCTATCTACTCCCACTCTCAAATGAATCTTTAGGTTCTGTTCGACACTGTCTCACACCAGAAAAAATTTGGGCAAAGATTGTGAGAATATTTTTGTCCCTAGAAAGAAGAACTAGAATTATTCAAACTGAATTGTGCTTTTAGATTTTTATATTTCACACTTGTAATTAATTTTTTTAAATAAATGAATGCCTTGAAAATACTGAAAATGTGCCAAATGCCCTCACGCCCTTGGATGCACTTGTGGACATGAGAATTAGGTCTAATGAATAAGTCATTTGGCATGATAATTTAAGAGCAATTCACAAAAATGGTAGAAATGTGATATCACTGAAACCACTGGCATATGGTCTCATTTGCCAAGGTGTGCCATTGTCATCACAAAACTAGCTCTTAAGGAATAACGGAGGCTGGTAAATATCGACATCTGCTTCATTTCTTTACACTTACAAAGGACAATATTTAGAGAGATAAGGGTGAAATAAAGCCTCTCTGATATTCATTTTATAAAAAAAAATAGGTACCAGGGGCCAGGTGATGGCGAACCTGGTTAAACACATTACGGTGCGCAAGGACCCAGGTTCAAGCCCCTGGTCCCCACCTTCAGGAGGGAAAGCTTCACAAGTGGTGAAACAGTGCTCCAGGTGTCTCTCTGACTCTCTCCCTCTCTACCATCCCCTTCCCTCTCAAATTCTCTCTGTCTCTATCCAATAATAAATACATAAAAGTATTTGTAAAAAATAGGTCCCATCAACTCCTCCACTTAGTGGTTGAATAGTCAGAGAAAGTTCCACATACCTAAAGCTTCAGGGTGTCCACACTAAGTAAGGCTACTATATCCAGCCATTCCACTCACTCATTCATATAGATAGATATGCAGGTATGTTTGCTATGCTTAATCTGTAAATACTTCATATACCATGCATAGGATCTACATACGTGAATTTGAATTTTAAATTGTTAGTAATATGTTAAACTCATTAAAATCATGTTTCGCTTCAGTCTTTTGTTTGTTTGTTTTTTTGTTTTTCATCTTCAGGTTATCACTGGGGCTTGGAGCAGGCACTATGAATCTACTGCTCCTAAAAGCCATTTTTCCCATTTTGCTGCCCTTGTTATTGTTGTATAGGACAGAGAGAAATCGAGAGATGAGGGGAAGACAGAGAGGGGAGAGAAAGAGAGACACCTGCAGACCTTCTTCACTGCTTATGAAGTAACCCTTCCCCCTGCGGGTGGGGAGCCGGGGTCTCGAATCTGGGATCCTTAGGCCAGTCCTTGCTCTTTGCGCCATGTGCACTTAACCTGCTGCGCTACCTCCCAGCCTGCCATCTCACGTCCTTTTTAAAGTGTCATGTAAATTTCCCCCTTCCTGCCCTTACCTCTCCTCTTTGGCTAAGATGGATATATATCTTTTGTAATGAAGCAGGTCTGCAGGTTTCTCTCCATCTCTCCATTTCTGTCTGTCTCTAATCAATAAATAAGTATAATAATTAAAAAAAATTAAAAAACAAAATAAATAACAAAATTTCTTCTGCTTCTTAGTACAAGCATATGGATGTCTTAATCACCATAAAACTACCAAATTCTGTCAATATTTAATTTCTTTCCTGAATAGGGTACATACACTCTGACCAAAAAGAATAATACTATGTAATGAAACATAATCATCTGTGTGGAAAGCGACATTGACACTAAAAGGCAGAGAGCCTTTGCAGGGAACATCTCCCAAGGGTTAAATTAACATCACATTGCTTAAAATATGCCCCTTCTTAGGGAGAGAGAGAGAGAGAGAGAGAGAGAGGAATGATCGGCACTCACATGATTGACAGCCTTTCCAAATAGAAGTATTGCTATAATTAAGCCATAATGTATGAGTGAGTGTACATTATGACAAATTGGAAGCTTGCTTGATTAGATTGAGCATATAAGCTGTCAGTATAATTATCATATTTTAATCATTTTTCTCCATTTTTTTAATAACAGCATTGTCTTCAGCCTCATTTGGTGCTTATTAGATTGATATTCTAAGAGGAATTGTACAACATAAAACATGTCCTTAAACAGGATGAACTTTAGATAAGGTTTTAGTAATGTCTATAAACATTTGTAATGATTGCTGTTAGGTTTCTATGTGCTTCAGCTTCTTTCTCCAAGTCACTATTTTTATTTGTGATGAGTGGTGACTTAATAGTGTCTTACTAGGTCATAGGATGACAGGGCCTAGTTCCACTCCACAAGCTCCACCAAAGTTCTGTGTCCTACTCCCTTCCCAGTAATCACTGACATAGTTCTCACAGTCTTGGGGACAGTATGTCTCCTTCTGTTTTATCTTTCTTTTGCAGTTGAAGTGTTTTAATTCTCCACATTCCACATGTGAATGAAACCATCCAGTGGTTGTCTCTCATCTCTTTACTTATTCCACTAAGCATCTATGTTGAGCTTTGAGCAAAAAATGAAAATTTCCTTTTCAACATAAAATCGATACACTTGAACGTAGATGGATGGATCTATGAAACACCACTGTGTTTCTACAGGAAGAAATAAATAAAACTGTGGACTTTTCTCTTTTCCTTTAGTGGCTTTTCTTTCTATAGACAGATTGTTCCAAAGAACAGCTCAGCCCTCCAGCGTGAATAATTCCTTTGCTTCTGCAATTCAGTTCGTCTCCCTGCAGTTGTAAATGCTGAATCTGTAGGCCACTTAGGAAGAGAACTGTGGAAGGGGGAGTCGGGCGGTAGCGCAGCGGGTTAAGCGCACGTGGCACAAAGTGCAAGGATGCCAGTTCGAGCCCCCGGCTCCCCACCTGCAGGGGAGTCGCTTCGCAGGCGGTGAAGCAGGTCTGCAGGTGTCTGTCTTTCTTTCCCCCTCTCTGTCTTCCCCTCCTCTCTCCATTTCTTTCCTATCCAACAATGATGACATCAACTACAACATCAATGAAAAACAACAAGGGCAACAAAAGGGAAAATAAATATAAAAAACCAAAACAAACAAAAAAAACAATTACTTGTGCGCATCTAGTAAAAAAAAAAACACGTTAGTTCTGAAAATGTAGCTACATCTACTGTTACTCAGAAAATGGAGATACAAACTATATAAAAAAGAAAGAACTGTGGAAAGGAGGATGGAGGTGGAGGTGATACTCTGCTTGTACTTACTACAGGTGAGTCTGGCCTAGAAGGAGAGAACATTCAGAGAGGTGGGAAGCCAGTCAGTATTCAGGCTGCAAGACCCTGAGTGACTCGAGCAAGACCAGACCGGGAAAGCCTAGCAAGCTCTCTTGTAGCATTGGGCAGAGCTTGGCCTCACAGCTTTATCAGCTACAGTAGGAACAGCACCAAAGCACAAACAGTTACTCCCAATAACTTCACCCAGCC